>NC_060143.1:567329458-567656958 GCF_021461385.2 Schistocerca piceifrons
TTGCTATTTCTCCGTAAAATCCTCATGTACCCAGTCCATCTATCCATCTTCTTGGTCTGCCTCTCCTTTGTAACATACCACCATTTCTACCAACCTCTTGCCAACATAGTTGTCATCTTTTCTCATGATGTGTCCATGCCATTACAGTCTTCCTTCTTGAACCTTCTTTGTCATCTCCATTAGCTGCCTCTTATTCTCTCCTCTCTGATCCTACCAGCTCTGGGGGGGGCCACAAATTATTCTTAAAATTCTAATATCAACCACATCTGTTGCTGTGCAATGTGCCTTAGCTGGTGCCCATTTCTCTGCTTCTTGCAGCACTGCAAATCTCATCATGACTCCCACTGTTATAACGTCAAGTTTAACACATACGAGGTGCATTCAAGTTCTAAGGCCTCTGATTTTTTTTCTAATTAACTACTCACCTGAAATCGATGGAACTGGCGTTACTTCTCGACGTAATCGCCCTGCAGACGTACACATTTTTTACAACGCTGACGCCATGATTCCATAGCAGCGGCGAAGGCTTCTTTAGGAGTCTGTTTTGACCACTGGAAAATCGCTGAGGCAATAGCAGCACGGCTGGTGAATGTGTGGCCACGGAGAGTGTCTTTCATTGTTGGAAAAAGCCAAAAGTCACTAGAAGCCATGTCAGGTGAGTAGGGAGCATGAGGAATCACTTCAAAGTTGTTATCACGAAGAAACTGTTGCGTAACGTTAGCTCGATGTGCGGGTGCGTTGTCTTGGTGAAACAGCACACGCGCAGCCCTTCCCGGACGTTTTTGTTGCAGTGCAGGAAGGAATTTGTTCTTAAAAACATTTTCATAGGATGCACCTGTTACCGTAGTGCCCTTTGGAACGCAATGGGTAAGGATTACGCCCTCGCTGTCCCAGAACATGGACACCATCATTTTTTCAGCACTGGCGGTTACCCGAAATCTTTTTGGTGGCGGTGAATCTGTGTGCTTCCATTGAGCTGACTGGCGCTTTGTTTCTGGATTGAAAAATGGCATCCATGTCTCATCCATTGTCACAACCGACGAAAAGAAAGTCCCATTCGTGCTGTCGTTGCGTGTCAACAGTGCTTGGCAACATGCTACACGGGCAGCCGTGTGGTCGTCCGTCAGCATTCGTGGCACCCACCTGGATGACACTTTTCGCATTTTCAGGTCATCATGCAGGATTGTGTGCACAGAACCCACAGAAATGCCACCTCTGGAGGCGATCTGTACAACAGTCATTCGGCGATCCCCAAAACAATTCTCTCCACTTTCTCGATCATGTCGTCAGACCGGCTTATGCGAGCCCGAGGTTGTTTCGGTTAGTTGTCACACAATGTTCTGCCTTAATTAAACTGTCGCACCCACGAACGCACTTTCGACACATCCATAACTCCATCACCACATGTCTCCTTCAACTGTCGATGAATTTCAATTGGTTTCACACCACGCAAATTCAGAAAACGAATGATTGCACGCTGTTCAAGTAAGGAAAACGTCGCCATTTTAAGTATTTAAAATAGTTCTCATTCTCGCCACTGGCGGTAAAATTCCATCTGCTGTACGGTGCTGCCATCTCTGGGATGCATTGACAATGAACATCGCCTCATTTTAAAACAATGCGCATGTTTCTATCTCTTTCCAGTCCGGAGAAAAAAAATTGGAGGCCTTAGAACTTGAATGCACCTCGTATATTTCAGAACGACACAACACATATAAGTCACAGAGTACGTTGACAAGCAAGACATGTGTACACGTTAGCATTCGAATGAGCACTGAGTCCCAGTCTAGCGGCCGCTGCTCGGCTGGCCACTTAGGTTGCGCAGCTGCTGCATGGCTGGCAGACAACACCGCACGTAGAGGACGCGCGTAATTGCGCGGCGGCGCTTTGAATGAATGATCGGCGAGTCACAACACTTTTCCCCCCTTTGAAATTGTTGCACTGGTCTTGATGGAGGTGTCCTGGAGATGGCTAACGTACATAGGCGTTGTTTGACTCACCCTAAAGTCTCAAGGAGGAGGCTTCCCGTACGGACGGAAGTGTCCCCGATGATAACGGGTCGAGATGACAGGAGACGAAGGGGTCGAATCTGCTGGGGCCCCATGCACCAATCTGCCCATTGCGGCAAGTCCAGTTGATATGACAGGAGACATGGGCGATGTGTCGGCGTCCGTTGGAGGAGGAGGCGAGTAGATTTGCTCTGACAGAGGATGGTCATCCGGTTCCTGCATGGGCATGTCTCCTGGTGGCGTCCGTTCTTGTGCTGGCATCGCGATGACGGTGACAGAGCTGCGTTGTGAGTATTGAGAGATGCCAAGATCCTGAGCGTCAGGTAGAGCCGAAGGTGGTGTAGCGGCATTCAGAACAGGCGTTGCCAGCACACGAGGCCGAAGCTGGTCCGAATGACGCAATGTAACACCCGTGTCCGTCTGGATTTCATACAGGCGTCTGCCGCGGTGTCGTAAGATGCGGCTCGGGCCCCATTTTGGCCGCCTGCCATATCCCCGTACCCAGACGAGGTCATCGGTGGTGAACCGGCCAAGTGAAGGGACCCGCGGCCGTGAGGTGGAAGGCCGCAGAAGATGAAGTAGCGTGCGGGGCTGTTGGCCATGTAAGAGCTCAGCCGGGCTGTGGTCGCCCATGGGGGTGAAACGGTAAGATGCCAGAAACTGGAGAAGTGCATCATCAGCAGCAGAAGAAGTCAGAAGTTTCCGCACGTGCGGACCAGCCGTTCAGCCTCACCGTTGGATTGTGGATGGAACGGTGGGGCCATGACATGCATAACGCCGTGACAAGCACAAAAATCCGCAAATTCGGAAGAGGCAAATTGCAGACCATTATCAGTAACAAGAGTAGAGGGAAGGCCTTCCAAAGAAAAAATGTGGGCGAGAGCACTGGTGGTTGCCGCGGTGGTAGGCGACATGCAACAGACAATGAAAGGAAAGTTAGAGTAGGCATCAATTACGAGAAGCCAATAAGTACCTAAAAAGAGTCCCGCAAAGTCAGCATGAATGCGCTCCCAGGGTTTCTCAGGCGAAGGCCACGGTGACAAAGATGACTTCGGGGCACCGGCCTGTGACGCACAAGGGCCGCAGGCAACGACCATGTGTGCTATTTCAGAGTCGATGCCAGGCCAGTACACATGACGGCGCGCCAGAGATTTTGTGCAAGACACACCCCAGTGCCCTTGGTGAAGGAGGCGCAAGACCGAAGCACGCAAAGATGCAGGTACCACAACACGCGGCGAAGCATCGTCAGTGGAAAGGAGGATAACACCATCCCTAGCCATGAGGCGGTAGCGCAAAGTGTAGTAGTGCCACAACAGATCAGAAGTCTTAGCGGACGGGCGATCTGGCCAACCCTTCTGAATACAGCGTAAAACTCGGGAGAGGGTAGGGTCAGAACCCGTAGCAGCTGCCAGCCTGTCCCCAGTGATGGGGAACCCGTCAACCCGCTGCTCGGCAACATCCAGGTGGAAACACAAAAGGTTGTCCCTATCGAATGCCTGATCAGGACCCATGTGAAGGCGAGACAGCGCATCAGCATTTGCATGTTGAGCCGTTGGCCAGAAATGAATCTCATAATTGAAACGAGACAAGTAAAGAGCCCAACACTGGAGGCGGTGTGCAGCCTTGTCGGGAAGTGACGTTGATGGATGAAAGAAGGAAACAAGTGGTTTGTGATCCGTAACAAGATGAAATTTTGAGCCATAGAGAAAAACACCAAACTGATGAAGAGCATAAATAATGGCCAAAGCTTCTTTCTCAATTTGAGAATACTTTTGTTGGGTATCCACGAGCGTTTTGGAGGCATAAGCAATGGGTTGTTCCGAACCATCAGAAAAACAGTGCGCAAGGACTGCACCGGCCCCGTATTGAGAGGCGTCTGTGGCAAGAACAAGATGTTGGCCAGGTTGATAACTAGCCAGGCACGGGGCCTGTTTCAGCATAGTCTTTAATTTCTGGAAAGCCGCATCGCATGACGCGGACCAGTGGAAAGGCATGTTTTTATGCAACAGGCGATGCAACGGCTGAGCCACCGAAGCCGCAGACGGTAAAAACTTGTGATAGTATGCTATTTTCCCCAAGAAGACCTGCAGTTCCTTAACAGATGTAGGGCGAGGAAGGGCATCGATCGCAGCGACAGTTTGCTGAAGTGGACTAATACCATCCTGAGAGTGTTGAAACCCCAAGAACGTGATAGATGCCTGAAAAAATTGTGATTTCTGAAGATTACACTTAAGACCGGCAGTCTGTAAGACATTAAAAAGTGTGCGGAGATTTTGAAGATGTTCTTCAGTGGTGGAGCCAGTGACAACAATGTCGTCCATGTAATTGATACACCCAGCGACAGGGAGCAATAATTGTTCCAAGAATCGCTGAAAGAGAGAAGGGCGCTAGCAACCCCAAATGGCAAGCGTTGGTATTGATAGAGGCCAAAAGGTGTGCTAAGGACCAGAAACTGCCGGGAAGCAGCGTCGAGAGGAAGTTGATGATAAGCTTCTGACAGGTCAATTCTAGAAAAATACTGGCCTCCAGCAAGTTTAGTGAACAGTTCTTCAGGATGGGGCATAGGGTAAGTGTCGATGAGGCATTGAGCATTTACAGTGGCTTTGAAATCGCCACAGAGACGAATATCACCATTTGGCTTAGCAACGACAACAACAGGAGAGGACCACTCACTGGAAGTGACAGGATGCAAGACCCCTGAAGTAGTGAGACGATCCAACTCCCGTTTTACCCGATCACGAAGGGCCACAGGAATGGGCCGAGCCCAAAAAAAACTTAGGCCAAGCAGTGGGTTTGAGCGTGATATGAGCTTCAAAATCGTTTGCACGGCCTAACCCAGAAGAAAAAAGGGACGAAAATGTCGTCGACAAGGAATCCAGATGAGCATTAGGAATAGCATCAGAGACAATATTGACAGAGTCATCTATGGAGAACCCAAAAACGCGAAAGGCATCGAAACCAAAAAGATTTTCTGCGTTGCTCTGGTCGACTACAAATATGGTAACAGTGCGAACGACGGATTTGTAAGATACCTCAGCACGAAACTGTCCCAAGAGAGAAATCTTCTGTTTATTGTACGTCCGTAATTGCCGAGTGACAGGTGACAGGAGTGGAGAACCCAACTGAAGATACGTCTGAGAATTAATTATAGTGGCAGCAGAACCGGTATCCACCTGCATGCGAACATCTCGACCAAGGATTTGGACAGTGAGGAATAACTTCCCTGAAAGGGAAGAAGTGCAATTGACAGACAACACAGAATCTGAATCAGCGTCATGTTCATGAACATCATGTAGGTGGTTGGATTTGCAAACGGAAGACACATGACCTTTCTTTTTGCAATTGTGACACACAGCCCAACGTTGGGGACAATCCTCGCGTGAATGTTTTGTAAAACACTGCGGACATGAAGGAAGTTGCTGGGGGTTTTGCTGCAGTTTCTTAGCGGGTTGTTTACGGCTAGGCCGAGGCTGCGCGTGGGAGCGCTCTGCCGCCATGTCGGCCGGCGGGGACGCGCCGCACGCGTCGTCAACAGCGCACAGACGTTGTATTTCCCCGACGTCACCCCACACTTCTATTTGCGCCCCAGCGGCACGAGAAATTTCAAAAGATTGCGCAATGGAAAGAACTTCATCTAGAGTCGGATTTGCCAACTGAAGGGCCTGTTGCCGAATTTCTTTGTCGGGTGCCGACCGGATAATAGCATCCCGTACCATGGAATCAGCATAGGATTCTTTGTGAACGTCAGTAACAAATTGACACTTTCGACTGAGGCCGTGAAGTTCAGCAGCCCAAACGTGATAGGATTGATTTGGCTGTTTTTGACAACGATAAAAGACAACACGAGAGGCTACCACATGCGTTTGCTTTTGAAAATAGACAGTGAGCACATTTCAGCAAAGGACAAAGATGCAGGATCCTTCAAAGGAGCCAAATGCAACAACAACCGATACATTTGAGGTGAAATCCAGGAAAGGAACAGAGACTTACATGGTTGTTCGTCCGTGACAGGAAATGCCAAGAAGTGCTGTCGAAGACGTTTTTCATAATCAGATCAGTCTTCCGCCGTCTCGTCGTAAGGAGGAAAAGGAGGTATAACCGAGAAACGCCCCGCATTTGACGCCACGCCAAAATCGCGAATCGCCGCAGTTAGAAGCGTTTGCCGTTCAAGGAGATTTTGCAATAGTTGCTCGACAGTAGCCATGGAAACCTGTGGGTCAACGGTGAAAAGGAAAAATCCACTACCTCGTCGCCAATTGTTATAACGTCAAGTTTAACACATATATTTCAGAACGACACAACACATATAAGTCACAGAGTAAGTTGACAAGCAAGACGTGTACACGTTAGCATTCGAATGAGCACTGAGTCCCAGTCTATCGGCCGCTGCTCGGCTGGCCGCTTAGTTGGCGCAGCTGCTGCATGGCTGGCAGACAGCGCCGCATGTAGAGGACGCGTGTAATTGCGCGGCGGCGCTTTAAATGAATGATCGGCGAGTCACAACACCCACACCATTCTTTAGCCTTCTGATTTATTTTCCTGTAGCACAGTAAGCAAGACAACCTTTTCCAGTTCATCCAACCTATCTTCACTCTACGGGCATTTTGTCATATCTGAATTGCCATTACTAGACACTGTTGATTCTTAGTAGTTAAAGATGTATAACTGAAAGTACTACAGTCTTCAATATGGAGTAACGATGCCACTACCCCACAATAAGAGATATGTTGATCCTGTTCCATTTTGTTGCACACAGCATCAATGTTTTTACAAACAATGTATTTTGGTGGATCTTCACAAAAGTAATTGCTGATGAAAGAACGATGACACAAAATTCTACAAACCTATTGTAAAAGTTCTTTTCTGAAGGCTATTTATCAAAAGCTGTACTAACACCTGATGTCAGCAACTCAGCTACTTCCTCAGGAAAATTGTAAAAGTATCTTCCAGTGAAAAGCTTCACATGAAATCTTGTTTTTTTTTTTTTACTTGGCTTCTTCTTCAACTTCTAATTCTAAAGAAACTATTCAGCCAATTTCTGAGCTGGCATTGTTTTCATAACATAATTTATGAATTTTAAAACAACAGTAATGTCACGTTGCCATCTAGCAACCATTTCTAAATACTCAAACCTTTGTAACAACACATTCCAAACTGGAACACCTTTCTGCTAATGGGTACTACCTGCCACTTCTTTTGATAAAGGGCAGCAGTGACAGGGCACTGATGACCCTGCTGTGTAGCACCCTACATCTACATCTACATCCAAACTCCGCAATCCACCATACGGTGCACGGCGGAGGGTACCTCGTACCACAACTAGCATCTTCTCTCCCTGTTCCACTACCAAACAGAACAAGGGAAAAATGACTGCCTATATGCCTCTGTACGAGCCCTAATCTCTCTTATCTTATCTTTGTGGTCTTTTTGCGAAATATAAGTTGGCGGCAGTAAACCTCAACCATAAGTCATCGTCATGGATGTGATTTTCTGCTGGGTTCCAGGGCACATAGGGATTCCTGGAAATGAACTTGCAGATGCGGCTGCCAAGGAGGCTTGCTCCATCACACCTCCTGCTCGCTGTTCCGTCCCCCTGCAGGCCATTACGTCTTTCGTGACTCGGAAGGTCATGCGTTGGTGGGAGGCTCAGTGGCTGGACATGAGGGATAATAAGTTGCGAGCGGTGAAGGATTCTGTCCGACCGTGGCTTACCTCCTTCCGACAACGACGAGCTGAGGAAGTAGCCCTTACACGGCTTAGAATAGGACATTGTCCATTGACACATGGTTTTCTGTTACGTCGTGAGGAGCCACCAACGTGTCAGACATGTGGGACACAGCTGTCGACACGACATATTTTAACTGAGTGTGTTTTATATGCGGGTTTGAGGGAAGATTTAAGTTTCCCACCAGACCTGCCCTCTATTTTAACTAATAATGAGGCGAGTGTGGCTAGAGTTTTACGTTTTTGTGTGATGTCTGGACTTCTTCCCAAAATATTGGGATTGAGATCTTAATGTGCTGTCCAGTGGTTTGGTCACCCATTATTTTTAAGTGGTCACTCAGCCACCGTTACTTCCTTTTCCCTGTTTGTACTGCTCTTTTATTTTTAGTTTTATCTCCCTGTTTTGATGTGCTGTGTCCAATCTTGCAATTTGAACAATACCACTTCTCTCACGATTCGGCTCTGAATTGAACTTTTGGGAACGGGCGCTGATAACCTCGCTGTTGTGCGCCCTAAAACACTAATCATCATCATCATCATCATCATCATCGTCATCCTCCATCGTAGCGTGGGCACTGCTAGACACTGAAATCGCTGGGGAGACATACTGATTTGTGTCTGCTTCACCATGATGCTGTCTCTACAGTGTTGATAGGCAGGTAAACTGGTCAACCACACTCACATGATTATCTGTTATTCTACCTGAAAAGAATAAACCGAATACCTACCAATGTGAGTGTGGCTACGTACACTCTCACACGGTATGGAACTGCAATAAACCCTCATGATTTACAGATGATGATAGCAATTTCTTCCATAATCAGACACTTTCTATAAGGAATAAAATGTTCTCTGGCTTCCAGCCACTTCAAGTGGTTAAAATGCCACGTGCTTTTCATGAAGAACTCATTGGCCATTGATCATACAATGTAGGCTGTCACGGTCGGTACTGTCTTCAAAGATCAAGGACGCTTTGGTTCCCTCCAATTACAAAACACTTCAGAAGGATCCAACTATGAAGATTTTAAAAATGACCAATCAACTGGTAAAAGCATCTTCATTCTCCTCCGATGATAAGAAGCTGCTTTGTAAAACAGAAGAATACCCACCTAGACTCTATGGACTACCCAGAGTGCATAAACCTAAGATTCCTTTGAGGCCAATTGTCAGCACTGTAGGCGGTCCCACCCACGAGTTAGCTGGACACCTTGCCTCATTGCTGGAACCTTATGTTGGTAGGACTGACAGTCATATTAAAAATTCAGCTTATTTCATTGACAAGTTAAAGGAAATGAGTGTGCACCTGGATGATGTACTCATTAGTTTTGATATTGTGTCATTATTTATCATGATTCCGTTAAATAAAACTACCACATGCATAGCGGATATTTTTCCTACTGATATTGTGGCATTATTCAGACACTGCCTCACCACACCCTACTTTCAATACAATATTGACTTTTTTGAACAGGTTGATGCGGTGGCTTTGGGCAGTCCTGCTGTGTGTAACTTGTTTATGGAGACTTTTGAACAACAAGCATTGAGGACTGCCAGTAAGAGACCAGCCAGATGATACTGCTATGATGATGACACTTTCGTAGTATGGACACACAGAGCAGAGGAGTTGGATGTCTTCCTGACACATCTAAACAGCATTAATCCGAAAATCCAATTTACTATGGAGATGGAGAGAAACTGGCAACTGAATTTTCTGAATGTGCTGTGATTACACGATGGGACGTAACATTGGGCCATAAGGCATATAGAAACACCTCACATACTGATCGTTATCTGCATAAAGATTCAAAACCACCACCTTAGACAGAAAAGAGGTAATAAAAACCTTGGTAGGCAGGGCATACAAAATTTGTGAACCTGTTTATTTAGAAGATGTGACTGAACATCTACGGTCGACTTTCATGAAAAATATTTATTGTAGCAAGGAGATAGATCAAGCACTTCACTCTAGACACAGAATCGGGAACAATGATGAACAACAGCTGCCCAATGGCAAGGTTTTTCTTCCGTTCATTAGTAAGGTCACAGATCACACTGAGAAAGCATGAAGCAAGTACGAGGTGGAAACTATTTTCAGACCCACCAGGAAAATAAAAGAATATTTAAGATCGGCAAAAGATGCACAACACCCTTTGGCTATACTGGGGGTTTATAAAATTCCTTGTAGTTGTGGACAGGTTTATGTCGCTACCACAAAGAGATGTGTTAACACCCATCTTGTGGAACATGAGAGGAATTGCTGCCTGGGTCACATGGATAAACCGACCGTCGCAGAACATGTTTACCAGGAAGGTAATCACAAAATAAAATTCAGCGAGATGAGCGTCATATCTAGAACCTAGCATTATTATGCGTCCATGTATAGAGAGGCCATCAAGATTGATAAACACCATAATAATTTTAACCGGAAAGAGGAAGGTGTTAAACTGGATAAAATTTGGATGTCAGCATTGCATCGGAAGCACGATGATTGATTACTTTCAATAGAGAATGTTGGCATTACCAGAGACAGTCTCACAGCCGACGCCATGTGATGGACAATGGTGCCCTCTGCACTGCCTATATAATCAGCACTTTCTCGAGTTCCCTTTGCAGTTCACAGCTGTACCTCTCCCACAGTCAGAGACGAAACATCAGGGGAGAGTTTTATACATCGAGCATGGCCTATCAGCCCGAAAGTTTTAAGTCCCTGGCCATTGTCAGGTGCAATGACTGCTGATGGGCTGCTGGTACACCCTTATGTACTCTAGCAGTCGGCTTTGGTATCACTGGTCCTCAAGGCATTGTCATATGTGGATACACACAGACTCCTGCATCCAGTGTGCTTGCTTCAACCTTGTGATTGCTGGGTCCCACGCTTTACTGAGCTGCAGGCTGCCATCTCTGGTAAGGGCGTTACCTCTGATATTTATTTTGATGGCTTCTGTTATTCCACAGTCCCAATAGCTATCAGTGCAAGACATGACAGATTTCACATTTTATTCAGTGCCTATATTCTAGAACTGGCTCAGCTAAAGCAGATTTTTCTGGGTAGCATAAGCAAAAACACTTCTCATGATCCATCCTACATTGTTCTATACTGTGCATTGTTGGTTCGACGTAAGATTGGCTATATTTATAAGGTATCTTACACACAACAGCTATTCTGAGACCTTCCATATTTTTAACTGGTCTCAATAATTGTCGTATTTTTGTTGGTGGCCTGAAGACATTTGATTTTGTGTCTTTTCAGCATGCAGCTTATCTTCCTCAACTCAGAGCCACAGAACAGACAAACAGTGCGCACTGTAGAACTACACAGTAAGGAGAAAGAGGTCTTATCACCTTCATTACTCTGAAAAAATCTGCTTTATCTGAGCATGCTGAGTCACCTGATCAATTTGATCAAACCTTTATCGTGACTCACAATGAAGGCTTATGGAACTGTGTAATTTATGCAATCACAAGACGTCATATGACAGCAGCAATTTAAATACTGCACTGAGGCAACATGTGCATGTCGACAGACAAGTATTCCATGTTGTGTGGCCTAAGATGGTGCTGACAGAGCTCACCTACATCTACATCATTACTCTGCAATTCACATTTAAGTGCTTGGCAGAGAGTTCATCGAACCACAATCATACTATCTCTCTACCATTCCACTCCCGCACAGCACGCGGGAAAAATGAACACCTAAACCTTTCTGTTCGAGCTCTGATTTCTCTTATTTTATTTTGATGATCATTCCTACCTATGTAGGATTTGCTCAACAAAATACTTCCGCATTTGGAAGAGAAACTTGGTGACTGAAATTTCGTAAATAGATCTTGCCGCGACGAAAAACGTCTTTGCTTTAATGACTTCCATCCCAAATTCCATACCTCAGGGAATGTGTTCAGGAAAACAGGGCTTTTTGGGTGCACACTGATCTGTGTGGTAAATTTTCAGCCTGGACCATGTGAGGCTGATGGGTGAGAGGACGCAACATTATGACAGTGGACTCTTAAAAAAAGGCTAATTGCTTGGATGTTTGGATGACTGTATTGTCTGGATGTCATAAATGGTTGATATTTCTAAAAAATGAGCAAATAACAGCTGGTTAATCAAGGATTTTTGTATGTAATTGCCAGACTGGATTATCATTTTAATCATTCTGATTTTTAATAGTGGCAAGGATTTGACTTACATATTCAGTCATATTTTAACTGATGTACTAGATCTGTGGTTGGTCGAGCATTATTTGAGTAATAAGTTTAGTGACTGCATTGTGGTACACGGATGTCCACAGGAATTTTTCCGAGAGGAGAACGAGATTCAAAACTTGCAAGTTTTGGTATAACCGAACCAGTTCATTTGGAACATGCCATGCCCCAGGAACTAAATAAGACAAGAAACGTTTGATAGTTGTCTACTTAGTATTTTTACATATCTATGGTGTCTAAATGGTAGGCATATTTCAATGTTCCATTCAAAGTACATATTTTTATAATATGAATGCCACTTTTTCCATTCTACTATCTGAAATTACATCATCATATGATGAAACCCAGGGTATCCAACAGGTTATGAAATAAATCAAGAACATAAGTTACATAGCGTTAGGTTGAAACTGAAAAATAAAAATCTGGGATGAAACAAATGTCAAAATGATTGAGAAAATACTGCTGTATATCAACAAACATGCTGAATTTCTACTCCTCAAAGTGGAGAAGTGGAAAATAAACTTTAGAAAAGTTGATACCGACTGACACTGTTTGCCTGTAAAACTACACCTCTGTTTGCATTAATGGTTTTATTGCATTACTTTCATGATTTCTATATTTTATTGTTGAATCATGACTGGCATGCTATTTGAAAACCACATTTTGTTCAGGTGGTTTGGTAAAGTGTAGCCCACGGCCAATAAACAACTAGATGAATGTGCATAAGGTTCCAAAATCATCCTCAAATTATTTCTTAGAATCAGATTGCACCAATGTAATCCTTGTCTTTCCATTTCACTAAATTGCTATGCACCTCTGTAGCTGCATGTTGTGCTCTGCTGCTCATACAGACTTTGAGAGAGTCCTAGTTCTGAAGAGCACTTTTTTTTAACATTGAAATTTCACCCTTTTTCCCCACTGTTACAGAACAGCACCTTCTTTCCAACTGATGTGCTTGGAATTAGGAACAGGTTTACACATTTAGCAAAAAGCATGGAAATATTCTTCTGAGTGTTCTACAATGTCCCTGTCGTGCAAAACTGAATGCAGAATCAGCGGTCATAATATTTTCTTCTTTGATAAACACATGGTAAACTACAGTTGTGAGTCTGCTATGTATCAAGGAGAGGGGAGCATTTATGGGAATTGTGAATGGGATAGGAGTGCATTTATGGGAATTGTGAATGAGTGAATAGCACGTTTATGTCTTGGGAATTAGTAATGGAATCCATGCGCCAAGATTTTAGAGCAGCTCCTTTCTGATGAATGAGAAAGAAACAGAGAAAGACTGAGGACATTATTTCACCATGATTATTTAAAGACCATATCCATCCTATCTGCAGATAAGCACCAAAGCTGCAGCCGCGCCGAGGAATTGATATTATTAAAAAAAAGAGCCGATGATGTACAGTTATTGCTAAAGCTGCAGTGTTTCTTGTCATGGTCAGCAGTGTTAAATCTGCTGTTTACTGAAGCCTCAGACAGTGACTGCTGCAAATTTGTGAGAATTATGTAATGAACAAAGTCTGTAACCTTGATTCCAGGATGGGGAAAGTGCCCCCTTTCCTCCCTCCCTTATGTAAGCCTATGTTGCAGTACAATTTTATTCAATTTAAAATAGCTGCTGAGTCCAAGTTATCTTCTTTGTGAGTTGCCAAACTGATTCACAGCTTTTCTATTTTGTTTAATATTGATTAAGGTTAAATGTGTTCAGAGATGCACCTTAATGTTCAAGGGCTTGATATAAATCTTAACCACACAGCCTTGAAATCAATAGAGTTCCTTCTGTGATGATATTTTGTGTGGAATAAAATGTTTAGCAGTAATGGTCATTCACATCTCAATCCAGCCCTATGATTTTCCTGTTCAACTACATTTTGATAGCAGAGTGTGGAGGGCTGTGTAATTATAAACAAAATTTTAGCGTATTTCTTAATTGAAATGTTCAGGGTCTTACAAATTTTGCTTATTGTGTATGTTTAAGTGCTGTGTGTCAGATGTATATTCTGTAGAATAACATATTCCACTTCTAACCACTCCTGCCAGCAAAAGATGCTCATGGAAACCAAAAATGTAGTTTAGGTAGTTGTTAGGTGAGGAACATTCCACTATGCGCGCTCTGGCTTGCCATATGTGTAGATGGGGTGTAGAAGACATCAGCTTAGAACACTGACAAAGTGCAACTGGGAATGGGGGTCCCCACTTGCTGTGGTAGTGCCTTGGAAGTAATGGAGTGAAAGGCATGGCCAATAATTTCAACACCATAACAACTCAAGAGTATGTATTAGAAGCGTCAATCTGTAGTGTCATGTCAGTACATGAATACGTGTTATGATCTATTTTGAGCTACAGGTTAATAGACATCTGTTCACCCACAAAACTGTAAATGAAGTTGTGCAATGGAAAGATTGCATTTACAATACAGAAGAGTCATCATGAAAGTGACTACATCATTTTAATAGCTTGAATGGATAAGAGATCTCTTTCAGCAAATGGTTCAAATGGCTCTGAGCACGATGGGACTTAACTGCTGTGGTCATCAGTCCCCTAGAACTTAGAACTACTTAAACCTAACTAACCTAAGGACATCACACACATCCATGCCCAAGGCAGGATTTGAACCTGCGACCGTAGCGGTCTCGCAGTTCCAGACTGTAGCGCCTTGAACCGCTCAGCCACTCCGGCCGGCCCTCTTTCAGCAGCCGACCTGCAAAAAGCGAAGAAGTCCATTGTCAAGTGGACACATCACAGTCTGGTCGCACTGCTCAGCAAGTCCACTACACAGAATAACATCATGAATGTCGACCATGATATATTTATAATGTAAAAGTTGGCACACATATCAGCAGGGTGACAGATCATGTGTGGAGTGGAAGTCATCATAGCAAAACACCTGTTGTGTCACTCCATTTTGGTGCCACAGGTGGAAGGACCTGGAAATGTGATGTTACAGGAAGAGATCTTTAATAATAATGAAAAGAATTTTGAGGTACTTTTACAAAAATAATAGATAAAAATAAAATGTTGCCCAGAACAACCCAAATCAACAACTGACAAAATTTAAGCAGGCACATACAGCTGTGTTGCCAGAATTAATTTGAATATTTAAGAAGAAATAATTTAATTTGGTTAAGACAGAAGAAGTGTTACGAGGAGTTGGACAAAGCATATTAAGTGACTTTAGCAATGAGCTCTACAGAGAAAAATATCCACACTTAAGTAACCTTTGACACGTAAGTAGAGAAGAATTTCATCAAAGATACAGAATTCCACATTGTGATTTTGAGACTAAAATTGCAGAAGCAATCTCCAGGTGCATCCCTGTGATGACTGACCAGCAGAACAATAGTGCAGCTTTGCTTCCCAATGCAGTGGCAAATAAGCTGGCTACATATTGACTCTGCGGCAGGTTGTCACATCAGTTAGCCCATTCATTTCACATTGTCAGAACAGTGCAGCTAGCTGTGTGCCTGATTAAGTGAGCTGTAGACAGCACTGACCTGATTCATTTTTAAATTAGTAATTCATTCTGTGGAGAATTAATACACATTTTACTGGCTTTGGGTAGCCAGGACAAAATCTAATGATGGTGTTTAGCTACAAACGAGGATATAAATTTTGTTATTAAAGTTGTATGCCAATTTTAGTGAAGAAGATGAGTTATTAGAGGCTCTGTAGACTCTTCAAAAGAGGAAATAAATGATAAAATTTCAAATATGGAAGTGACATTATTAAAGCTGTAGTAGGAGATACGAGGGTCACTCCAAAAGATATGCACACTATTTTTTTTTTCTTAATCCGTCTTTTATTCTACATGTTTGAAAGTTTTACAGTGTGTAGATACATCCTTTAGGAACAATATTTTCATTTCTCCACACAATTTCCATCCCTCTCAACTGCCTTACACCATCTTGGAACCAGCGCCTGTATACCCGCACAGTGAAATTCTGGACCAACCTGTTGGAGCCACTGTTTGGCAGCATGCACAAGGGAGTCATCATTGTCAAACCTTGCTACATGAAGAGAGTCCTTCAGTTTTCCAAAGAGATGATCGCCAAATGGAGCCAGGTCAGGACTGTAAGGCAGGTGTTTCAGTGTTGTCCATCCGAGTTTTGTGATCGCTTCCATCATTTTTTGACTGACATGTGGCCGTGCATTGTCGTGCAACAGCAAAACATCCTGCTTTTGCCAATGTGGTCGAACATGACTCAGTCAAGCTTAAAGTTTCTTCAGTGTCATCACATATGCGTCAGAATTTATGGTGGTTCCACTTGGCAAGATGTCCACAAGCAAGAGTCTTTCGGAATCGAAAAACATCGTAGCCCTAACTTTTCCAGCAGAAGGTGTGGTTTTGAGTTTATTTTTCTTGGGTGAATTTGTGTGATGCCACTCCATTGATTGCCTCTTCATCTCTGGTGAAAAATGATGGAACCATATTTCATCACCTGTCACAATTCTTCCAAGAAATTCACCTCCACCATTCTCGTACTGTTCCAAAAGTTCGCTGCATACCATTTTTCCTGTTTCTTCGTGAGCCACTATCAACACCCTGGGAACCCACCTGGCACAAACCTTTTTTAACGCCAACACTTTCAGTATTATGCAAACACTTCCTTCCCCTATCCCAATGTAGCGTGACAATTCATTCACTGTGATGAGTCTGTCAGCAGTCACTAATTCGTTAACTCTCTGCACATTGACTGAAGTGTGTGCAATACGAGGCCCGCCGCTGCGAGGACAATTCCCAATATTGCCGTGCCCACTTTCATCACGTAACCTGCTTGCCCACCGACTAACTGTACTGCGATCGACAGCAGCATCTCCATACACCTTTTTCAACCTCTTGTGGATGTTTCTCACTGTCTCATTTTCACAGCACATGAATTCTATGACAGCACATTGCTTCTGACGAACGTGAAGTGTAGCAGCCATCTTGAAGACATGCTGTGACGGCACCACTCACAGGAACAAGTTGAACTAAGTTTGAAAACAAGTGGCAAGGATGTATCTACACACTGTAAAACTTTCACACATGCAGAATGAAAACTGTATTTTTACAAAAATATTGTGCATTTCTTTTGGAGTGACCCTCATACAAACTGAAGTAGAAAAACAGTGGATCTTTCTTAGTACAGGAAGAGGTTAAAGTACAATTTAAAAATGCAAACAGTAAAATGAAACAGAGGAATTTTCAACCCGTGAATTCGAAAGTACACACACTCAAATCCCAGATACACAAGGCTGAGTGGAGGTGCTGGAATAAAATATAGAATTTGGTAATGTAATTAATGATCAGAACACTTGGACTAATTTGGAGGCACATATACAGGGACTAGTTGAAAAAGTACAAGAGAAGGTTGAGTCTACCAGCACTATCAACAGTTCTGTGGGTGATATGTAGAAGGCCCAAAGGAATTTCAAAAGTTATGGGAAGCACTTGAAAATAGCAAGTGAGAACATGGTAACAAAATGGCTATCAACAATACTGGGGTATGAAATAATTTTATAGAGGACCTTCAAATAGGAAATAGCATGAACTTATCAAAACAATTTTCAAAGTTCAAACCTGGTTAAGGAGGTACACCCAATTTATTTTTAGTGAATATTTTCTGGGCCATTACCTAAGAAATGACAAGATTATAAGAAAACAGATTTTGCCCTTACGGATGTTGTAGGAGATGCAGGAGAATGGGGGAACTGCTCATTTGGAAGATTTTAAATCATGGGACTATTTTCAGGAAAAGTTCAAGAGGAAATTCTGGTCCTCCAGCACACAAGAAAAGCTGACTTTCAAATTGCCAGACACAGAGTATCACAATAGTTCTTGAGATGTTAAAAGAAATACTTTGAGTGACATCTAACTCAATGCAAACGTTTAGATAAACCATTAGGGGAATCTCACCTAGTGAAAGTATTTGTACACAGATTGCCCCCACTATCTAAGAAAGTAAATTTTATAAAGAGGATGGACAACCATAAGTGATTTGCTGACCTTCATTGAAGGCCTAGATACTGTAAATAAAGGAGACAGTGAGAATGTCCAGAGAGAAAACTGGGGAAATGACAACACCATGGGAAAGTGTTTTCCCAACCACTCTGCAAAGAAAAGAGAAACTGTCATGTTCATAATCACCATAACCAAAGTACTTCAAAAGACAGGAAAAAGAATAAATACACATTTGCAATTGTTTGTACCAAACTGTCAACAACTGCATTGGTAATACAATACCCATAAATGGATCTGTGTTAAATTACAAGGTAATAAAACAGAATTATCCTGCAATGATAATGGAAAATGTGGCACACACTAGGGCAGCGGCCAGGATCCATGACATGAAAATACAGACATAGGTCCATATATAGAAAAGTTCACAACTTTTACACGTAAAATACCTATGCAAGAGGAGTTGTTGAATGAGGAGGAGAAAACAGAAGGAATTCAGCCAAAATCCATAATAGATGCGAAAATTTTCAGAAGGGAAGTGTATATTTATATAGGCTCTGAGAGTGAGATTTCACTGATCTCAGAAAATTTACTACAAACAATGAGAAACAAAGACCTGTGTCCCATACCATTTGTTACCGGTGCCTATATTATAGGTATTACGGGAAGCAGGACAAGAAATGTGTGTACCTATAATTAGAGGAAATTTTCAATGTATGCAAACTTTTCTAACTGAAGGGTTGTGCCAGAGATTGTCAGAAGTCACACTCCAAAAGAGACTTTTGTCAGTGGTTATGTTTTTAACCCTTTTGTGGCTAAGGGCATACACGTATGTCCGGCAGGTGGAAAGGCCAGACGGATATGGGCGTACATGTATGCCCAGTGGGTGGGAAGTCCAGACAGCTAAGAGTAGTCATATATGCCCAAGTTCAGGAGCAGGTAAATGTACACAATAGAACGGTTACCCACTGTTGTCTGCATTTCTGACAACAGTGTCATTACCCGGTCTTCTTTGTAATGTAGAAAAGAGCTTTAGTTTTCACCTCCCCTGGACCCTTTCTGCTTACGAGTCTAACATTCGGCCAGTCCTCTTTTCGCTTCTGGTGACACAACAACGTTCGCTTGTGTAGTCTCTTTCCCATGTTGGGACACAATATATCAGACAAGGAAATCATGGATATTCTTATGAATAGTAGCGACGAAGATTGTACTGATACTTCGGAGCTTTCTTCTGAGAAAGAGTTGGATGCATCTGGATGTATTGCTGAATCCTCGACATCACGAACAGAAGATTCTTCCTCTGAAGATTGAAAAGAAGAGGTAGTAAGTGAAACTACGTCAGGAAAAATAAAGTATGACTGGACGGAGAATCATCCAGTGAAGAAACGACACCGTTTTGTGAACATATTTAGCAGATTAAAAGTAGACTTTGAAGAGTCAGCAAGCCATTAGATTTTATTTTATTTTATTTTATTACTTCATGTCCATGGAATTCGTTTCTGCAGATTCTTTGCTTCAAACACCCGTATTTTCCAACATAATGGCCAGGGACCAGTACAAGTTGATCCTCCACTTCAGTGACAATTCCACTGCATCTCAAGATATTCTTGTAAAAATACATCTCATTGTAGATCACACAAAAAATAAATTCTGTGAGGCAGAAGTACCCTTTGAAAACCTAGTGATCAACAAAAGTCTGCTAATTTTCAAAGGAAGACTTCGATTTAAGCAGTACATACCAAATAAACATAGCCATTTTGGCATTAAAATTTTCATCCTTTGCGACATACACACTATTTTGGATTATATTGTCTATACTGGCGCCACCATGGAAGTAGGATCTGGAAATGGTAACTGGGGAAAATCAAGTGATGTTGTTATGAGTTTGTTATTGCCATACCTCCACAAAGATCATACCATTTATTTAGACAATTGGTATTCAAGCCCCGAATTATTCCTGTGGCTCCATGATAAATGTACAAACACCGCCAGAACAGTAAGCAAAAACAGGAAATGTGTACCACTGTTGCCAGACAAGCTAAAAAATGGGGAAATACAGCTCAAGTGCTGTGGAACATTAATGGCACTCAAATGGATGGACAAGAAAGAACTCTCGATACTTCCCACCATAAATGGACCAGAGTTTGTGGAGACAGAGAAGACAGAACATACATTGGGCCAAAACAAATTGAAACCTACCTGTGTTGTCAGCTATAACAAGTCAATGAGTGCAGTTGATAAGACAGACATGCTGTTATCTTCTGTACAGTGAATCCAAAAGGCAATCAAGCGGTACAAGAAAGTATTCTTCCATTTGACTGACTTCTGTGCTTAATGCAAAAACTATTTTTGAAATACAAAAGCAACAGAAGATACCAGTAGCAAAATACCACTTTGAAATAATCCATCAGATTCTTGATAAATTTCATAGTCAAATGTGTAAAAGTGCAATCCCACGGACAACGAAAGAAGAAAGCCCTTTCCGACTGCAGAATAAAGAGAAATGGAGAAAAAAGGGATTCCCCAGAGGTGCTGTGTAGGATGTACCACTCATTCGCAACGAAACATGAGATGCATAAGATGCAAAAAGTGTGATGTGGCTGTCTGCACGGTGCCATGTTTTGAAAAATATAACACTCTACATAAATATTAGGATGTTTTGGTAACTGTGTACTGCAGTAGCCACTAGAAAGATCATGGGAGGTGCACATTGACACAGCGCATCACGGACAGTAGTTGCCGCAAGCAAAGTCCCATCCACCAGAGGCCACGCGAGAATTTGGCCGCGCCCTCTGCCGGCGGAACAACAACTCAGGCAGCACAGGCCGTGCCCAGTCAGTTGTACGTCAGGCACGCTTAGCGGACAGTTCCCGGTCTACACTACGTGAAGTGCGACGGACAACATGAATCATGTTATTACACAATTGGCGACGAGTAGGGTCGTTCTTTCGCGTGTTGCGTCATTGTTCCGGTTTTGCAGCTATCTACGGCATGGAGGATTTAGTGCGGGTTTTGGTTGAGCAGCACACGGAGCTCATGGCAACCTTGAAACAAGCGCTTCTGGCGTTGCTCAGTCTGCTCCAGCGCCATTCCCTCCTCCCTTTCCGCTGTATGACGAGATGGCGGAGGATTGGGATGCATATGAACATCGCCTTCAACAGCATTTCCAGGCATTTCATGTTGCCGATGTGGAGGTATGTCGTGCTCTTTTCTTGTCTTGGATATCTCCCCCGCTGTACCAAGTTTTGCGGCAGCTAGTGCCATTGCAGGAACCCTCGTCCTTGTCTTTTGACGCATTGTGTTCATTGCTGTCTTTATATTATCGCCGCCGCATGCATGTTGTGTCGAGTTCTATCAATGCAAGAAACAGCCCCATCAGTCTTACCGGGCATGGGCCGCTACCCTGCACAGTCTTAGTCGCAAGTGCCATTTTGTCACGGAGCAGTCACGGGAGTTGTGTGTCCATGTTATGGTGCGCGATGTCATTGTTCGTTCGGCCCCTGATAGGGAGGTCCGGCAACAGGCCCTGCAGTTGGAAGACCCTTCCCTCGAGAAAGTCCTGTCCATTGTTCAATCGTATGAAGTCTCTCACACCGCAGGTCAACAGTTGGAAGTGCGGTGCGACGTCGTGGCGGTTCAGGGCGGCACGGCCGCGTCCACTGCGTCCCGGTTGGATGAAGTGCAAGCGGTACAATCCAGCACAGTGCGTAAACAGAGTTCCAGCCACCGGCCCCTTATACCGTCCTGTGGGTCGTGCTATATACATCATGATCGGTCAGAGTGCCCCCAGCGTTGGGCCGTTTGTTGCAAATGTAATAAAAAAGGACACATTGCTAAAGTTTGCCGCTCAACCTCAAAAGACTCGAACGAAGCAGGTACAGAGGACATGGACGTTGACATTCAGGAGGTTTCATCAGATCAGGCTCCTGACGCATCGACACACAAACTCTTTATTGAGGTGTCGGTTCTGTCGTGCCGATTACAACTGCAAGTAGATATGAGCGCGGCAGTTTCCTTGTTGAATGCACAAACTTACTACAACCTTGGGTCGCCCCCTTTGGCGCCAGTTTACCGGCGTCTCCGCGGTTATGGTAAACAGTTCATTCCCCTACTGGGTTAATTCACTACCGACGTTACTTACAAATCAGTCACTCGGCCTCTTACTTTTATTGTTGTCAGTGATGCGAGCTCCGCTAACCTTTTTGGATTGGATGCCTTTCAAGCTTTTGGTTTTTATATCGCAGACACCATACAGTTGGTCTCTGAAGACGTTCCCTATCAATCATTGGAATCTTTGACCTCTGATTTTAAGGATATCTTTGAGGAGGGCCTGGGGCGTGTTCCAGACTTTGAAGCTCACTTAACGTTGAAGGCATCAGCTCGCCCGCATTTTCTATGCGCGAGGCAGATCCCCTTGGCTCTCCGCCCTCAGGTAAAAGCAGAGCTAGACCAGCAGACAGCCCTCGGGCTCGTTCACCCATTTCTTCTAGTGAGTGGGCTTCGCCCCTCGTTATTGTCAGGAAACCCTCGGGAAAATTACGTCTTTGTGGCGATTTCAAGGCCACCATTAATTCCCAATTGGTGGTGGACACTTATCCCTTGCTTCATTCTGATGAATTGTTCTCCAACGCGGCGGGAGGCCAATATTTTTCGAAAATCGTTCTTTCGGAGGCTTATCATCAGATACCACTTGATGAGGACTCCAAACGGCTGGCGATCATCAACACCCCATTTGGCCTTTACCAATACCAGCAGTTGGCCTTCAGAATATCCAGTGTCCCGGCAATATTTTAGCGTTATCTTGAGCGCAACACGTCGACAATCCCTCATTGTATTTCTTACCTGGACGACATAATTGTCACAGGCCGCAGCACGAAGGAACACTTGCACAACCGTCGAACTCTCTTTCTAAAATTCAGGTCCGTGGGCCTGCGTTGCAACCTGCGTAAGTCGAACTTCTTCCCACCGTCCATTGAGTATGTGGGCTACACCATCTCTCAGCACGGCGTCCCGCCACTAGGATGGTTGGTCCAAGCTATCGTCGACCTTCCGCGGCCCGCTTTGCTGAAGGAGTTACAAGCTTTTTTATGCAAGATTGCCTATTACCACCGGTTCATTCCCAAGGCTTCCACCACAGACCGCCCCCTGTACTGCCTTCTGCGCAAGGGTGTTCCTTTTGATTGGTCGCCTGCATACGAGCGCGCGTTCACCTCGTTGAAGGGCCTCCTCACGTCAGCGCCTTGTTTGGCTACTTTTGACCCCAATAAGCTGTTGGTCCTAGCTACAGATGCTTCGCAGTACGGGGTGGGGTCAGTCCTTGCCCATCGCAACGCGGATGGCTCCGAGCAGCCACTGGCGTTTGCGTCCAAAACTTTTAGTCCCGCACGGGCCCATTACTCCCAGGTGGAAAAAGAGGCTTTGGCCATTGTCTACACTGTTACCAAGTTTCACCCTTTCTTGTATGGCATGAAGTTTCAGTTAATCACTGACCATAAGCCATTAATATCGTTATTTGGCCCCGCCTCTCAGATTCCGGATAGGGCGACCCACAGACTGCAGCGCTGGGCCATGTTCCTCTCTAAGTACCATTAAGACATTCATTTTCGCCCTACTGGACAGCATGCCAATGCCGACGCTCTTTCCTGTCTTCCGGTGGGCCGGATCCTAAGTTCGATCAGGAGGAGATTATGAGTTTTCATTTGGATGTGGCGTCCCGCCAAGCGATTGATGGCTTCCCGATCACTAGTTCTAGAGTAGCCAGGGAAACGGCAGCTCACCTGGTTCTCCGGCAAGTAGTTCACCTCGTTCAGCAGGGGTGGTTGTCCCGACCTCCAGGCCAGGCCTCTGACCCTCTTCGTAATTATTTTGTTCTACGAGACCGCTTCTCAGTCTTGGAAGGAGTTCTCCTTCTGGCTATCGATGATACAGCTCCTCGCATGGTTGTTCCTGCAAGTTTGCGATGGGAGGTCCTAACATTATTACATGAGGGGCACTGGCAATTGAGGTTACACAAAAACTGAAAACATTATACAGACTTCTTGTCTGATGAAAGTCATATCAATTCAAAGTACGGCCTTCTGGCATAAATATTTCAGTTCATGAACCTTTGAGGAAAGAATTATTACAAGAACTGATTCTCTACATAGATGATATCTTAATAGTGTCCAAGACATGGGAACAACATAATACTTTATTAACAAAACTCACCAGAAGTTTTATAAGAAATGTGTTGTTGTTAAACTTTCCAAATCTCATTTCTGCGGGAGGAACATCTTGTAGGGGTACATAGAATCAAACTTGATCCTGAAAGGATAAGGGCTGTGAAAGATTGTCCGCAACCCCAGAATGCTAAACAATTACGCTCTTTGCTGGAACTAGCACGAGTTTACCATCACTACATGCACATTCGAGTAATGAACGATCCTAGACTGTGAACATTATTACAACAAAGATAAGACAGATATTGGATGAAGGGACATCAGAAGCTTTTAAGAATATTAAGCAAGCATGATCTATACTGAACTGTCCTGTGATGCATGAGCCATTTAAATTAGAAAAGGACTCTTTACAATGTGACATCACTTCAGGGTTGTTTCAAGGGAAATGAAAACTTGAAGCTGGGGAGCCTGAAAAAACTATCCCTTTCACAAGCAGAAACCTTAAAAAGTACGAGTTCAGTTACACAGCTATGGAAAAGGTGCTACTATAATCCGTTCATCACAAGAATAAACCTGATGTAAACAAACACAAATGCGATGATTGGCCAGAACCTGTAGCACACTTACACTGGCGTTGTTACGTTCTTGGAAGTAGTTCCTACTTATGTATTAGATATCTTATTACTAAGTTACGTTAAATGAAACTTTAAGATATTCTAATGTATTAACAGCAATCAAAGTTTTTCTTAATCACGGTTTAGCCACATGGTTTTTATTTCAAAAATCATGTAGTCACAGCATCTGCAGCGTTGTGCTCGGATTGTCGCGCTGTTAATGTGCAGTATGAAAATGGCTTGAGGCCGCTTTCTGTCCTGTAGTGAAACACGCGCGTGGGACGCGGTAAAAAGTGCCAAGAAATAGGCTGCCCTTCATGTTTTTCATAAATTTACGGACATAATCGGCTTTGAAGTTTTCCCCGTGTTTATGTGAAGTTTTCCCACAATTTATATACTGCAGTTAATTATTAAAACTAGATTGAAGGTGTAGCACCATCGGTAGAGTATTGGATTGTGAACCAAACTCCCTTTTTCATGCACTAGTTAAAATCTCCCAAATATCATTTTTTTTCCTTGTTCAATTTGAAATACCTACATTTCGTAATTATGAATCGTATCATCATTTTTATGAATAATGCACGTCTTCTTGTTTCTTATTACATATTGGACGCAAATTTCCTGTTTCCATTTCAAACACAAATTCTTAACTATCGATGTTTTATGAAAAAAAAAGTAGTTTAAATTAAGAAAACATAATTTAATTTTTAAGGCAAAAACGAAAATCCAAATCCTCTTTATTTGGACTATGTCCATCGTTTTATACCACAGAGGTTCTTGGAAACATGAAAAACAATCATTTTCACAGCGTCGTGCACATCATACAAATGTTGATCTGGAGCCAAGCTGCAGGATTTGGCCTGAGAAGTAACAAGACTGTTAACATTGACAGACATACCGGAACTAACGCATGCAGCTTTTCCACACGTAACTTCCGAACGGTGACGGGATATAGAACGGCTCGTCATAAAGGGAGAAGAGAAAGTGCTGTGCCTGGTTGCCTCCATGGATTCTGTCGTTGATAGGCTCGTTATCAACGTAGCAGGTGACACTTCCAGAACTGAAACGTATTCCTCGGATTTGGATAAGTGAGGAGCTAAAAGATTACCAGACGACTGACTGTGAGTAATACAGGGTGTCCAGAAAAGGGCTCCCTGATTTCAAAATTAAATATCTCGAAAACAAAGATCGATAGAGGAATGCAGTAAACAGTATGTTTATTGTGAAAGCTGTAAGAAGTTTATACAGCAGTTTGAAATAATAGTTACAAAAGCTGCTAACAGATGGCGCTGTACGCTGTACAGCTCATATCAGCATACATAAGTGAAATAATCGTATGAAAACAATCTTTGCAAACAATCACATCACAATGTTTTCAAAATGTTCACCATTGGCACTACAGAGGTGGCGCAAACGAAGAATACAATTCGCCATCACATTTCGTAGTGTCTCAACCGAAATGGATTCACATGCCACAGAGATCATTGATTCAAGCTCGTCCAGCGTGGGGGGATGCTTCGGGTAGACCATGTCTTTCATTGTGACCCACAAAAAAAGTCACAGGGAGTCAAATCCGGCGAATATGGAGGCCAATCCATGCCTGCACCAGTAAATTTGGGATATTCCAAAGCAATGACTCGATTCCCGAAGTATTCCTCAAGAAAGCGAAACACTTGTTCGGTCCGATGTGGTCGGGCTCCATCTTGCATAAACCATGCAGTACCTGGTCGATCCTCTAACGCTTGCTGTGTGGCGACAAATTGTTCCAAAATTGCAACGTAACGTGCACCAGTGACCGTTTCTCGAATGAAAAAAGGGCCAATACTGCCTCTGCTGCATATTGCAGCCCACACAGTAACTTTAGGAGAATACAGGGGTTTCGCTTCACACCAATATGGCTTTACGGAACCCCAAAATCGCCAGTTCTAATTATTCACGTATCCATTCAGGTGGAAGTGTGCTTCATCTGTCAACCAGATGCAGCCAACATCAAATCCTTCACTATCAATCATTGTGAGCATCTGATTAGCAAAGGCAACCCTTTGTTGCACTGCTCGTATGGGTATGGCCTGGTGCATTTGAATTTTGAATGGAAACATGTGTAGGCTCTTTCTCAGTATTTTCTGCATGCTGGAACGCTTCAAACCAGTCTCAGATGCAATTCTACAGACGGATGACATTGGATTTCGCTGAATAATTCCAGAAACTGTGGCGATATTTTCAGGTGTAACTGCGGTTTGCTTGCGGCCAACATGCCCCACTAGATCATCAGTTACGCTGCCTGTTCGTTGAAATTTTGCGAAGAGCGTATGAATGGTTTTCGCATTGGGTCCTTTTGGAACATTAAATCGCCTTGTTGCCGTAGGACTCTTTTCTAACCGGTGGTACTCTAGCACCAGAAAAACGCGTTGTTCAATGGAGTACATGGTTTTAATCTCTTCCTTCGGTACGCTAACCTCCTTTCACGTTTCAATAGTGGAACTGATAGCTCTGGGCTTCTGATCACTATTTATACTAGGCATTACGTATGGCGATTACAGCGCCATCTGTTAGCAGCTTTTGTAACTATTATTTCAAATTGCTGTATTAACTTTTTACAGCTTTCACAATAAACATGCTGTTTACTGCAGTCCTCTATCGATCTTTATTTTCGAGATATTTAATTTTGAATTCAGGGAGTCCTTTTCAGGACACCCTGTACCTTCAGGGGCTTCAATATTTAACTATGCAGTGAAATCCTTCAATATTCTCTTACGTTATACACAGCATAAGCAGAAAAATTACCCTGTGGTTAAGGCAGGAATTTTCATCGTTCTTGTTTTAAATTGCAACAGTATGTTAGCTAAAAACGATAATGTGTTGCAGTTTTCATCTAGTCATCTAAGGAGCATATTGTAGGAGATTTGCAGTGTATTATTTCATTCTGCCAGAATGAGATTTTCACTCTGCAGTGGAGCGTGCGCTGATATGAAACTTCCTGGCAGATTAAAACTGTGTGCCCGACCGAGACTCGAACTCGGGACCTTTGCCTTTCACGGGCAAGTGCTCTACCATCTGAGCTACCGAAGCCAGGAAGTTTCATATCAGCGCACACTCTGCTGCAGAGTGAAAATCTCATTCTGGAAACATCCCCCAGGCTGTGGCTAAGCCATGTTTCCGCAGTATCCTTTCTTTCAGGAGTGCTAGTTCTGCAAGGTTCGCAGAAGAGCTTCTGTAAAGTTTGAAAGGTAGGAGACGAGATACTGGCAGAAGTAAAGCTGTGAGTACCGGGCGTGAGTCGTGCTTCGGTAGCTCAGTTGGTAGAGCACTCGCCCGCAAAAGGCAAAGGTCCCGAGTTCGAGTCTCGGTCGGGCACACAGTTTTAATCTGCCAGGAAGTTTCATATCAGCGCACACTCTGCTGCAGAGTGAAAATCTCATTCTGGAAACATCCCCCAGGCTGTGGCTAAGCCATGTTTCCGAAAGGATAGCTCAGTTGGTAGAGCACTTGCCCGCGAAAGGCAAAGGTCCTGAGTTCGAGGAAGAGAAGGAAACGTAGTAGATGAATATGGAATGGGAGTAAGGATTGAAAGAGGAAGCCGCCTGGTAGAATTTTGCACAGAGCATAACTTAATCATAGCTAACACTTGGTTCAATAATCATGAAAGAAGGTTGTATACACGGAAGAAGCATGGAGATACTGAAAGGTATCAGATACATTATATAATGGTAAGACAGAGATTCAGGAAACAGGTTTTAAATTTTAAGACATTTCCAGGGGCAGATGTGGACTCTGACCACAATCTATTGGTTATGAACTGTAGATTAAAACTGAAGAAACTGCAAAAAGGTGGGAATTTAAGGAGATGGGACCTGGATAAACTGAAAGATCCAGAGGCTGTAGAGAGCTTCAGGGAGAGCATTAGGGAACTATTGACAAGAATGGGGGAAAGAAATACAGTACAAGAAGAATGGGTAGCTTTGAGAGACGAAATAGTGAAGGTAGCAGAGGATCAAGTAGGTAAAAAGACGAGGGCTAATAGAAATCCTTGGGTAACAGAAAGGATATTGAATTTAACTGATGAAAGGAGAAAATACAAAAATGCAGTAAATGAATCAGGCAAAAGGAATACAAATGTCTCAAAAATGAGATCGACAGGAAGTGCGAAGCTGCTAAGCAGGGATGGCTAGAGGACAAATATAAGAATGTAGAGGCTTATCTCACCAGGGGTAAGATAGATACTGCCTACAGGAAAATTAAAGGGACCTTTGGAGAAAAGAGAACCACTTGTATGAATATCAAGAACCACTTGTATGAATATCAAGAGCTCAGATGGAAACACAGTTCTAAGCAAAGAAGGGAAAGCAGAAAGGTGGAAGGAGTATATAGAGGGTCTATAAAAGGGCGATGTTCTTGAGGACAATATTATAGAAATGGAAGAGAGTGTAGATGAAGATGAAATAGGGGATATGATACTGCGTGAAGAGTTTCACAGAGCACTGAAAGACCTAAGTCGTAACAAGGCCCCGGGAGTAGACAACATTCCATTAGAACTACTGACAGCCTTGGGAGAGCCAGTCCTGACAAAACTCTACCATCTGGTGAGCAAAATGTATGAGACAGGCAAAATACCCTCAGACTTCAAGAAGAATATAATAATTCGAAACCCAAAGAAAGCAGGTGTTGACAGATGTGAAAATTACCGAACTATAAGTTTAATAAGCGACGGCTGCAAAATACTAACACAAATTCTTTACAGACGAATGGAAAAACTGGTAGAAGCCAACCTCGGGGAAGATCAGTTTGGATTCTGTAGAAATGTGAGGCAATACTGACCCTACAACTTATCTTAGAAAATAGATGAAGGAAAGGCAAACCTACATTTCTAGCATTTGTAGACTTAGAGAAAGCTGTTGACAATGTTGACTGGAATACTCTCTTTCAAATTCTAAAAGTGGCATGGGTAAAATACAGGAAGTGAAAGGCTATTTGCAATTTGTACAGAAACCAGATGGCAGTTATAAGATTGGAGCGGCATGAAAGGGAAGCAGTAAAGGAAACAAAAGAAAAATACGGAGTAGGTATTAAAATCCATGGAAAAGAAATAAAAACTTTGAGGTTCGCCGATGACATTGTAATTCTGTCAGAGACAGCAAAGGATCTGGAAGAGCAGTTGAACGGAATGAGCAGTGTCTTGAAAGGAGGATATAAGATTAACATCAACAAAAGCAAAACGAGGATCATGGAATGTAATCGAATTAAGTCGGGTGATGCTGCGGGAATTAGATTAGGAAATGAGACACTTAAAGTAGTAAAGGAGTTTTGCTATTTGGGGAGCAAAATAACTGATGATGGTTGAAGTTGAGAGGATATAAAATGTAGACTGGCAATGGGAAGGAAAGTGTTTCTGAAGAAGAGAACTTTGTTAACATCGAGTATAGATTTAAGTGTCAGGAAGTCATTTCTGAAAGTATTTGTATGGAGTGTAGCCATGTATGGAAGTGAAACATGGATGGTAAACAGTTTGGACAAGAAGAGAATAGAAGCTTTCGAAATGTGGTGCTACAGGAGAGTGCTGAAGATTAGATGGGTAGATCACGTAACTAATGAGGAGTTACTGAATAGAATTGGAGAGAAGAGAAATTTGTGGCACAACTTGACTAGAAGAAGGGATCTGTTGGTAGGGAATATTCTGAGGCATCAAGGGATCACCAATTTAGTATTGGAGGGCAGCGTGGAGGGCAAAAATCGTAGAGGGAGACCAAGGGATGAGTACACTAAACAGATTCAGAAGGATGTAGGTTGCAGTAGGTACTCGGAGATGAAGCATCTTGCACAGGATAGAGTAGCATGGAGATCTGCATCAAACCCGTCTCTCAACTGAAGACAACAACAACAACAACAACATTATTATAGCTATTGTTTGGAGTATTCGAAAATTCCAAATGATTGTTTGGAGATCGAAAATAATTTACACCGAACACCAAGCACTAGGAATCCTGATGGAGAGCAGGTTTTTACACTACCATTTTATGAGGTGGGCCTTGTGTTTTACAGAATTCGATATAGAAATTACATAAAAGGTTCTCACAACCAATGAAATGAAATGCACTGAACAACCTGGTGTCATTTTTGCAATCAATTACCTAACCTTGAGTTATACCAATAATGAGTTAAGAACCCTAGCCTTAAGAATGAAGTGGGCAATAAAAAAAGACGAATATTTTAGCGTTAAATTTCAGCAGGGTGAAAAGGCATTGTTGTTACCAGCAGAGGCATTATGGATGATACTTGATGGTATCTTCTTCTGGAGATTAAATGTTACTGTATCTGGTTGTAAACTATGCATTCTACAGAGTACTGAAGAATTTCTTATTATGATTTATCAAAAAAGGATGCAGAGTGCATATGAAAGTGTATAAAGTGCAAGAATAAATTTTATTACTTTAAGGACTCAAGTTGAAAAATAGTAAAGCTGCTACAATCTTGCGGCATATGCCAGATGGTTCATGAAGATAATAGTTGTCTACAGTATAAGTTATATCCAATATTACCAAAAGGATTACTCAATGTAACTTCTGCTGATGTTTCTCAAGAATTACATACCTGCAGATTGAGGAGGAGCCACTTACACCTTTGTACTGTTAGAAGTTATTAAAACTTCATCCTGTCAATCTAGCCAACTAAGTTGTTGTTATAGAATATTTAAGAGACTATTTTAAAAATGTAAGTAAGTCTTGCGACCTCCTTATGGATAATGTATCACAATGTACAAGCAATAACTTCAACGAGTTTCTAGGATTGGAAGAAATAAAACATGTAGCTATTTCGAAACATCAGCCTTGTGATCAAGTGGTGAAAGACATAGCAGATCTGTGTAGCTCATAGTGTTCTAACAAATATACCACATGGGCTAAGGTAAGTCATAAGTTCTAAATTACTTTGAATGAGTTACCTACCACATACGTCTACAGGTTTATCACCAATGGAGATTACGAATGAAACTTTCATTGATGAATACTAAAGTAGCCATTTTCAATAGAAATTAAAGCAGAAGAAATACATAATCGTGTGTGTGTGTGTGTGTGGGTTGAGGTTTTCGGGCGCTAAACAGCGTGGTCATCAGCGCCCAAACGCATAGAAACAGGAACACATGCGGAGAAGAGACGAAGACGGACAGCGAACAAGGAGAACGGCTAAAAGACACAGACCTGACGCAGTTACAAATCCTCACATACAGAGGCAAAACAAGAAGAGAAGAAACGCACTAAAAAGGAAAGGAAACACAAGGAAAAGAGAACAGAAATTGAAGGGAAACAAGTAGGTAATCGTGACTGGCGGACCTCTTACCTAAAACCTGGGTGAACCAGTCACCCAGCAGCACATTAAAATCCTCTCCCTAAAATCCGAGGCAACAAATTGGACAGGACACAAAACCGTAAGACCTTAACCACAGTCGTTGCGTCGTCTTGCAAAATAGAGGGCAAATCCGGTGGCAAGGAAACCACCGCCCTCTGGTCAGAGAATAAAGGACAGTCAAGTAAAATGTGGCGCACAGTTATCAGGTCGCCACAAACACTACAGATTGGGGGGTCCTCCCGCCGGAGTAAAAAACCGTGCGTTAAGGGACTGTGCCCGATGCGGAGGCGGGTGAGGAGAACCTCATCCCGCCTGCATGACTGGTAGGATGTACGCCATGGCCGCGTGGTGGCCTTCACCAGACGCAGCTTATTTTCACCGACTGCCAACCACTCCTCTTCCCATTGACGCATAACACGAGAACGCAAAAGGGAGGTAACAGCATGGAGGGGGACGGCACATTCAACAACGTGAGGGAGGGAACATGCATCTTTGGCAGCCACATCCGCCAGTTCGTTTCCCCTAATACCCATGTGCCCCGGCACCCAGCAGAAAGAAACCTCCTTCCCCTGCCGTTGCAGGTGGAGTAGGGCATCATGGATGTTCTGGACGACCGTATCCGCTGGGTACAAGTGTTGCATGGTCTGAAGGGCACTCAGAGAGTCAGAACAGATGAGAAACTTAAGACTGGGAACACATCTCATCTGCTCCAATGCCCGCAAGATCGCAAACAATTCGGCATCAAAGATGGTAAACGCTGCAGGAAGCCGTAATTTGATGACTCGATCAGGGAAAACCACAGCACAACCTACAGAGTCCCCCTGTTTGGAGCCATCCGTAAATACTGGTACATGGTCAGGATGCTGGTTTAAAATATCGTAAAATAAGGAGGTAAAAACAAACGCAGGAGTGCAGCTCCTCCGGTTCTCTGACAAGTCTAAAAGGACGCTGGGCCTCTGGAGCAACCAGGGAGGCAGGCGGGTAAAACCCTGGAGTTGGGGTGCCACACGCTCCACACCAAGGGACTCAAGCAAATGCTTGGCACGAATCCCAAATGGTCTCGTTGCCCTTGGACGACTGGAAAAGAGACGTTCCATAGGGGGTCGGGCAACAGTAGAGTATGCAGGGGAGGTAGGACAGGCAAGGAATTGACACACTCGTCGCACCATGAGGAGTTTCCGCCGGATGGCGAGCGGCGGTTCCCCTGCCTCAGCACACAGGCTGGGGATGGGACTGGTACGGAAGGCACCAGTGGCCAGCCTGATACCCTCATGGTGTACTGCGTCAAGAATCTTCAGATACGAAGGCCTCGATGACCCATACACAGTGCATCCATAGTCAAGACGCGACCGAACGAAAGCCCTATAAAACTGCAGCAGACGCGCCCGATCTGCTCCCCAGGACCGATGGCTGAGACACTTCAAAATATTCAGCGTCTTCAGGGCCCGCACCTTGAGGTCTTTAAGGTGCGGCAACCACGACAACTTGGAATCAAAAGTGAGGCCCAGGAACCTCACAGTGTCTCTAAAAGGAAGAATGGTGCCCCTCAGACGCAATTCAGGGGAGGTAAAAGCACGTCGAGAACGATTAAAATGAACACACACACATTTGTCTGCAGAAAAGGTAAAACCCGTCTTCGCAGTCCATGCCTCTAATCGCTTTATCGTAAGCTGCAACTGCCGACTAGCAGTAACAAGACTGGAGGAAGAACAGAAAACAGCAAAATCGTCCACAAACAAGGAGCACTGGGCAGGACTCCGGATTGTGGACGTGATACTGTTAATGGCGACGGCAAAGAGGGTGACACATAAAACGCTTCCCTGAGGAACACCATTCTCCTGCACGTACAAATCAGATAGCACATTACCAACCCGATATCGAAAGAGGCGGCGGGAAAGAAAGGACCAAATGAAGATGGGGAGATGGCCACGAAAGCCCCACTGATGGAGTTGATTGAGGATAAGGCGGCGCCAAGTAGTGTCATACGCCTTATTAATGTCAAAGAATACACCTAGACAATGCTGGTTACGTAAGAAGGCCTGCTGGATGACCGCCTCAAGCAGGGTCAAGTTGTCTATAGTTGAACGACATCTCCGAAAGCCACACTGAGAGTGGCTAAGGAGCTGCCTGGTCTCGAGCAGCCAAACCAGGCGACGGTTGACCATGCGTTCCAATGTCTTCCCGACACAGCTCGTCAAAGCAATACTCCGATAACTACTGGGATGCATTCGGTCCTTACCTGGTTTGAGGAGGGGAACCAAAATCGCCTCCCTCCACGACTCAGGGAACGTGCCGGATGACCATATCATATTAAAACAATTCAGGAGTACTTCCTTGGATGGCAGCAACAAGTGCTGCAGCATGCTGTACAGGATTTGATCAGCACCTGGCGCAGTATCATGAGCCACAGACAGCGCCGAATCCAGTTCCCACATTGTGAAGGGGCAGTTGTAGGGTTCAGAATTTGGAGACCGGAAGTCCAAGTGATCCCTCTCGATAGCAGTGCGGTAGCGGCAGAAATCTGGATCACAGTTCATAGTGGCAGTAGATTCCGCAAAATACGTGGCCAGTGTCTGGGCAATGTCTCTCGGCGCCGTGAGTAGACTACCCTGATGCAGCAATGCCGTGACAGGTAGTTGGCTGCGTTTCCCGGAGATCCTCCTGATGGCTTCCCACACTTTTGTAGAACTAGTGGAGCGGGAGATGGAGTTCAGGAACGATTGCCATGACCGTCGTTTGCTCTCTTTAATCACTCGCCGCGCCTTGGCCCTTGCCACCCAAAAGGCCGCAAGATTGTCAGCTGAGGGACGGCACTTGAAGCGGCGCAGAGCTGCACGGCGGGCTCGGATGGCTGAGCGGCACTCAGTGGTCCACCAAGGGACAAGGCGCCTCTTGGGATGACTTGAGGACCGTGTGATCGACAATTCAGCAGCATGGGAGATCACGGCTGTAACATGGTCGACCCATTCATGGACGCTGGCACGGTGTTCCAAAACAGCTAAATCGCTGAAAAGTGTCCAGTCAGCTCTGCAGAGGTTCCACCTGGGTGGCACTGGTAATGCTATAGTCTCATCCAGGAGGCGAATCCAAAGGGGGAAGTGGTCACTAGAATGGAGGTCAGCGGCAACCTCCCACAGAGCAGAATCCGCGAGTGCTGGAGAGCAAAAGGAAAGGTCAATAGCTGACGACGACCCAGAAGCAGTACAGAAATGAGTGGGAGCACCAGAGTTGAGGATGCACAGTTCTTCGGATGCCATGAGGCTTTCCAGAATGCGACCCCTGGGGCAAGTAGTCGTAGAGCCCCATAAGACATTATGAGCATTGAAGTCCCCCAGAAGGAGAAATGGGCGGGGGAGTTGGGTAATAAGGTCTGAGAGAGCCTCAGAGTCTATGGCGTCCTGAGGCGGTAAGTAAACGGAACAGATTGTGAGCCTCTGCCCCACAAGAAGGTCAACTGCAACTGCTTGCAAGTCCGTAACGAGAGGGAGCTCAGATGAGTGGTGCATGTCATGGACAACAACCGCAACACCACCCTTTGCCCTTTCCCCCATCAGATCATCTTTTCGATACACGGTATAGCCCCGTAAAGAAGGAGCATCAGTGGCCCGGAAATGTGTCTCTTGGAGACATAAGCACAAGGGGCGCTCTGGTACAAGGAGTTGTAATTCGGCCACATGCGCCCTGAACCCATTCAGGTTCCACTGTAATATGGGAGCCAGTGATCAGGGTGGCTGAATTTTCACCCTGCCCCTGTGCTTTGGAGGAGAGCCCGTACTGGCCGGAGATTTATTCCTGGGGCGAGAAGATCGCCCCCGGTCGACATCAATGTCCATCAGCTCCGATGGCGACCCAAGGGAGATAGTCAGATAGTACGATGGCATCATCATCGGACTGACCGTGACTAGTCTCCTCAGGTGGCAAAACCTTCACCTTTGGCGTCTTCGTCTTGGGGGGCTTAGAATGCAGAACCTTGTCAACAGTTGGAGCTTTACTCGCCTGGGCAGAAGGTGCCATATGGGGAGGTGCAGGAAGTACCCCAATGTCAGCAACCACGGCCTTGTCCGATGTTGTGGGGAGAGCTGCAGGTTGCAAAACAACCGCAGCAGCACAAGTGCACTGGCAAATGCAGGTATTAGTGCTGACACTAGCAACCTCCGTTTGTGTAGCAACAGTGGCCAACTGTACCGGTTTCTGCAGAGTGGAAGCGAAAGATGTTGTAAACACAGGAGGCTGCATGGCCTTAAAGAGCTTCTTGGCCTCACCATAGGGGATGCGCTTAGATGTTTTGATCTCCTGTATCTTCCGTTCCTCGAGATAGATGGGGCAGACCCGGATCCAGACAGGGTGACTCCCAGAGCAATTCACGCACTTCACAGGCGATGAACAATCGGCTCCTTCATGGGCAGGCTGACCACATTTACCACAAGTGGCTATCCCATTGCACCCCAACGTAGTATGCCCAAAGCGCTGACATTTAAAACAGCGCATTGGGTTGGGGAAATATGGCCGTACTGGCAAACGTAAGAAACCCGCTTTAACATGCTCTGGGAGTCTCGGGCGATTGAACGTGAGAATAAACGAGTCGGATTTGACTAGGTCCCCATCGACTCGTTTCATAATATGCTGCACGTCGACAATACCTTCGTCAGCCCACTCAGATTTCAACTCGTCCTTGGGGATATCCACCAAGTCCCTACATGTCACAACACCCTTACTATAGTTCAAAGTGGAGTGGAGCTCGATCTCGATAGCGTACTCTCCGAGACAGGTTGCTTTCCTAAGAGAAGTGACTTGACGGGAACTAGAAGTTTCAACTAACAGAGTCCCATTGCGCAGACGCTTCACAGATTTCAGTGTTCCTGCAATTCCCTCAAGACCCTTGTGGATGTAAAAGGGAGAAACTCTCTCAAAGCTACCTTCCTTCCGTTTGACAATCAAAAACACATTCTGAATATCAGCATGTGCTCTGTTACGACAGTCTGATAAATCTCTAGTAACACCAGGCGCTGGAGGACTCGCAGCACGAAGTCGCTTTTTCGATTGGGTGTGTTTTCCTACCAGTGGCCCACCCAATCCACTGGTAGGGGGAAACGTAGAGGTCGAAGGGTCCATTGTGGTCCCACGAGCAGCTAGGGAACTAAAGGTCCGCTCAGACAGAGCCCCGCGTGCCTGAGTAAGCCTTATACAACTGGGGTGCGGCAGGTGCCCCAGAGGTTGCCCGCTTGCGACTGTTCCACCCCAACAGCCATGCATCTTATAGGTGCGTAGCACACCATAAGATTGAGGGGTTTTTATAGAGGTTTACCTTCCTCGCAATCCAGGCGGTCAAGCCAAGATTACCATTCCCCGCAGCATACAACATTCCACCGCTGCGCCATGCGGTGGTCGCTGAAGCATGTCCGGGGTTTACGGTGACAGGAGACTGGCGGCGCTGACCAGTCCCCAGCTCAGGACCCCGGGGTCGCCAAGCCCGTACTCAGCAAATGAATGCTGAGCCCCTGGGGGGAAATACATAATCAATAAACAACAATTTACACAAACAGGCACAAAGTAGGACATGGAAAGACAATTTTAAAAAAAAAAGCATTCCAAGTTGAGGACTTAATAATAGATAACGATCTCCATCCTAGTTCTGATTTGAAGAAGGAAATAGGTAATGGGTAATAATGTTAGAAAATTTTTATTGTATTCTACGTCCATCATTTTCACTTAACCTCAGGCAGTGGCATGACCAATAACGTAATCACCACACAGAGGTGGCATCAGTGTGGGGGCCTGCAGTTGCTAGCACATAGGATTGGCAGGAAAATATCAATTCTGATCGAACAATGGGAAAAATCCCACTCTTGAACACCAGTTTGCACATGTCAAGGTGGTATCAGGAGAACAGGTGGGCATCTGGGGTGTTTTTCCTACAAGCAAAATGAGAAATACTACATTTCAGGGAAAAATGGGTTTTATTCCCAAGACGCATCACCAATATGTACAATATTCACACACTGGGTATGGTCGCGGAGTGAAACACACATGGTATGGAAAGAGCATTTCGCCCTTAATAGGAAGGACTGATAGACATTTCCAGAGGGTAAGGAAGCTGGCAGGCAAGAGAGCAACCCGCAGTTGCAGCCTCTACCTCATTGATCCTCTTGGTTACCTCAGGTGATGGCACCCTGACCTTCCATTGGCGGGTTTGTGCCAGGAAGTTGGTATCTTCCACTCAGCAATACCATGGTGGCATCCCTAGCTCAGTGTAATAGCACGTCAGGCCCGGGCGCAAGTATTGCGGCGTACCTAACTTAACTGCTCACGCCACTACCTGACGCTAAGCTAAAATGAGGGAAGCAGAATACAATAAAATATTTTACAGTTATTACATGTTACCATGTTCAATGTGGCAACTACCATGCACTGAACAGCCTAATGATACCCAACAGGTATCCAATACCACACATCATTGATTTCGACAACTCCATAGTGATAGCTGAAGTTTCAGCGTTATTGACTGTACCTGAACTTATTAGCAAATTCCTGTGGTACTAGCTATGTTGAATAGACAGCCCTCACCATGTCATTTGGGTTATTCGAGTATTGTTATATGCCATATGGGTTGAAGAATGCTGCTCAAACTTGGCAGTGCTACATTTATCAACTGCTCAGCGACCTTGAATTCCTCTTTCGTTGTATGGGTGTCACCCTGGTTTTCTTGCAGTCCTTTACTCAGCACTAGGTCCACCTGTGCCAACATGGAGTCAACCAAGATAAATGTGCGTTTGGAAAGAGGTGCATCAAGTTCCTTGGCTTTCAAATTTTGTCCAGCTGGGTTGGTGCAAAGCTGGAATCATACCATTGTCGGAAGGCATGGATGCTGTCTGCAACGTGCCTTTGCCTACAAAGATTTGAGAAGCTTTCTGGGCATGCTAAACTATTACCAATGGCACCTTTCCTATGCCACTGCATTGTTAGCACCCCTGACTGCAGTCCTAAAAGAAAAACATATGGTCAGAACAAGGAAGAAAAAAATGGCAAAAGGAGCAACTGACCGCTTTCTACAGAGTCAATGACTATGCATCATGGACTGAACTACTTGGCATAGTCCATATCAATTCGGGCAGGTTAGGATAAAATCTTACCTTCACAGTCTCGGATGTTATTGAATTTATCATATGTTAAACTGAAGGTCCAAGTAAGGAACACATATTTTTTTGTTTTCTCCAAAAATATTCTGCTCTGAGATACATCCCTCTAAATATGACACTGTGCATACCATTTTAAAAATGCAAATTTTGGAAAAAAATTTAGAATGTTGTATCTCTGGAACAGTTCTATGTATTTTGTTGAGGTTTTTTTTATTTGAAAGTTAATTGCTTTATGATTACAAAGAAATTCTCCACTTGGACTTACCCGTCAAAGTTCTTTTGCTATTCCATTCTGAACTTTTTTTTATAATTTATGGAAAAAAATTTTTTTATGTTTTTCAGAAATGCTGATACATAAAATTCTGATTTTTTTCTGTTACTTAGTACCATCTAGTTCTACATTCCCTGAAAAGGAGAGCTTCCACTTTTAGGTTAAACAGGTTTTATAAACAATTGAAATTTTTGCCATGCATACCACATTATCACATAACAAGCTCATAAAAATCAAAACCTAGCCTTATTTAACATAATTTTAGTTTTGAAAGATGAGAAAGACTTATTTTTCAAGTGGTTCCAAAATGTATGTGATAGATCCAAAGACTTAAAGGGTTCAATTTATGTGCACTCTTGTTTTGTACTGAAATTAGCCAGTCAATGAACTAAAAATGTGTTCCACTGCTTCAGTATCTTCCTTTGATATAGAGTGATGCCTTCCTGTTGAACCAATAGGAATGGAGCACCTACAATCTTCAAAACATTGTGAACAGGAAGTGAGCACTGATGGCATTGTTGCTGTCCAACTGGAAACCTACATCCATGTGGTAGCATAAAGTTCACAATTTCATTTAACTCATAACTGGTGTCTATAATCTCTGCAATCCAGCAGTCACAGTCATACACACACACCAAAAACATCTCTCTTCTCAGGTTGTGAATCTGAATATTATCCTGCTGTTTCTGTGGCGTTGACCGAATGAACAAAATTTCCTCTTTCTTGCTTTTTAAAGTGCGTGCAATATGGGTTTACACATCACTCTGAGTCCAAAAATGTATCTTCTGAATTCCTTTCACAGGAGTAGTTTGTTTAGACCACTCTTCTTCTTTCTGCTCATGGAATTCTTCGATTTTCTCTTTCGACAAAAGAATGAGGGCTGTAGATGTGTAAGATTTCACGAATCTCGTAAAATCCTCAGCATTTTGAAGTCAATAAAATTTGGTCTGAAAAGATGTTTTGTAGCATCGTGCTTCAGCAGGCCTCCCACACCATCACAAGGCCCCTTCCCATGATCAGCAGCACTGTATACCCAGTCAGTTGGCACAAGCAACTTACTCAATTCAAACAGTTGGTAACGATTTTTAAAATGACTTGGAGCACCATCAGAAATAATGATGATCTTTTCTTCCCCTGTTTGCAGTTGAAGAATTTTGCACATTGCTAGCAAAGCATGTGCTGAGTCATGTCCTGTGTCATCATTTGTAACTGCAACACTTGTGATCTTGTTTTGAAAATATGTCACACCTGTAAAAATTCAAACCTGGTCATTACTCCAATGATACCCTTATACTTCTTGAGGGAGAATTACAGTCCAGTTCTCACCAAAATCACAGTGAGGCACTAAACATAGTTCTTCAGCCTGTACACATCCTTTCACTTCTGCAATGTGTTGTTGCTATTTCTTCAGATGCTGGTGTTACTGCTTTCACTGACCATTTACCAAGCCCATCAATGAAACTATCAAAGGCAACAGTTTTCTTAATTTGTTTATTTTCCTCCCATGTCACACATGTAATTTCAGCAGAGTTATCTGCTATGTCTTCCAGGCCAAATGTCTGCAAAGACAGTCCTCCCTTTCCAGGGCAGTCACCACATTCTTGAAACAAACAAGTCTTTCACATTACGTTACAGACTACTAAAGATTTCACATGCCCCACCAAGGTTTATGTGTCATGTGCTCCAGTATGTTCTTCAAAGTTACCACACAAAGTTCAAAATTCACACAGTACACACATAAACATACATCTCTAGGTGAGTGTGGAACTACCCACTTAGGTCATAGTGCATAAAATTTTGATCTTCCAATATGTGAAGTTGTATAGTTGCCCTTATACATTGCAAAAGTTTCTTTAATACTGCAAGTTATGTACCTCTTCATCTTTCACAACTTTTTGACCACCAACTGTTACAGTTATAGTGTCTTTTTTGTTGGCACTCTGGTGAGAAAGTCCCATTTATCTTCCAGGTCAAACGACTGCACTATTTGAACTTAAGCTGCTTCTACAGGATGACCATAACGGGGATCTGGTCTTCCAAAGACTCCTTTTTACAGACCTCACATTTCTTGAGTTGTCTACCATGTACTTTGATACTGATGGAACGTGGTTCAAAATTGTTTTCTTTGAAAATGTCTCTAGAATAATAGTTAAAACATGCACCTTTTCACTGTAGGATGCACAATATCCAACAGCTAAATTGATATTTGTGAAAAATTCCTGGCAAGAGGTACAAGGCTGCTTTGGTTCATTTTCTTCTGAAAATGGAATTTCTACTTTGAAGAGTGTGATCAGTTTTGCTGTAGTGTATTCATCCACATCTTTAGTAATTTCTCTCCACTTTCTTGATGCATGCAGCTTATGACTCGACTTCACTGACCACGGTTTCTTAACAGGACTAACAACTGCCTCTGTAGTTGACTGACTCAGGGTGTTTAATTCTTCCTTTATTGGTGTAAAATTTGCATCATCTGCACCTTGGGAGGCTTCACCTTGTTCAGATACTATCACTGTTGTTATTCTGTCAAAACATTTAGAATGCAAGAAGTTGTCACTGGAAACATCTTCACTTTGAAACAGTCTTCAAACGAGAACACTTATTCCCAACCTGAACAAAGTCTTTTTTTTTTTTTTCCTTATATATCACTCTCTTATGGATATGCAAATAGTCAGTACACTTCACTCTCCTGTGGCCCCAGTCAGAAGACATTTCAAACAATCCTTTTCAGAAAACACAGTGCAACTATGTCAACTGACAAATTCCTCACGAAAACGCAAAACTCACTGGACAGTCTCCGATTTCTTAGAAGCCCCTTCAGTAAACAAATTAGCACTGAACAACTACAATACAGAAACCTGCAATGAACAACCATGACAAAGAAACTGACAAGAAACTACAGCAAAGTGTAAGAAATATCTGCAAAAATGAAAGTGAAAAGAAATAACTGCAACAAAGATCATAGAAATAAACATTGTAAGAAAGAAATTAGTAAGAAACAACTTCAGTGAAGACATACATTACCCTTGAAAGTTAAGAAAATGATTTTTTAAAATAAAACCTGTCCAACTTAAAAATGTAAGCTCTCCTTTACTGAGAATATAGTACTACATGGTACTAACCAACAGAAAAAAAGAAATAATGTTTCTGGATTGGCATTTTTGAAAAAAGTATAAAATTTCTGTAAATTATAAAAAAATTCACAAGGCAACAGTAAAAGAACTTTGACAGATATGTCCAAACAGAGGATAGCATAGTGAACATTAAGAAATTACCTTTCAAATAACAAAAATCTAACAAAATTTTTTAGAACTGTTACAGAGATACAGCATTTTAAAAAAATTTCCAAAATTAGCATCTTCAAAATGGTGTTTGCAGTGTCATCTTTGGAGGCCTGTATCTCGTGGCAGGAATTTTTTTGGAGAAAACAAAAAAATACATGTTTCTTACTTACTCCTGAATTTTAACGTACGATAAATTCAATAACATCTGAGACTATGATGGTACACCCCCCCCCCCCCCCCCACCCCCTCCTGCCTGAAGTGATACGGATTATGCCACCACCACTGACTAGTATTTCTGAAGTTGGAAAGCTACTCCGCGAGTGTCTCTACTGTGGCTGACCATGCCTAAGCCTCACAGTACGCATGCACTGTCTTAGTGGTAGAAAGACAGAGATTACCAATGCTCAATTACAGAGAGACTTACCATTGATCTCTCACGTGTAGAACAAAGGGGCACTTTAATAAACAGGATCCGTTACAGCTGTGATAGAAGAAAACATGACAACTGAATATCCATCACAGGTTGTATAGTTTATAGAAATGTTGTGTTAGCATTATCAAGTATAGATGACAAATTATATATGTTATGTGTAATAACAATTTTATACTTTCTCTATACTATGATGTGTTGTGGCATGGTTTGTAAGATTTCTTTTTAGGGAATGTTACATACCATAAGTCAATAACAGCCTGCGGAGGTAATGACAACAGACAGTTCTACTTATAGTGATGACTGCACAACAAATTCCAAGCATGTGGGTACTTCCTCTGTTCATGCTAATTAAAAGGGTATGTCAGGATCAATTTTTGGGGCCTGTATAAGTGAAACCGGGACAAGTTTGTTCTGTATGGTATATCACACATTCTTCATTTTCTGGTGCCTTGGTGAAGAAACCATTGGGGAGGGTATTCTGGAGTGGGTGTTGTATGGGATTCTGTCTTTGGGGCTCAATCATTTTTCTCTCTTTGACCCTGCAAACCAATTCCTAATTTTCCTTTCTTATTTCTATCACCCCTCTTTCCACATTCATACAATTCTATAGCTGAAATTGTTCTGTTTGGGAAACCACATAAGTAGGATAGCAAAGCTGGTTCAAAGACAGGATTCGAGAAAATTTGCATGGTCTCGGTGGGCTGCAGTGGTGTTATGAGTATGGCCCCGTGATACAATAATGCTGCAGCGCATAAATAGTAGGATAGTTATGCTCGTACAAGATGGTATAACAATCTTATCACATCTGGTGCCATGTTAGACATCTGGTGTCAAGTTCCACACTTGGGTTCCTTGGTGTCCTCAATCCTCCTCCCGCAATGAACTACTCTGAATTGATCGATGTCATCCAGGGAAACCGAGTACTGATTTCTAACCAAGGGTGATCTATGTATAAGAAATACCACACCTCAGTACATAAACCTCTGCTACAGTAGTAGATTGCATGACATCATGGCAAAATTCTGATGCTTCTAGCCAAAGTTATTATTACCACAGTGCTACTTCACACGCGTAGAGATAGTCAACTAAAATCTGCAACAAACCCAGAGAAAATAGTATCACTTGCAGGATAGCAATGCTACTACATTATGAAGTTTACCTCTGTTCTTTACTAGCTGTTACCTGTGCCTGTGCTCGCCTATCTGTAGTTTTGTTATGATGGGTGACATTAAGTAAACTAAAGTATGTGCAATAACATCACCTGCCCCTTTGTGACTGCCTATTTGAGTAAGCATAGCTCGTGATGTGCTCCCCATTCTCCTCTCTCCCAGATGCCCCAACACATGATTCGTCAGTATCTGCAGCATCACTGCTGAGCAGTGCATACAGAGGAGCATGGACAGCAGCACACATCTATGCATCATATTCTTGAAGTAGTGTGGAAGTGTGGAGTAAACACATCGAAGTTTGGATGAGCATTGTATTCACTACATTAATGTAATATTCTTCAAATCAATGAGTATCTAGTACTACACTAGCGGCGGCTGATCAGAGAAGGCAAGGGAGGCAGGTCAGCCCTCCTGATTTTTTGTGTCAGAAGAAGCGGTCGCAGTAGCAACAACAGTTTTCGTTTCCAGTAAACCTTTATGCACTTTTGTCAGTGAGAGCGAAAGGCATTTGCTTGCGATAGTTCATTCTAACCACCAGCACTAGACAGCACACCAACATGCGAGAGCTTAACCATAGCCTAATGCATCTAGAGGTGTGAAGCATATGGCGAGGTAGCCAGAGCCATTCCAAGCTGCCTGAAAATTCTCAGTTGCCATGGCGACCAGCTGCCACTACAAGAGACAGAAGAGGGGATACAGGCTGTCCTAAGTTGTGTTGCCCTTCTGCTGCACAACAGCCCAGTATCTGTGCTGCCATCTCTATAGGTTTTTCTTATGTTAGTTGTACCAAATGCAGTGAACATGGAGAATTAAATGGCCTAAAAATTAAGGTCCATGAAATTGCCCCCCAGCCCCATTCCCCAAGCTATTTTTACTCACTATTTTGCATATTGTCTAAATTTAGTTTGCAGTAGAACTGTTTGTACAATACCAGTAAGGATGTCTTTCTTCTATGCTTCATTGTATTCCTGTTTTCCTACACCAGTCTTCCAAACATAAAATTCTCTTTGGTAAACACATTCCTTCCAACCCTGAAATGAGGTGGAACTGTAACGCCAGAATAATATCTGCCAATCACAAAAACTGTCTGGGGCTAACTGAGATTTTAAATGAAACAATTAACAGCCCAGTCTCTAGAGAAACGACTACAAGAGAAGTTTGTTGTTTCAAAATTAGTCCCCTAAACTCTGACTTTGTTTTTCTTTTTTGTTTTTCAAAGAAAGTTTTTGAACACTAAACTGTTTTTCAGCATTCTTTAGGAAAAAATCCAATGATGCACAGTTTTTCAACAATGCTGCCTCAAGAAAACAAGAAATAAAGATAAACTGATAGACTGTATAAACTCCACAAAATGCTCCACTAATCTGCAGCCTGTAGCTTCCATGAATAGAGCTGAAACGAGGGATGAAAGTAATGGCAATTGATTGATGTCAAAATACAAACAGGTTTACTTCAAGGTACTGGATGATATTGTAACACAGCTGGAAAATAGATTTTCACATCATGATAAGCTCCTCTTCCTTAAATTAGGTGATGCTACTCAGTTTGCCAATTATGCTCAGTATTTTCCTGTAGACAGTTTGAATTCATTATAGTGCATCCTTTAATTGCGCACAGTTATGTGTATAACTGCAGACTGTCTTTCTTTCCAGCATTAAGAAACATTTCAGTCTGTGTCTTGGAGACATTATCAAAAGAATGATTGAGAATGAAACAGATCAAATTCTTCCAGAAACTTTTAAACTATTTTTTCTAATTACTACCATTCCTGCAACAAGTGTTTCAATTGAAAGCAGTTTTACTTATGCCAACTGCATAAAAGTGTATTTGAACAGTATGGACAAGGATCGCTTATCAGTTCTTCTTTGTACACCAGCTGAAAAACCAGCTTTGTGAATAATTGAAAGCAAGAGACACAGCGTATGACAATATTACCGAAAGATTCAGGAAGAAGGAGAATAATCATGGAATTAGCTTGTTTTACAAGTAACAATGCTCAAATACCCTATTACCAGTTTGTTACTAAATGAAAGTGGATGTCATTACTATTATTATCATTTATTTCCTTTCTCAGAAGTTATGTCTGGTTAAAAATGGAAAGTGACGCAGACCTTGATCAAGCATGACTTCTTTTTAACTGTGCGGTATATGTTACATTGCATTTATGAACTTTCGGGTAATTGAACATGTATCAATAATTACAGATTTCTGTAGTTGTATATATACATTTGGATGTAGCTGTATTGCGTTGATGTACTGGTGGATATTGTGTGGTATGACTCCTGTAGTTGATAGTATAATTGGTATAATGTCAACTTTATCCTGATGCCACATGTCCTTGACTTCCTCAGCCAGTTGGATGTATTTTTCAATTTTTTCTCCTGTTTTCATCTGCATATTTGTTGTATTAGGTATGGATATTTCGATTAGTTGTGTTAATTTCTTCTTTTTATTGGTGAGTATGTCAGGTTTGTTATGTGGTGTTGTTTTATCTGTTATAATGGTTCTGTTCCAGTATAATTTGTATTCATCATTCTCCAGTACATTTTGTGGTGCATACTTGTATGTGGGAACATGTTGTTTTATTAGTTTATGTTGTATGGCAAGTTGTTGATGTATTATTTTTGCTACATTGTCGTGTCTTCTGGTGTATTCTGTATTTGATAGTATTGTACATCCGCTTGTGATGTGATCTACTACCCCCCAGGGGCTCAGCATTCATTTGCTGAGTACGGGCTTGGCGACCCCGGGGTCCTGAGCTGGGGACTGGTCAGCGCCACCAGTCTCCTGTCACCGTAAACCCCGGACATGCTTCAGCGACCACCGCATGGCGCAGCGGTGGAATGTTGTATGCTGCGGGGAATGGTAATCTTGGCTTGACCGCCTGGATTGCGAGGAAGGTAAACCTCTATAAAAACCCCTCAATCTTATGGTGTGCTGCGCGCCTATAAGATGCATGGCTGTTGGGGTGGAACAGTCGCAAGCGGGCAACCTCTGGGGCACCTGCCGCACCCCAGTTGTATAAGGCTTACTCAGGCACGCGGGGCTCTGTCTGAGCGGACCTTTAGTTCCCTAGCTGCTCGTGGGACCACAATGGACCCTTCGACCTCTACGTTTCCCCCTACCAGTGGATTGGGTGGGCCACTGGTAGGAAAACACACCCAATCGAAAAAGCGACTTCGTGCTGCGAGTCCTCCAGCGCCTGGTGTTACTAGAGATTTATCAGACTGTCGTAACAGAGCACATGCTGATATCCAGAATGTGTTTTTGATTGTCAAACGGAAGGAAGGTAGCTTTGAGAGAGTTTCTCCCTTTTACATCCACAAGGGTCTTGAGGGAATTGCAGGAACACTGAAATCTGTGAAGCGTCTGCGCAATGGGACTCTGTTAGTTGAAACTTCTAGTTCCCGTCAAGTCACTTCTCTTAGGAAAGCAACCTGTCTCGGAGAGTACGCTATCGAGACCGAGCTCCACTCCACTTTGAACTATAGTAAGGGTGTTGTGACATGTAGGGACTTGGTGGATATCCCCAAGGACGAGTTGAAATCTGAGTGGGCTGACGAAGGTATTGTCGACGTGCAGCATATTATGAAACGAGTCGATGGGGACCTAGTCAAATCCGACTCGTTTATTCTCACTTTCAATCGCCCGAGACTCCCAGAGCATGTTAAAGCGGGTTTCTTACGTTTGCCAGTACGGCCATATTTCCCCAACCCAATGCGCTGTTTTAAATGTCAGCGCTTTGGGCATACTACGTTGGGGTGCAATGGGATAGCCACTTGCGGTAAATGTGGTCAGCCTGCCCATGAAGGAGCCGATTGTTCATCGCCTGTGAAGTGCGTGAATTGCTCTGGGAGTCACCCTGTCTGGAGCCGGGTCTGCCCCATCTATCTCGAGGAACGGAAGATACAGGAGATCAAAACATCTAAGCGCATCCCCTATGGTGAGGCCAAGAAGCTCTTTAAGGCCATGCAGCCTCCTGTGTTTACAACATCTTTCGCTTCCACTCTGCAGAAACCGGTACAGTTGGCCACTGTTGCTACACAAACGGAGGTTGCTAGTGTCACCACTAATACCTGCATTTGCCAGTGCACTTGTGCTGCTGCGGTTGTTTTGCAACCTGCAGCTCTCCCCACAACATCGGACAAGGCCGTGGTTGCTGACATTGGGGTACTTCCTGCACCTCCCCATATGGCACCTTCTGCCCAGGCGAGTAAAGCTCCAACTGTTGACAAGGTTCTGCATTCTAAGCCCCCCAAGACGAAGACGCCAAAGGTGAAGGTTTTGCCACCTGAGGAGACTAGTCACGGTCAGTCCGATGATGATGCCATCGTACTATCTGACATCTCCCTTGGGTCGCCATCGGAGCTGATGGACATTGATGTCGACCGGGGGCGATCTTCTCGCCCCAGCCCCAGGAATAAATCTCCGGCCAGTACGGGCTCTCCTCCAAAGCACAGGGGCAGGGTGAAAATTCAGCCACCCTGATCACTGGCTCCCATATTACAGTGGAACCTGAATGGGTTCAGGACGCATGTGGCCGAATTACAACTCATTGTACGAGAGCGCCCCTTGTGCTTATGTCTCCAAGAGACACATTTCCGGGCCACTGATGCTCCTTCTTTACGGGGCTATACCGTGTATCGAAAAGATGATCTGATGGGGGAAAGGGCAAAGGGTGGTGTTGCGGTTTTTGTCCATGACATGCACCACTCATCTGAGCTCCCTCTCGTTACGGACTTGCAAGCAGTTGCAGTTGACCTTCTTGTGGGGCAGAGGCTCACAATCTGTTCCGTTTACTTACCGCCTCAGGACGCCATAGACTCTGAGGCTCTCACAGACCTTATTACCCAACTCCCCCGCCCATTTCTCCTTCTGGGGGACTTCAATGCTCATAATGTCTTATGGGGCTCTACGACTACTTGCCCCAGGGGTCGCATTCTGGAAAGCCTCATGGCATCCGAAGAACTGTGCATCCTCAACTCTGGTGCTCCCACTCATTTCTGTACTGCTTCTGGGTCGTCGTCAGCTATTGACCTTTCCTTTTGCTCTCCAGCACTCGCGGATTCTGCTCTGTGGGAGGTTGCCGCTGACCTCCATTCTAGTGACCACTTCCCCCTTTGGATTCGCCTCCTGGATGAGACTGTAGCATTACCAGTGCCACCCAGGTGGAACCTCTGCAGAGCTGACTGGACACTTTTCAGCGATTTAGCTGTTTTGGAACACCGTGCCAGCGTCCACGAATGGGTCGACCATGTTACAGCCGTGATCTCCCATGCTGCTGAATTGTCGATCCCACGGTCCTCAAGTCATCCCAAGAGGCGCCTTGTCCCTTGGTGGACCACTGAGTGCCGCTCAGCCATCCGAGCCCGCCGTGCAGCTCTGCGCCGCTTCAAGTGCCGTCCCTCAGCTGACAATCTTGCGGCCTTTCGGGTGGCAAGGGCCAAGGCGCGGCGAGTGATTAAAGAGAGCAAACGACGGTCATGGCAATCGTTCTTGAACTCCATCTCCCGCTCCACTAGTTCAACAAAAGTGTGGGAAGCCATCAGGAGGATCTCCGGGAAACGCAGCCAACTACCTGTCACAGCATTGCTGCATCAGGGTAGTCTACTCACGGCGCCGAGAGACATTGCCCAGACACTGGCCACGTATTTTGCCGAATCTACTGCCACTATGAACTGTGATCCAGATTTCTGCCGCTACCGCACTGCTATCGAGAGGGATCACTTGGACTTCCGGTCTCCAAATTCTGAACCCTACAACTGCCCCTTCACAATGTGGGAACTGGATTCGGCGCTGTCTGTGGCTCATGATACTGCGCCAGGTGCTGATCAAATCCTGTACAGCATGCTGCAGCACTTGTTGCTGCCATCCAAGGAAGTACTCCTGAATTGTTTTAATATGATATGGTCATCCGGCACGTTCCCTGACTCGTGGAGGGAGGCGATTTTGGTTCCCCTCCTCAAACCGGGAAAGGACCGAATGCATCCCAGTAGTTATCGGAGTATTGCTTTGACGAGCTGTGTCGGGAAGACATTGGAACGCATGGTCAACCGTCGCCTGGTTTGGCTGCTCGAGACCAGGCAGCTCCTTAGCCACTCTCAGTGTGGCTTTCGGAGATGTCGTTCAACTATAGACAACTTGACCCTGCTTGAGGCGGTCATCCAGCAGGCCTTCTTACGTAACCAGCATTGTCTAGGTGTATTCTTTGACATTAATAAGGCGTATGACACTACTTGGCGCCGCCTTATCCTCAATCAACTCCATCAGTGGGGCTTTCGTGGCCATCTCCCCATCTTCATTCGGTCCTTTCTTTCCCGCCGCCTCTTTCGATATCGGGTTGGTAATGTGCTATCTGATTTGTACGTGCAGGAGAATGGTGTTCCTCAGGGAAGCGTGTTAAGTGTCACCCTCTTTGCCGTCGCCATTAACAGTATCACGTCCACAATCCGGAGTCCTGCCCAGTGCTCCTTGTTTGTGGACGATTTTGCTGTTTTCTGTTCTTCCTCCAGTCTTGTCACTGCTAGTCGGCAGCTGCAGCTTACGATAAAGCGATTAGAGGCATGGACTGCGAAGACGGGTTTTACCTTTTCTGCAGACAAATGTGTGTGTGTTCATTTTAATCGTTCTCGACGTGCTTTTACCTCCCCTGAATTGCGTCTGAGGGGCACCATTCTTCCTTTTAGAGACACTGTGAGGTTCCTGGGCCTCACTTTTGATTCCAAGTTGTCGTGGTTGCCGCACCTTAAAGACCTCAAGGTGCGGGCCCTGAAGGCGCTGAATATTTTGAAGTGTTTGAGCCATCGGTCCTGGGGAGCAGATCGGGCGCGTCTACTGCAGTTTTATAGGGCTTTCGTCCGGTCGCGTCTTGACTATGGATGCACTGTGTATGGGTCAGCGAGACCTTCGTATCTGAAGATTCTTGACGCAGTACACCATGAGGGTATCAGGCTGGCCACTGGTGCCTTCCGTACCAGTCCCATCCCCAGCCTGTGTGCTGAGGCAGGGGAACCGCCGCTCGCCATCCGGCGGAAACTCCTCATGGTGCGACGGGTGTGTCAATTCCTTGCCTGTCCTCCCTCCCCTGCATACCCTACTGTTGCCCGACCCCCTATGGAACGTCTCTTTTCCAGTCGTCCAAGGGCAACGAGACCATTTGGGATTCGTGCCAAGCATTTGCTTGAGTCCCTTGGTGTGGAGCGTGTGGCACCCCAACTCCAGGGTTTTACCCGCCTGCCTCCCTGGTTGCTCCAGAGGCCCAGCGTCCTTTTAGACTTGTCAGAGTACCGGAGGAGCTGCACTCCTGCGTCTGTTTTTACCTCCTTATTTTACGATATTTTAAACCAGCATCCTGACCATGTACCAGTATTTACGGATGGCTCTAAACAGGGGGACTCTGTAGGTTGTGCTGTGGTTTTCCCTGATCGAGTCATCAAATTACGGCTTCCTGCAGCGTTTACCATCTTTGATGCCGAATTGTTTGCGATCTTGCGGGCATTGGAGCAGATGAGATGTGTTCCCAGTCTTAAGTTTCTCATCTGTTCTGACTCTCTGAGTGCCCTTCAGACCATGCAACACTTGTACCCAGCGGATACGGTAGTCCAGAACATCCATGATGCCCTACTCCACCTGCAACGGCAGGGGAAGGAGGTTTCTTTCTGCTGGGTGCCGGGGCACGTGGGTATTAGGGGAAACGAACTGGCGGATGTGGCTGCCAAAGATGCATGTTCCCTCCCTCACGTTGTTGAATGTGCCGTCCCCCTCCATGCTGTTACCTCCCTTTTGCGTTCTCGTGTTATGCGTCAATGGGAAGAGGAGTGGCTGGCAGTCGGTGAAAATAAGCTGCGTTTGGTCAAGGCCACCACGCGGCCATGGCGTACGTCCAACCAGTCATGCAGGCGGGATGAGGTTCTCCTCACCCGCCTCCGCATCGGGCACAGTCCCTTAACGCACGGTTTTTTACTCCGGCGGGAGGACCCACCAATCTGTAGTGCTTGTGGCGTCCAGATAACTGTCCGCCACATTTTACTTGACTGTCCTTTATTCTCTGACCAGAGGGTGGTGGTTTCCTTGCCACCGGATTTGCCCTCTATTTTGCAAGACGACGCAACGACTGTGGTTAAGGTCTTACGGTTTTGTGTCCTGTCAAATTTGTTGCCTCGGATTTTAGGGAGAGGATTTTAATGTGCTGCTGGGTGACTGGTTCACCCAGGTTTTAGGTAAGAGGTCCGCCAGTCACGATTACCTGCTTGTTTCCCTTCAATTTCTGTTCTCTTTTCCTTGTGTTTCCTTTCCTTTTTAGTGCGTTTCTTCTCCTCTTGTTTTGCCTCTGTATGTGAGGATTTGTAACTGCGTCAGGTCTGTGTCTTTTAGCCGTTCTCCTTGTTCGCTGTCCGTCTTCGTCTCTTCTCCGCATGTGTTCCTGTTTCTATGCGTTTGGGCGCTGATGACCACGCTGTTTAGCGCCCGAAAACCTCAACCCACACACACACACACAAGTGATCTACTGTTTCTATTTGTTGTTTGCAAAGTCTGCATTTATCTTTTGTGGTATTTGGATCTTTAATAATATGCTTGCTGTAACATCTGGTGTTTATTGTTTGATCCTGTATTGCAATCATGAATTCTTCCATCTCACTGTATATATTGCCTTTTCTTAGCCATGTGTTGGATGCATCTTGATTGATGTGTGGCTGTGTTAGATGATACGGGTGCTTGCCATGTAGTGTTTTCTTTTTACAATTTACTTTCTTTGTATCTGTTGATGTTATGTAATCTGAAGGGTTGTAGAAGTGGTTATGAAATTGCAGTGGTGTAGCCGATGTATTTATATGAGTGATTGCTTTGTGTATTTTGCTAGTTTCTGCTCGTTCAATAAAGAATTTTCTTGAATTGTCTACCTGTCCATAATGTAGGTTTTTATGTTGATAAATCCCCTTCCTCCTTCCTTTCTGCTTAATGTGAATCTTTTTGTTGCTGAATGTATGTAATGTATTCTATATTTGTGGCATTGTGATTGTGTAAGTGTATTGAGTGCTTGCAGGTCTGTGTTACTCCATTTCACTACTCCAAATGAGTAGGTCAATATTGGTATAGCATAAGTATTTATAGCTTTTGTCTTGTTTCTTGCTGTCAATTGTGTTTTCAGTATTTTTGTTAGTCTTTGCCTATATTTTTCTTTTAGTTCTTCTTTAATATTTGTATTATCTATTCCTTTTTTTGCCTGTATCCTAGATATTCATAGGCATCTGTTTCTTCCATCACTTCTATGCAGTCACTGTGGTTATCCAATAAGTAATCTTCTTGTTTAGTGTGTTTTCCCTTGACTATGCTATTTTTCTTACATTTGTCTGTTCCGAAAGCCATATTTATATCATTGCCAAATACTTATGTTATCTTTAGTAATTGGTTGAGTTGTTGATTTTGCTGCCAGTAGTTTTAGATCATCCATGTATAGCAAATGTGTGATTTTGTGTTGGTATCTTCCAGTAATATTATATCCATAATTTGTATTATTTAGCATTTTGGATAGTGGGTTCAGAGCAAGGCAGAACCAGAAAGGACTTAATGAGTCTCCTTGGTATATTCCACGCTTGATCTGTATTGGCTGTGATGTGATATTATTTGAATTTGTTTGGATATTAAGTGTGGTTTTCCAATTTTTCATTACTATGTTTGGGAACTGTATCACTTGGTATCAGAGAATAATTGAAACGCTAATGTTTCACAGTGATTTTCATGAAAGGATGTAGAGATAAATGACAAACTGAATTCAGAATTACAGTGTGTCATAGATGAAACAGCCACTGCCACTATGTCTGAACGAGAAAATTCTGGCAAATCAAAGTCTGAACTAGCACAAATAAGTCACTGTGAGCAAAGATTTGCCGGTATGACATGACCAAATAAATGCACAAGTTGCAAATGAACAACAAGAATTGTCTACAGTTGTTCAAGGCACCCCCACCAACTGTCAAAGTATGTGAATATTACACCGGTTCTACTGCAATAAATCATACAATGCATGGCAACAACACAAATTCTAATAACTTATCACCAGCTCGTGAACGATATGAAGTAATAATTTCACAATCTCTCTCTCTTATTACTTTAAGAAAATTTAATTCAGTGGAAGCAATGCCAGGTCTGTACACCAAAATGGCAGGGCCACATTGCAGTGCAGAATTAACTGTTCAAACCAGCCTTAAGCTGGGTTCGCACACAAACAACTAATATGGTGTCACAACCTATGGCTTTCTGTAGTGACATCGTGAGCTACTGTTCACACAGGATGCCACAAATTGTACACAGTTGCACAGCTTTCTATATGGAGTCAACTGAAATCATAAGGTCAGGTGTGGAGGTTATACTGCAGGTTATGGCATTAGATCTGTGATCAGAGTTAAATACTCGTACAAGGAAGACGAAACCCAAATGTTGGATTCAAATATAAATTTTGCACAGGCTTAAATCAGGAGCCACAAACTCGTTTATAAAATAAATAACATTCGAAGATGAAAAGTCTATCTGCAATGGGAAACTAACCAACAACTGGTATGGAAATATCATCTGCAGACATGCCACTCTTCCAAGATTTTAGAATCTTATCATATTTGTGGATACAGACATTTCGAATAACTAATTTTTAGTTTAAAAGCCGCCACATCATACACAGGAGCTATTTCCAGCATATAACACACAATTTATACGATGCCTGGACTCACAAAACATGGAGTTTATACAATATGGTTTTTTGGCTACATGTATTAAATTTGTTAATTTATTCATCCAAAAATCTTTTACGATTGTGTGATTCAGTATTGTTCTGCAATACCCCTCACACAGTTCCAGAAAATCGAACACAGGTAGGTGTTTTTGTAGTTCCAGAAGCTGCGAAAGTGTAGCTGCCGACCGCTGTTTACACTTTTTCCAGTAGTAAAATTAAAACACATAGAAGTAGCATGGAACACAGCACCAATTTCTCCACAATAACTGATGGAATGCTCGTGTTTCGAATTACTGCCACCAGGGAGCAGTGGTGGGATGAAAGTGGCACAACGAAATACAACCAAGCTGAACTTTTTGTGGCATGACAAAAGCTGTCTCTCTTAAGTTGTGAGACTAAGAATTGAGAGTTCACATTTGTAATTTCATTACAACTGCAGTATGCCACTAACTGTGGCAACACTTTTGTTGTATGTGTGAACCTGGTTTCATGCTAGTTGTCACACTGCTCATGTGACATCATCTCTGTCATCACTCGAGTGTGATGCGCGATGTGCTGACCAGTGTAGGCAAAAACAGAAACAAACTTGAAAGTAAGTACAATAACCAGTACCACCCTGGTTACCAGGGAAATGGGGATGAACTGTTCTATAGAAATAAACAACAGTTGCTGGAATTCACATAATGCCAACCAGAACTGGGGGTGAATTATCCTATAGAAATAAACACAATGGTTGCTACAATTCACATAATGCCACCCAGAACCAAGTGAGAATAAAAATTACTCACATAGAAACTAATTACATGACCCAAAGTCTGCCTGATAACTGCTAGCACAATTACAGCTTGTCCATAAATATCCCTGCTGTGACTCATAGACCACAACTGGACGACCAAGTTGTGACAAATTCCTTTAAATCTCAGTAAGCCCTCCAATGACAGTCGTATAATGGGGTGGGGGCAATTAAGGCAGTCATGTCAATCTCTTAAGGCATAATGATGGTACCAATATCAGAGATGAGTTGACTAGCATCAGCCTCTGCACACTTAGGTGTCCAATTTTAGAATACACAGGTTACAGTACAAACTTCAATACATGCCCTAGCAGGAAAAAATGCCTACAAAAATAGTTTTTGAAACAGATGTCTAATGTTTTCTCACAAAGTCTCTTTGAAAAGTTTAAAGAAATAGATAATGTGCTGACCTATCTGGTACAAAATTATTGTATTGGTGGAGCCACAGGAGCAAAGTTACAACCTGTTAAGTGCAGACACAAATAAAGTTTGTCGTCGGAAACGGCTTATGCACATTCCTGACTGTAAACAATCTTGCCTACTACTTGCTGGGTATGGAGTTTTTCCATGAAAAGACTGTAAAATTAGACTTTTTTTAGGTAAGTGATACTTACACATTAGGAGCAAGGATATTGAAGTAGATTTAATACAAACACATATAAAATATGGTAATTACTAACAGGGAATTAAAGTAAAATCTTGAAAAGCAAAGAGTTTACCTGAAGAGTGTGTGGTGAAAATGATAATGAAGCATATATACCAGACAAGGCAATGGAATCTACCTATCTGGATACACAACAGCAGTTAGATTTAAGAAACTTAATTTTGAAGTTCTCACATGTTTTTGAGTAGAAACCTGATCTAATAATAAATATGTATATGTACCACACAGACAAGATGCCACATGACATTTTGACATAAATCTTACTCCATTCTGTGGACGAAGTGAGGGGCTGTTGATCAAGAAATAAGATGAATGTTTCAGTGGAAAGTAACTGAACTATCACATTCACCATACTATGATCTATTATTAGCAGTAAATAAACCTAATGGCCAAGTATGCCTCATTCTGGATGTGTGGTCCTTTAACAAAATAATAATACCCATCTGCATGTAACCAGAAAATCTAGAAGAGCAATTACAGAAGTTTCGTGCATTATGCTATTTGCTAGATCTCCACTATTCCTATTGGCAGGTCTTATTGTCAATTGAGTTTAAGAAATACGCAGCTTCCATGCTGCAGAATTTATCAGCTTTGCATTTTACTGTTTGGACTTAAGGTAAATTCTGGTGTATTTATTATGGCACTACATACAATTTTTGCACCTGATCTCTTAGACAAAGTAACACTATGTGTTGATGACATCTCGATTTAACCACTACATGGGGACAACACCCTGAGTTATTGGACACAACATTACATAAATTTTCACATGCTGGGGTTACAGTTAACTTCCAAAAATCAATGGTTTGTCATGAGAAAATAAAATTTTTGGGTCTTGTCATATCTCCTGCAGGAATAACATCTGATCCTGATAACTGTCATGAAAAATTTTCCAATCTTATGTCATACTGACATGAATTTAGATTTTTGCATTACCACAGACACATCCTTTTGAGAATTGTGCATGTCTATTTCAAACCCTGAAAAGAATGGGAAGATTGAAATCAACATGAGTAGTTTTGCCAGTAGGACCCTTTCAGAGTGTGAACATTGATATTCTGCTTCTGAGGTAGAAGCTCTATCTGCAATATGACCTTTTACGAAGTACAATTACATTCATAGAAATCACATTAAGGTATTTTATCACCACCATGCTCTGACCTTTTTATCAGCCTGTAAGCTACTACAATCTAGGATTACAGGACTGATAGCTTTTCTACAGGAATGTATTTTCAAGATAATCACAAATGTAATAACAATGTTGTGGCTGATGCTTTGTGACTTGTGCAATGAGTACTAGCTGATCTTTCAGGTTTAACAGAATAAACTACTGATGACAGAATTTTGATAATGGAAAACACACATTACAAGCAAAACTCTTTAGACATATGTAAAAACATGGCTACATTGCAAGATACAAATCTGATGTGGCATAAAATAAAAACTCTTCTTACAAAAAACCCACTAGAGAAAATTTTACAGCAGTACAAAACTCAAAACAATATTTTCTTCTACATATGTAATGTGTCTGATGACGACTGGTGTGTGTGCATTCCAGATACTTATGAAGAAACTTTAGTTTTATATACTCATTATGTTTGGGGTCATTACAACACCACAAAACCTTTTATGAAACTGAATTTATACTGCTACTTCCCAATTGTACCTCTCTGTGGCCTTTTTTCAAAATATTTCAAGCTGTATCCTACAAGCTCAATGGCACAATTTACTTATCTACTATTAGGAGGGTCCTTAAACTTACTTAGTAACAATTTGCAAGCCTGTCAAATTCTTCAAAGAAAGTGCATCTAAGTTAAAGTGCAAGAGATGGAAAGATTTTTTACATTACAATAATATAAAGCACATTTTCATATCCCAGTACCACCTTCAAAAAAATGTGATTGAATGCATATTCAGAGAATTCAGTTGTTTTATAAGACCCTATCGTCGAACACAACACACGATGGAGTTGTTGAACTGTTTGAAAACCTCCCCATTGCACCCCCCTCAGATTTAGTTAAAAGTTGGCACAGTGGACAGGCCTTGAAAAACTGAAAACAGATCAATCAAGAAAACAGGAAGAAGTTGTGTGGAACTATGAAAAAATAAGCAAAGTATACAAACTGAGTAGTCCATGCACAAGACAGGCAACATCAAGGATGGTGTGAGCTCAGGAGCGCTGTGGTCCTGTGGTTAGCGTGAGCAGCTGCGAAAGAAGAGGTCCTTGATTCAAATCTTCCCTCGAGTGGAAAGTTTAATTTTTTATTTTAAGACAATTATTATCTGTCCATCCGTCCGATGCGAGGTAACTGCACCGTAGTATGGGGACGCTACAAATAAACAAACATCGAAACACATGATGTCAGTCGACTACAGTGCACGGAAGAGAGAGTATTCCTGCTAACGAGGCTCCCTGGCTGGCAGTTGACTGTTCGCTACTTTGGACGAGAGTGCATTAAATACGTGAGATGTATTCTGTGGGCAATATGAATCCAGCAAATATAGCTCGCGACTTCAATAACAAGGTCAATGAATATTTTCTGAACTGTAAGGAATCGGAAAGTTCCTTAAGGGATCGAACGATTGTCGAACATTTGTATGATTATTCCTACATTTGTTGATAAACAGTACCTGTGGTGAAGATGATACCTTGCTGATTGCTGCGGGGCTGTATGTACCAGATGATGAGATTGTTGACGATCCGTACGAAGAACACAAAGAGGAAATACCGCGACTTCAATCTGATGGTATTTCTTTGGGTTACATGAAGGAAATGCTCCAATACAGGCTACTGTCCAAACCAATTAAAAGACGTAAATATAGATTATGGAGTGAAGTAACAAATAAATTTAAGAAATTTAAAGGGATGGAGGAAAAAAAGCACAATTAAATATTGCAAAGAAGTCGTGGAACGAGGTGGAACCTGAAGACAGAAGTTCAGTGAACTAGAAAACCACGTATACCGACAATTTATTAAAGCCAGAAATGAATTAAGTGCAGTGCGTGATACCGACCTACAGATTTGGGGATTGCATTACGCTAAACAAATCGGCCTGGACTTCAAGGCTTCATATCATTGGCTTGTCACGTTCAAAAGAAAATACAAAATTACGAGCAGGAAGATTACGAGATATGTAAGCAAGAACTACGTGAAAAAACTGGAAGAACGTTTAGAGTGTTCCAAGACATTTGTTTCAGAAACTAACTTCAGATTCCAACAGTATGAAGACGTATATATTATCAACACAGATCAGTCCGGTTTTAACTATGAAATGAAATCGACCCGCACATTACCGTTAGTTGGAGAAGGCAACACGGAATGTACTTTAGACCAGCTGCATGCCACTTCACATAGTTCTACCGTACAATAAGCTCTGAACAAAGCAGGATTTCTTTTACCTACATTTTATTTATGTTTGCAGGAAAAAAATGGTGTATTTGGACCGCAAGTTCAGCAACAGGTGAATAGGATACTTGCGCAAACGCCGAATGTCATTGCGAATTGCAGTGCGTCAGGAAAAATGGAGAAAAGACTAGTGAAGGACTTTAATGAACGTGTGATTGCTCCTTACGCAGACAAATATTTTGCCTTACTCCTTGACAGCTATACAGGACAGAAGTATCAGGCATTGTAAAATTTTAGTGTGGGAGTAGACATGATTACCATTCCTCCAGGTTGTACACCTCTTGTGCAACCTTTAGATGTGTTTGGTTTTCGGCAAGTGAAATACTTTGTGAGAAGATTCTATGATTTTGCAAAGCTGCACAGGTACACAGAGCAGTATTGTTTACGTGATCGTGTGTCAATTATCAAAGTTCAGGCACTCACACATAATCAACTTCGCTCCCCAAAATTCCAGGACATGTTCAGATTTGCTTGGACATATGCAGGATTTGACAGTCCACACACAGAAAAATTTGAAAATGTTAAAAACATCTGTTTTGACAGAGCACAGGGAAAACTGTGCACCTGTGAAACTGTTGCATTCATTTGTCACAGTTTATGTGACAAACTCTTATGTTTTCATCACTTTTGTGGGAGTGATTATCACACCCACAAGAAAACCTAAATTGGGCAAGGAAGAAGAAACTTTTTACCCATTCGCCAAGTGTACAAGTTAGGTGGGTCAACAACATATTCCTGTCATGTGACGCACATGCCGCCACCAGTGTCGTATAGAATATATCAGACATGTTTTCCTGTGGAGGAATCAGTTGACCTATGACCTTGCGACACTAAACTTATTACAGTGAACAGAGACTTCAATGAATGAACGGACAGATCATAACTTCGCTAAAATAGAGAAAGTAAACTTTTCACTCGAGGGAAGACTTGAACCAAGGACGTCTCGTTCTGCTGCTGCTCACTGTAACTATGGGACCACGGTGCTCATGAGCTCACTCTATCCCTGATGTTGCCTATGTTACGCATGGACTACTCAGTTTGTATATTTTGCTTATTTTTTTCATAGTTCCACACAACTTCTTCCTGTTTCCTCGATTGATCTGTGTTCAGTTTTTCAAGGCCTATCCACCTGAAGGGGGGTGCGATGGGGAGGTTCCCCTGTCAGTAACCATAAGGAAACTAACAAATGGATAAACCCATTGTCACATCTACCTAAAGAAGGAGGTACAAATGAGTTTGATAGCCCTATTCAAGTGGTAAAAAAAGTATGCGCACAAAACATTACAAACTACATTGAAACTTAGTCATAAAATGAATATCATTATTCATACTAACCCAAACGACTTGATGTACAATATCCAAAATAAAAAATAGAAACAACTATTTACCATATGGTACAGACAATAGAGGAGTTACAAAATGCAAGCAAAAGAAGAATCGCTGTTAATTTTCAAATGGAAAGAATAGGTTGAAACAGAAGTACTTTACAAGGCTTCCATTTACACAAAGAGGATAAAAAAGAGATGTGAAAGATTGGCTTTCCTTATTATTAAGAACATAAAAATCGCAAGTGCTAATACAAAGCCTCAGAAAACTACAGACAGGGAAATAAGAAAGCAGAAAGAAAGGAAAGACAATGTCCAAAACAGTACAAACTACAACTGATCAGTGGATTTCGAAAGAAAGGTGGAAGACTTGGGAAAGAAAGTAATCAGGACAATGCAAACTACAAATGGCCACTGGTTCAGGGTAGCAGAAAATAAGAAAGAAGATATCTGAGGAATTAAGAATGAACTGGGCCAAAGAAAGAAGAGAACAAGAAGCATTATTTGTCAATAATGGTGTCCCAGCGACTGAAAAGTCATACTCTTGCAAGACATGCAGTCTCAATGGAAACAACCACTGAAGCATCAGAATAAACCTCAATGATGAACTGCAATGATCCCACGAGGATATGGTTACATCACCAACAGCAACTACACCACTTTAGCATGAGCACTAAACTCCCCTGCAACAGGTGGTGGTTCCATACACCCAGTTAGAAGAAACATGAGGCAGTCAAGTCATCTGTAGGATTTTTTTATAGTCAAAATCACCAGTTACAACAGTTCAAAAAGAGCAGCATTTGAAATGAAGGTAAGGGGTACTGCAGATATTCCCGCAAACTCAGAAAAGAAAACCCTTGACCAAAATGTTCAGTCCCTATATAGCAAATCTGATGATTTAAATATACTAATAATGCATTAACTAAAAGATATTTGTGGAATGTGTCTTTCTGAGCAGTTGCTTGATGAAACCTTAATAAAATCCGTCTCCCTACAAAAAATTACTCTCTGGGTGACTACTATTGTAAACTAGGTAGCCAGTATAGGGGACTTGCCATATAGTTGTGGAAAAGACCTCAAAATGGCAGACATAAAAGTTCCAATATTAAAATTAGTAATAGCTTCAGCATACTGTTCTCCAACAGGAAAATTTGAAGTGTTCCTAGAAAAAATGGAATGGTCCCCAAATAAAGTAACTGCAGCCAGAAATGATGTTATAATTTGTGTTGACTTTCTCAGAAACAATAAACTGAGAGTCACTCTAGTCAGTCTCATCAAATCACATAATCTTACTGTCATGGTAAACCTTGCAACAAGAATAACACCAACCAGACAGACAGTATTGGATCAAATCCTGATTGCTAAAGAGAAATTTAAGGAGTCCGTAAAAGTATTTGATGCAGGTTTCAGTGACTACATCATTGGATCAAATCCTGATTGCTAAAGAGAAATTTAAGGGGTCCGTAAAAGTATTTAATGCAGGTTTCAGTGATTATAAAGCGTTAAAAATGACCATCACAACTGAAGGAGGGAAGGTTAACAGCAACATACTTCAGATTATTCAGATTAAATGTAGGATCTTCTGTCAGGAAAGCATAAACCTCTAATTCATAACTGCACTTTTTTTTTTTTTTTTCCTCTCTCTCTTCGTGGTTTTAGGGCGCACAACTACAGTGGTCATTAGCGCCGAGACTAAATTGTGAATGCACTGTGAGGCAAAATGTTAAAACAGCAACTAAAAAGGACAACACCACAAAAGGCACATTAACAGGCAAGGGATTAAAAGAAAACAGCATAATCAAATGTCCTTAGACAGGTTTGTCAAGTGGATAAAACAAAGAATGCGAGCAGCTGCTCCTGTGTCATCCGCTAAAATTTCATCCAGAGTACATGGCAGGCCGAGATCAATGTGCAGTGTATTAAAATTTGGACAGGACGTTAAAATGTGGCATACCGTCAGCAATTGCCCACATGGGCAGAACGGCGCTGGCGCAGCCGTCAGCAGATGGCGGTGGCTGAACTGGCAGTGTCCAATCCGTAACTGGGCCAAAACTACCTCCTCCAACAGAGAGGGGTGTGAAGAGGTTGTCCAAGCTGTGGGGAGATGTTTCAAGGCCCAAAGCTTGTTTTCAGTATGTGTAGACCAATCGGCATGCAACAGCGATAAAATACGCTGACAAATGACGCTGCTAAAATCAGATGAAAGCACACAGTGAAGACTAGTCTGCTGTCTATGACAAACAGAGTCTGAATACAAAATTCGACATATTTTTAGAAAAACTGACAAAGCACTCTGATACAGCCTTTCCTCTAAAAATGGTAAATATCAGAAAGAATGAAAGAAGCAATGCATGGATTACTAAGGCAATTAAAATTTCTTGCCAGAAAAAATAGAGAATTGCTCCAAATCTGCAAGGAAAATACTGTCACAGCAGATATGCACACTCTTTACAAAACTTATGCAAAAATTTTACAAAAGGTTACAAAACAGTCAAAAAGAATGCACAATGATAGACATACAAAAAATTGTACAAGTAAAGTAAAAGCAATGTGGGACATCATAAATAAGGAAACATACAAGAAAAAGAAAACCAGTGAGAATACTGTCTTGATATATGGCAATGAAATGATTACTGACCAAAGTGAAACAGCAAATATATTCTGCAGCTACTTCACTGGAATCGCTGAAAATTTAATAAAAACTAATTTTGTTGGAAATCAGTAGTCAGTAGAAAATCAGGTCAACACCTGTAAATTATCAATGTTTGTGGATCATGTAAGCAGGGAGGAAACAGTCAAGGCTGTTTGTTACAGGTCTAAAACCAACATAGCCAGCAGGAGTTGATAGTATACCCAGCAGAATCTTGCAGCTATCCCTCCAGTACCTTACTGAACCCCTCACTCATATATTTAATTGCTCATTAGAAACACACAACTTTCCCTATCAGCTAGAAACTGATAGTTTGGTAATTTTCACATCTGTCAACACCTGCTTTCTTTGGGATTGGAATTATTATATTCTTCTTGAAGTCTGAGGGTATTTCGCTTGTCTCATACGTCTTGCTCACCAGATGGTAGAGTTTTGTCATGAGTGGCTCCCCCAAGGCCGTCAGTAGTTCTAATGGAAAGTTGTTTACTCCCGGGGCCTTGTTTCGACTCAGGTCTTTCAGTGCTCTTTTCAGACTCTTCACGCAGTATTGTATCTCCCATTTCATCTTCATCTACATCCTCTTCCATTTCCATAATATTGTCCTCAAGCACATCGTCCCTGTATAGACCCTCTATATACTCCTTCAACCTTTCTTCTTTCCCTTCTTTGCTTGGAACTGGGTTTCCATCTGAGCTCTTGATATTCATACAAGTGGTTCTCTTTTCTCGAAAGGTCCCTTTAATTTTCCTGTAGGCAGTATCTATCCTATCCCTTGTGAGATAAGCCTCTACATCCTTATATTTGTCCCCTAGCCATACTTACTTAGCCATTTTGCACTTCCTGTCGACCTCATTTTTGAGACGTTTGTATTCCTTTTTGCCTGCTTCATTTACTGCATTTTTATATTTTCTCCTTTCATCAATTAAATTCAATATTTCTTCTGTTACCCAATTATTTCTACCAGCCCTCATCTTTTTACCTACTTGATCGTCTGCTGCCTTCACTACTTCATCCCTCAGAGCTACCCGTTCTTCTTCTACTGTATTTCTTTCCCGCATTCCTGTCAATTGTTCCCTTATGCTCTCCCTGAAACTCTCTACAACCTCTGGTTCTTTCAGTTTATCCAGGTCCCATCTCCTTAAATTCCCACCTTTTTGCAGTTTCTTCAGTTTTAATCCACAGTTTATAACCAATAGATTGTGGTCAGAGTCCACATCTGCCCCTGGAAATGTCTTACAATTTAAAACCTGGTTCCTGAATCTCTGTCTTACCATTATATAATCTATCTGATACCTTTTAGTATCTCCAGGGTTCTTCCATGTATACAACCTTCTTTCATGATTCTTGAACCAAGTGTTAGCTACGATTAACTTATGCTCTGTGCAAAATTCTACCAGACGGCTTTCTGTTTCATTTCTCTCCCCCAATCCATATTCACTTACTACATTTCCTTCTCTCCCTTTTCCTACTCTCGAATTCCAGTCACCCGTGACTATTAAATTTTCGTCTTCCTTCACTACCTGAATAATTTCTTTTATCTCATCGTACATTTCATCAATTTCTTCACCATCTGCAGAGCTAGTTGGCATATAAACTTGTACTACTGTAGCAAGCATGGGCTTTGTGTCTATCTTGGCTACAATAATGCGTTCACTATGCCCTTTGTAGTAGCTTACCCGTACTCCTATTTTTTTGTTCATTATTAAACCTACACCTGCTTCACCCCTACTTGATTTTGTGTTTATAACCCTGTATTCACCTGACCAAAAGTCTTGTTCCTCCTGCCACCGAACTTCACTAATTCCCACTATATCTATCTTTAACCTATCCATTTCCATTTTCAAATTTTCTAACCTACCTGCCCGATTAAGGGATCTGACATTCCACGCTCCGATCCGTAGAACGGCAGTTTTCTTTCTCGTGATAACAATGTCCTCCTGAGTAGTCCCCGCCCGGAGATCCGAATGGGGGACTATTTTACCTCCGGAATATTTTACCCAAGAGGACGCCATCATCATTTAACCATACAGTAAAGCTGTATGCCCTCGGTAAAAATTACGGCTGTAGTTTCCCCTTGCATTCAGCCGTTCGCAGTACCAGCACAGCAAGGCCGTTTTGGTTATTGTTACAACGCCAGATCAGTCAATCATCCAGACTGTAGCCCCTGCAACTACTGAAAACGCTGCTGCCCCTCTTCAGGAACCACATGTTTGTCTGGCCTCTCAACAGATACCCCTCCGTTGTGGTTGCACATACGGTACGGCCATCTGTATCGCTGAGGCACGCAAGCCTCCCCACCAACAGCAACGTCCATGGTTCATGGGGGGAGGCTGGTATATTTAAGGATCTGAAATGACATTTACACGTGTAATGGTAATGATCTTGTTTTCTGATTTGAGAAATGATTGGACGTACTAGCGTCTTTTACAGATGCCATGTACGAAAACCGAAGTAAACAAAACTGGGTCTAGTGCAGCAGGGGATACAACCCGTCGGCTTTGAACAATGACGTCATTCCTTAGTCATAGATCTTAATGGCTTCACTTCGAGGCATAGATAATAAAGCAGTTCTGTGTTCTAATAAGCTTTTGCTGTTATGTTTCAATTTCGTTTTTTTACTGATTACTTAATAAAGTACGATCAGTTTATTCTATCTCGTGAGATTTTTTTTTTTTTTTTTAAGCCAAAAAACACTTATCAGCTACTGAAGGCAGCTACAACACTAGAAGAATCGCTTCTCGGCTTTTGACAAGATATTGCTTAATAAAGTAGGATCAGTTTATTCTATCTCGTGAGATTTTTTTAAAAAAGCCAAAAAACACTATTGCTTAATAAAGTAGGATCAGTTTATTCTATCTCGTGAAATTTTTTTTTAAAAAGCCAAAAAACACTTATTAGCTACTGAAGGGAGCTACAACACTAGAAGTATCGCTTCTCGGTTTTTGACAAGATATTGCTTAATAAAGTAGGATCAGTTTATTCTATCTCGTGAGATTTTTTTTAAAAAAGCCAAAAAAACACTATTGCTTAATAAAGTAGGATCAGTTTATTCTATCTCGTAGATTTTTTTAAAAAAAGCCAAAAAACACTATTGCTTAATAAAGTAGGATCAGTTTATTCTATCTCGTGAGAATTTTTTTTTAAAGCCAAAAAACACTTATTAGATACTGAAGGGAGCTGCTTAATAAAGTAGGATCAGTTTATTCTATCTCGTGAGATTTTTTTTTTAAAAAGTCAAAAAACACTTATTACGTACTGAAGAGAGCTAGAACATTAAGAACAATCGCTTCTCGGCTTTTGACAAGATATTGCTTAATAAAGTAGGATCAGTTTATTCTATCTCGTGAGATTTTTTTTTTAAAAGTCAAAAAACACTTATGCCTTTGACAAGATCAATGTTTATCTCTCTCGCATTCCTTTGTTTCTCAACATTCTCCTCAGCTCTTTCATCTCTGTAATACATGCTCTCTGGCGACTTGTGACGTCATTGTTCAAAGCCGACGGGTTGTATCCCCTGCTGCACTAGTCCCACAAAACTTATGCCTTTATACTGTGAATTTTAGATTAATGAAATATGTGTAAGAACAGTACAGAGGAATGGATCAACCCTGCTGTAATAGGCACATATTTTGTTGATGCAGCTTTTACTAAAAATTACTATGCTTACTGGTTGGCTCAACCGCAATTATCGATACCACAAAATAAAAACGAACTACTCCAAAATTTAGATTCACACCGCAACTATCGATACCACAAAACCGACACCTAAAACAACAAAAATTGGAATATGACACTTCCCTTGACCTATATACGTCAACAGCAGCTCACGATACCAAAACACACACAGCTACAACGAGACACATTGGAATCGGACACTTTCCATGACCTATATAGCTCAAACACAACTGACGATACCAAAAAAACTGAAATCGAGTACTTCCCCTAAGTTACACAAATCAACCACAAGTGCCGATCACACACACACACACACACACACATACACACACACACACACACACAAAACTCCCAACCCACCCAAAACCTACCAAGCCCGCCCCCGCCCAACCTTCTCCCTCCTGCCAAAAACAAAAATCCACCAACAGTCGTCCCTTGTCCGAGACGCCGGAACTCTGTCCAACCGCATTTTCTGCTTGCATACGCCGTATTTCAGTATCTCCGCCACAAATCCGAAATCACATAAACACAACAGATACGTAATTCTCAACTCACTGAAACCAATTTCCGTTGTTCTGTAACAGTCACGACCGATAAGTGCACACTTCAATGAACCCAATACATCACATAAAACGCAGACCATACACACACCACCAGAGGACACCACCAACCGCAACAAGACACCTACAACACAACACACTCATAAACTAAACTCCGCGCCGTCATGACGCCACACACCCCTTACGTCACGGTTGAAAGCCGATGGGTAGAATCGGACGCCTCCGTTGACCTCACTTGAACATTAGCCCATTAATTTGAAAGTCCGATGTAAATAGTCTTGAACAGGAGAAGGAGGAGATTGAGAAGTAAATAAGACATATTATGTTCTTTATGTAAATGAGATAAAACATGTTTGATTCCGTAACTAATAGTGAGATCCACAGGGACGAGTTGCATCTTGAACTATATGATGTTAAGTGACAAAGCGCCGAATTAAAAACTCTTGACTTAATTTGCTGTGAAGTTATGAAATGTTGAGAAAGGGAGCATATAAATGTGAGTATGGAAAATGGGAACCTACAGAGGCATTAAGTTTACGTGAAATTCTGTTTTTGGCAGACATCACTATGTACAACCTAAACATTTCACGAACACTGATGCATGAGAAGAAGGTAACAATTTTCGGAAATACAGAAGCGTCCGATCTTACCCGTCGGCTTTGACCCATGACGTCACAAATACCGCGGAAACGACTATAAACAATTCCAATATGGCGGATATAAAAACATTGCATACGTATTGTAAACACTGAAATACACAAGTTTCACAAAAAGCCTAATGACTGTAACGGGACAAGCGTGGGAAATTAGGGGTTTTTGGGTGCGGAGAAACTAAATATACAGAAATGTAGCCACCGACCGCCATTCAAAACCACGCAAAACAACGAAATAAATCAACATCACAAAACTGACCAAATACCAAAAAACACATTCCTATCCATAATCGGACACTTCCCTTAACCTATATAGCTCAACAGAACCTACCGATCACATCCCCCAATAGAAAACTAAGAAACGAAAGCTTCCCTTACACCTACATACATCGGCACTTATGCAGTTTAGCAGGTACGGAAAAAATTTTTCATTTTTTTTCAAAATTTGATCATCATGTGTCGTTATGCGGTGGGGGGAGTCTGCAGTGCCCCCCCATCCCCCCACAGGCTTCATTAGTGTCAAATCAATATTTTCGAATCATAGGCGGCCGCTGCCGCGGCCGCATTCCAAAAAAAAACTCCCAACCTAACCTCAAGTGGGCTACGCTACAGATCAATATGTTCATCAAATTGCTTCATATTACGTATACATGTTCATTAGTGTCAAATCAATATTTTCGAATCTAGGCGGCCGCTGCCGCGGCCGCATTCCAAAAAAAAAAAACTCCCAACCTAACCTCAAGTGGGCTACGCTACAGATCAATATGTTCATCAAATTGCTTCATATTACGTATACATGTTCAGGAAATACAGAAGCGTCCGATCTTACCCGTCGGCTTTGACCCATGACGTCACAAATGTAGCGGAAACGACTATAAACGACAATTCCCCACCACACGAAACAAACGAAACAAACGAAAACCATGAACACACCACCAGAGAGCACGACAAACAAAAACAAGACATCTACAAACACGCCACAATCGCAAATCAAACTCCGCGCCGTAATGACACACCACAACACGCTTACGTCACGGGTCAAAGCCGACGGGTAAGATCGGACGCTTCTGTTGACCCCAATTTTCTTACCTGGAACTGATCCTGCGCGCTTTTGGCTGGCTGTGGTTTTTGTTCTGCCTGTGCGGAACGAACATTACAACAATCCCGGTTGTGCAATACAAACCTGATTGCCGAGACAGACTGTTGGATACGAGGTGATGTTTTGAAAACTCGAATTACGTAAATAAAATGAACACAAAATGCAAACTTAATATCAACACGAACAAAAAATTCAAATTTAATATCAATACAAACTGAGCCGAATAGTGTAAATTTTCTTAGGGCCAGTTGTACAATTCGCGGTTAGTAGGCGGTTAAGCTCTATTCTCGGAATAGCACGGAAAACGCATAGTAGGAACGCGGAATAACGGCTAACCAGAGAATAAACTCGAGATATCTTAACCGGCGATTTCTGGCCGGTTACCAAGCTTAACCATGGAATAACTTTTCAGGACGGCAGGAATAGTGACAGATGCAATCCGCAATAACGAGATTCCGGCTGAACTGTTTATGAGAAAGAGGAAGAAAAAGAAAGGGTCACGATGACAATTTGGAATTTATATACAGATTTTGCTTATCGAAGGAAGCCGTACTTCGTCTTATCAGTATTTTACATGAGAAACTGGAGCATATGACAGATAGATGAGTCTATTTCTCTATTTTCTTAAATAATACAGTTGATTTGTGGTAATATGCATTCGATTTCAGCACCTCGTGTTATATAAATCAGGCACATTAAAATGACGATTCGTACAAAAATAGTCATGTTTATCTGGTGTGTGTTACAATTGCCGCAGCAGCCAAAAAGATTGTTTCGTTTTATTTAGTAGACAGTGCCATAATAGATTTAACCAAATCGAAAACCACACCAATTATGTGTAAAATTTCCATTAATAGCTCTTTCTGTTTTTAACGAAACATCGATTTTTCGTGTTGCAAAACATTTTGACAAAACGGTAGTGTCCCCACCTCATCAATAGCAGAAAATAATGTTTCGATTTGTTTTCTAATGGGAATGCCACTTTTTGTAAACAACACAGCAGTGTCAAACAATTTTCCACCTTTTATTAAAAATATTTAGATTACAGACTCATTAATGCTTCAGAACTAGAAGATTGTCTCCCACCTATCATTATTCAATGAAGCCAGTGTATTTGTCATAAAATAATAGCTGTATTTGTATGTATAAGAACAGAACAGGAATATAGTTATCTGCATAGTTGTAGCATGTGAAAGGAGTACTTGGGATGCTATGTTTTTAAATTTCCTTGAATATCAAGTTATTTTCAGAGTTCTCTTTTATGTCAACCTGTAGCTAGTCGAGGCTAACTTAAACTGAAACATCTTATGTTGTACTTGTGGTAAGTACCATTTTCTTATCAAACTGATGGCATATTATGACGTTTAATGTAATAAAATGTTTGACAACTCACTAATGTCCCTGGTTCACTCAGCGAAATCAATAGCAGGAAATATTGTTCACTCTTATATCCCATTGAGACAATAACTTTCTCTCTTTTAGTGAATGCTTTAGAGCAACAAAATAGTGCATCACCTAGCATTATTCCCATAAACAGTTAAATTATTTGTGTTCACTTGAGCTAAGTTTAACACAGTAAAATTAATAGGAAAGTAGTTTTTAAAAAAAGTAAGCCATAGCAGATAGCCGTTGTACTTCAGTTATTAGTATTATCCACATAACCACATACATGTTAATCATAAATTAATTATCTCTGTGCCAAGAATAGAGGTATTTTTCATTCAGTTAACATGAGTATTTAGTTATTGGATCTACATAATCATAACAGTGGAAGGAGTGGATGCAAATTATGTTTTTAAATTTCTCTCGAATTGTCTCATGTCATTCTTTCCTTTCTTTCAGAAGTGACTGTTCTACCAATGAACCACATACTACAGAAACAAAATTATTTTGCCTCTGGGGGAAAGCCAGCATGATTATTAAAAGGATGTGTATGATACTGCACAACATGTACAAGAGACAGTTTTTTAATTATTTCAGTTCTCTGATGTAATTAAAAGAAAAGAAAAGTAATAAATATATATGGATTAATATATTTTTATTCTGAAATCATTTGTATTAATTTTTATTTTCTGATCCTAATTTTGAGGTTTATGATCCTTTTTTAACCAATAGTTCTTTCTCCCTTCTTGTCAAGATACTCTTGAAGCAGCACCAGCTGTAACTCTGCTAATTCTTTCACATTGGGGAATTGGTATTTTTATTCTGAAAACAAAACTGACAGGTCTAAGTTGGCAAGAAAAGAAGGAAGAACACAGTGAAGGTGTCAGGCCTCTGGTTTCTTACTTTTCCCCTCCCAGATTACATCCAGGTGCTAGAGCTGATTGCACAATGCAAAATTATGTATGAAACAGTTTCTCAACCATTTATGGTGAGATACAATAACAGCAGCCTCCAGTTTGGTATGTGCCATAGGTACATTTCCACCCCAAAATCATAATAAAGATAATGGATGCTCATTGTAGATGTTGTCTTATTCTTCATATATATCCTCAATATAATTAATAATCATCATATCCCAGAAACATGGTTTATATATGCCTAAGAACTGCAAAAGGGGATGCACAAATAGTGTTCGATAATTTAGCAAGGGTATTTTCTGTATAACATGCATTGCTGCTGTAATGAATGAATCATTCTAAGACATTCTAATACAACGGCAAGCTATCCAGTAACACCTTTCAGAATTTTAAGTTAAATCAATCTCCATGATGTCTATGTTGTCAGAGTTTGTTGGAGAGACTGTAAAGACTAGCTATTTCACAAAGCAGACCACATTTCATAGTTGCTTCTATTTATATGACTACTTGCAATTCAACTCACCATCTACCCTACAGCTACATGTGATGGAATACTATTGTGTAGAAATGTCACATCTGAATCGAAGTGACTGTGGCGTCCTCCTGTTAACAACTTTATTAAATCGGGTATTTCACTGTACATAAATTGAAACTTACATTCCGCATATGGGACGCCACCAAACTACTGCCTCTGTTACCTTTTCTGTGCGTAATATTTACGCATTTCTTTTTTTAATAGTGATAATAATAATAAATCTGTTGTAGCTGCTCAGTCAATCTATGTGAAGTTGTTTGTGAATGGGCACTTTTGCATTTTTTTTTTTTTTTTTGTATACTTTATATGGAAAATTAGGATCTCTTACTGGTCAAATAAATGCCTGATCATTTAACAAAATTCAAAATATGAAGATATATGTACCCTACCAATTATAATATCCCTTCGTCCGCACTAGCTGGTGGAAGTGAGCTGATCGGTTCAACAGCCTTCCTATTGTTGTTGGTTGAAAATTTGTATATATCGCGAGGTGGCGCGTTTCGCCTGCGCGAGCGAGATATTTATTCCTTGACTCCGTGTTGCTCCATGGCGAGCGAAGAAAAGTACGAAAATCTGAATGTGACGGGACTTTGTTACTAGACAGGATAACGAGAGAACGTGTAGGAAGTGTGTGCAATGAAACAGTCATTGTTAGCCGCCATATTGCATAATTTGCGTTTTTTTTACATTCAAAAGCGATATGTAATGTTAATGTGGAGTTTAGTAACGGTCATAATACAGTTCGTTGCATTTCAAAAGTAGCTGTGTGTATTTAATTTTGATCAAAGGATTCTATTATGTACTACAAGCTTGCATAGGACTTCGAACATTTGGTGGTCGGTGTTTACTGTAGAACCTGCTTCAATAAGATGGTCAAAAGCATAGAGAAACTTTTCTCTGCTAAAAGGAACTCATTTCACTCGCAGACAACGATCGAATGACCAAATGAGAATGGCAGTGTTCCAGTTCGAGAAGATCCTATAGACATTTTCTTTCTCTTACATTTCAAGAATTTTACAGGCAACCGTCGGAGTCGGCATCTGCTTCTACAGCATAAGTCGGCATCTGCTTCTACACCATGAGATAGTAACTTGTTTACGTGTACTAAATTATGTATGCTGTGGGAGAAGGCGACGCCGATAGAGATATTGTCCTTCGCAGACATATAAACAGAAGCACTACACACACTAGTCCATTATTACCAGCTTAAAACATTTATTTCTTCTTTTGAGCAGTAATATTATAAAAATGGCTAAAACGTGACAGGACCCACAAGGAGTGAAACATAGACAGTGTCAACTATTTCATGACCAAAAACAAATTAATACATGATCATTCAGTTAGATGTATTTAGTATATATATTGTGACTTGTTTTGATAAATGTGCAATTTATGTTGTGTATATCTAATAATGTTGTGCTTTGTGTATTTTCATAAGAGCTAAATCCAACATCAGACAGCCACAATAAACGTGGGTCCATCACATATGAACTTCATGCTGTTCCACTCTGCAGTAAAGGCAAGCACAAGAATGACAGGCTAACTCATTGCACACATTAGTCTGGTCTTTGTAGATAACGACTAGGTTAGGAATATTTGTAGATTTAGTTATTACATGCTTTAGTATATGCAGAGTGATATGTGTTTCTTTGTCAATGTGTACACAAATCTGGAGAGATATTCTGCGGTGTGGAATCTGATGTGTATTTTCGTGGGGTAAAGTTGAATTGCGTCCAGAGTAAAGTAATTAAAAGGAGAGTGAACAACTGAATTCTTATGGTTAAAACCAGATCACAGTTTAAAATGCAATCGGAACAGGAAGCGAATGTGTAGCCCAGTCGTGATGAACAAAATCTAGGGCAGACGGTAGATGCTGGCCAAGGAGAATCCAAACATCCTATGGCTGAGCTTTTAAATCAAATGAAACTTTTGATATATACTGTAACTAGTTTAGCTGCAAAACAGTCTCACATGTCTGCTATGCAAGAGAATATTTAAACAGCAGTTGAGAATTTAGCTTCAGAACACTCCAACATGTCTGCCGAGCAAGTGAATATGTCAGCTGCACAGGCGGCTATTTCTGCAAATGTAGAAACCATAGCTGTGGAACAGGCAAATATAGTGGTTGAAGTAACAAATATGACCACCACTGTGGGCAGTTTAGTTACAGAACAGGCAGAGTTAGCAGAGAAAGTAAAGGGTATAACCAATAAAGTGAACGAACTGCCCACAAGGGAAGATTTTGTTAAAGTACTAACTGATCTGAGTACTTTGACAAATAAACAGATAGAAATCAGGAAAGAAGTAAACAGTATGAAGCAAACCCACGAACAATTTTCGATCGAAATAAATAGAGTAAACACAGAAACTGAAATCGTGCAGGGAGACAACAAACAGTAGAAGTACAGGTACAAGACGCGGCCTTAACAGTGAACGAAAAAGGCACCCTGATATGAAGGGTGAATGGAACAATAGTTCCAAGAAAAAACCCACCAGTTTAAGCAACAATTAGACGACTGGGTAGTGGATAAGGAACAGCAGGTGAAACTGTCTGTTAATAAAGGTATCAAGGAAGCGGTGGAGAATATAGTGAGTGAAGGCCTTCCGTTACCTCGGCAAGTAGATCAAGAGTTGAAGGAAGTTCGCGAGCAGATAGGAACCGAGTTCCTAAGATGGAAAGGAGAAGTTACACAGAATTTGCAAACGTGCACTCAAAGGACAGAAGAACTGCAGGGACAGCTATGAAAGAAAGAAAGGAGGCCAACCCAGAGTGGAGATCTAAAGGAAGAAATCAGGGCTGGATGTATAATTATGGGGATGATGAGCAGTACCCAGATACAAGCCCAAACGAACAAATGTATGGAAGTGTGTCACATATGAGTGATTATATCAGATCTATCATGGAAGAGAAAATGTTAAAGCATAGGCAATTCCAAATATTTTTTCCGGACAAGAAGACATTAAATCCTAATGCATTTATCAGACGAGCTTGGTCTGATCGACAGAAAATCGAATATGTACACTCCTGGAAATGGAAAAAAGAACACATTGACACCGGTGTGTCAGACCCACCATACTTGCTCCGGACACTGCGAGAGGGCTGTACAAGCAATGATCACACGCACGGCACAGCGGACACACCAGGAACCGCGGTGTTGGCCGTCGAATGGCGCTAGCTGTGCAGCATTTGTGCACCGCCGCCGTCAGTGTCAGCCAGTTTGCCGTGGCATACGGAGCTCCATCGCAGTCTTTAACACTGGTAGCATGCCCCGACAGCGTGGACGTGAACCGTATGTGCAGTTGACGGACTTTGAGTGAGGGCGTATAGTGGGCATGCGGGAGGCCGGGTGGACGTACCGCCGAATTGCTCAACACGTGGGGCGTGAGGTCTCCACAGTACATCGATGTTGTCGCCATTGGTCGGCGGAAGGTGCACGTGCCCGTCGACCTGGGACCGGACCGCAGCGACGCACGGATGCACGCCAAGACCGTAGGATCCTACGCAGTGCCGTAGGGGACCGCACCGCCACTTCCCAGCAAATTAGGGACACTGTTGCTCCTGGGGTATCGGCGAGGACCATTCGCAACCGTCTCCATGAAGCTGGGCTACGGTCCTGCACACCGTTAGGCCGTCTTCCGCTCACGCCCCAACATCGTGCAGCCCGCCTCCAGTGGTGTCGCGACAGGCGTGAATGGAGGGACGAATGGAGACGTGTCGTCTTCAGCGATGAGAGTCGCTTCTGCCTTGGTGCCAATGATGGTCGTATGCTTGTTTGGCGCCGTGCAGGTGAGCGCCACAATCAGGACTGCATACGACCGAGGCACACAGGGCCAACACCCGGCATCATGGTGTGGGGAGCGATCTCCTACACTGGCCGTACACCACTGGTGATCGTCGAGGGGACACTGAATAGTGTACGGTACATCCAAACCGTCATCGAACCCATCGTTCTACCATTCCTAGACCAGCAAGGGAATTTGCTGTTCCAACAGGACAATGCACGTCCGCATGTATCCCGTGCCACCCAACGTGCTCTAGAAGGGGTAAGTCAACTACCCTGGCCAGCAAGATCTCCGGATCTGTCCCCCATTGAGCATGTTTGGGACTGGATGAAGCGTCGTCTCACGCAGTCTGCACGTCCAGCACGAACGCTGGTCCAACTGAGGCGCCAGGTGGAAATGGCATGGCAAGCCGTTCCACAGGACTACATCCAGCATCTCTACGATCGTCTCCATGGGAGAATAGCAGCCTGCATTGCTGCGAAAGGTGGCTATACACTGTACTAGTGCCGACATTGTGCATGCTCTGTTGCCTGTGTCTATGTGCCTGTGGTTCTGTCAGTGTGATCGTGTGATGTATCTGACCCCAGGAATGTGTCAATAAAGTTTCCCCTTCCTGGGACAATGAATTCACGGTGTTCTTATTTCAATTTCCAGGAGTGTATTAGGATACATCCGAGGCGATTGTAGTCTGTGGGTGACTGACATGATAGACAAGTGTCACTCCTATGATGAATTAGAGATGGCATTCCTCAATAGATATTGATGAAGAGGCATTAATTACAGATTGAAGAAGGAAGTACATAGTCCGTAACCCTTCTCTTACCGAAAATGGAACTTAAGGAGATACTTTAAAAAATATTTGAATAATGCAGGATATTGGGAACAACCAATAGATCACAAAAGTGTGATAATGATAATCAAAGTGCAGCTTCTGATGGAGATCAGAGAAAAACCGCTGCATGTTTCAGAAGATAATCTGGAAGAATTCATGTCTGCAGTAGATTTAATTGATTTGCTACAGGAGGAAAAAAAAGATAAACATAATTATATTAAATCCTGTCAAATGGAAAATAGGCAGACAGGTTATAACAGTAATAACAGAAGAATGAATGGAATGCAAATGGATAATTTTCATCGAACCAACATTAATAATGTTCACAACAATGGAGCAAACAGTATGGTACAGCAGAAAAATTGAAGAAATTATGAGCCGAACAGAAACAGCCAGAGGCAAATTGAAAGGAAGTACAATCCTGTATATAATGACCATAGAAATCAAGGACAAAGTACTCAAACCATATACAAGGCGAGGCCAAAGCCAACAAATAATCAGTCCTGGCATGAACAACCACTGGTCATAGTTGAAGCAACCAATGACACCAATGGACCATCTAGACCGAGCAATTTAAACTGAATCCGACCAGACTACACCCCAGAGGTTTGGTCGATAAAAGAGTAATGGGGGGCAAGCAATCACATATAAACTGTTTTAGATACAACGATGGAATGAGGATCACTGAGGAGTTCACGGAATACATAAATCCTGGGGAACAAGTTTCTAATAAAGTGCCAATATCAGTAATCTGGGCCGCAATATTAGACATACCTATAAGAGTAATCTTGGATACTGGAGCTTCAGCAAATGTGATCTCCAACAATTTATTTAAATGGCTATCCCAGAAGACAGAGTCTTAGGTACCTGCTCACAGCCAGTCGGAATACAAACTTTGCTAGATGTAAGAACAGGAAATGCAGCAATAAGATGCATGTTGGAAGTAATTCAGAAATTTATAGAAGATAGTACCATAGTATTAGGGACTATGAGAGTGAAGGACTTAATAAGGTAAAGTCAGTTTTTGTGATAACGGGGAAATGGCACAAGTTGATCTGATCAGGGGAGAAAGGAGCATTGGAAATTACTGTCCTGGGCATGGTATTAAGCTCATTAGAAAAGAAAGGAGATGCAAAAGTGCAGAAGAGATAAAGGAAAGCAAGATACTCAGGACAGCAGAACAAGTGGAAGAAAAGGCAAAGGAAGCTGATGGATTGGAAGTGATCAGGTTTTTGAAGAAAGGCCAGAAAATTATGAAGGAATTTTACATGCCATTTAGAGGTGTTTCCTCATGAGCCGTATTGTAATAAATCATATCCAATTCTGTGGAGATTAAAGAAATCAGTAAGTTAAGAAATAAATAGGATGATAAACTAGGACCTGATAGAAGCATCGGTCAGTTCATATTGCAGTCTACTGTTAGTTGTACCTACACCAGAGGAATTGATCTTTCAAAAGGAGGAAAGGAATGAGTGGGTGAACAGTCTACCAAGGTGCCACATGTAAGACCTCTTGGGAAGAAAAGATTAGGTTGGCTTTAGTGAACATGACCAAAAGGGACGGAAAGAGGAAGATAAAATATGACAATAAGTTAAAGAAAGTACAAACTTTTGCTGTAGGGGATAGAGTGTTGTTGCACAGTCATCCATACGTATCTTTATTGAAGAAGAGGAACAAGAAATAGCAATTGTTATTGTTAAGGATTTCACATCCTGGGGCATATCTATTGGCCTACCCAGTGATCGGAAAGGTGAAGGGACTCTATCCTCACCATGATATTAAAAAGTACTATGTGAAGTGAAAATTAGAATTAGTCCAATCTCTGGTAAATATTGTATATATATCAAGGAGATTTTATTTCATTGAGGTTTTAGGTGTAGGTAGGTTTAGTAAGATAAGTAAGTTATTGATGTTTGTTTCCAGCAAAACCAAAGAAGGAGAGCTGATGCTGATTGTATACTTTGATGTGTATATAAATAATTTTTGTGTTTATTTCCAGAATGAATTTTAATTTTGTATGTGTTCATGTTCTCGATTAAGTATATAGAGTAATGTAGTTCATGGGTGATAGTGTCAGTACATAATGGTAGCAAATATTTTGACAAGAAATGACTCCAAGTAGCTCTGGGCGTTGGACTTCATGCACTTGTCTGAGAAGTATGCAAAGGCAGAATAACTTTTCTGGGGATACTAGGCAACAAAGAGCAGTGCATGTCATCTTGCGATTGGCTTTACCACAATTAGGTGGACCTATGCTATATAAAGAAATTTTCAGTGTCATTTAAAGGTAAACTAACGGTGGATGAGCTGAGTTACGTTAAATGATAATTAACTGAAACCCTCAGTTGCCGACAGGTGTTATTGATATACCTCGATGGGGACAGTTGAAAAATGTGTGCCCCGACTGGGACTCAAGCCCGGGATCTCCTGCTTACGTGGCAGACGCTCTATCCATCTGAGCCACTGGGGACACAGATGAATAGCGCGACTGCAGGGACTTTTCCCTTGCACGCTTTTCGTGAGACCGACATTCCCAACTGTCCATAATCTACATACGTCATGTACCTAATAGATATTTGCCCATCCATTCATTACTTGCACCCACTAAGGTGATGATTCCCGTAAGAGTTTGGGCAACCTGTGCGCATTCCCCATCGAGGTATATCAACAACACCTGTTGACAGCTGAGGATTTCAATTAATTATCATTTGTTCTAGAGAAGCTGCGCGGTCGTCAGTGGTGTCTGTTATTTCGAGAACAGTTACTATCTTCATATGAGTTGTGTTAGATTCGGATGCTAGCGAGAAATTACCACGCATTAGCGGTTAAATGTCTGTATTACTTGAGCAAAATGGGCTTCCAGTGAAGCAAGCAAAGTAATATGACACTGTAAATAAGGGAATACATGACTGATTAAATTACGAATGAAGTTATCGAAATATAAGCGCAGTGCAATTGTGCGTGCCAACAGACAACCTGTAACTGTTGACAGGGTACAACCAATGCACCACAATTAGGAACATTATGAGAATTCATATCATGCTGAGACTGATCCACAGTGTAATTCGATGAAATTAGGATATATAAACAGTGACATTTAACAGAAGTGTTACAAATGTAAAAGAATGGTGAAAAGTGAACAAAGAAAAACTCGATCCGAATCATGCCAGTGCAGAACATGTTGGCATGAAAATCTACTAACAATTTCAGAGCGAAGAAGATATTCAGAGTAGGAGTCAGAAGGCTCAGACATAATCCTCACAGATTAACAACTAAAAATAGAAGACAAAGAACTGAAGGTCTTTGTCCAGTATATAGAACCAAAAAGTGTAAATTCGTTAAAAAATTTGTAGGTGTTGGCTTAAGTATTCGTGAACAAATTGTTAATGAGTTACATAAACCAATGAGAAAAATATTTAAACAAGGAAATGTAATTTCTTTTGGAATAGACGATTTATGGAAAGCTGATTTAATTGAAATGTACTCAGGTAATTGAAAGTAATTTCAAAAATAAATAAAAGATATGTATGTTTATTAACTTTTAAAGATGCTTTTCAAAATTTCCTTTGGCTATTCCAGTTGAAGATAACAAAATATAAGAATGTAATTGATGCTTTTGAAAACATATTTAGAGAAGGCTACAATTCAAAAAGTTTACAAACAAATAATGGTAAAGAATTTTATAATAAAGATTTTCAAGGACTGACAAATTTTAAGAGATTCTACAATATCCTAGAAGATCCGCTAAGTTTTATTCAGGAACACAAGTTTCTTTTAATGACACGTACAAGAAGTGTCTGGAAAAGAAAACACATTAAGGGCAGGTTGTACAATCTCAGGATAAATCCAGAGCTAGCTAACTGAGGAATAGGTTAACCACAGGTTAACTTTGAATGCGCATTGTACATCGCCATTTTATTCCTTGGTTAGTTACTGCCGGAATAGCATTCACGTCAAGTCAAGTTGGCATCAACTGAAGAACACTCTGTATATTTTCGCGTACATCATTTCATATTTACGTGGTTGACATCTGCAGAAATAGCATGTCAAACATGAGTGACAAACAGTCCAGATCGCAAAACGTTTTGCTCGAGGATACCTTGAGGCGCCGCCCGGGGTGGCCAAGCGGTTCTAGGCGCTGCAGTCCGGAACCGCGTGACTGCTACGGTCGGAGGTTCGAATCCTGCCTCAGGCATGGATGTGTGTGATGTCCTTAGGCTAGTTAGGTTTAAGTAGTTCTAAGTTCTAGGGGACTGGGACTGATGACCTCAGATATTAAGTCCCATAGTGCTCAGAGCCATTTTTGAACCAGTGGTAGAGTAGCTGGCAGTTTAACTCCAACTGGCGTGATGGCGCAAGTAACTTTCCACAGGCTAGGCCACCGCATTCCAGCTGTGTTTGGCCCAGTGGAGCACTCACGAGTCCCACGTAAAACTGGACTTTCAACTGTTCAGATGTTAAGTCCCATAGTGCTCAGAGCCATTTGAACCATTTTTGTGATACCTTGAGGCTGGCAGAAACTGTGAATGAGTTCAAGAGTATAGTAGAAAACACGAAAATTGTTGCTGTAGCCTTCAATGAAAAAATTAGTGAAAAACATTTAACTAAATTGTATAATATTACTGCTCAAAAGAAGAAAGTAATGTTTTAAGCTGGCAATATTAAACTCCTTGTTATTGGGCTAGTGTGTGTAGTGTCTCTATATGTCTTTGAAGGACAATATCTCGATCGGCGTCACCTGCTCCCACAGCATACATAATTTAGTACACGTAAACAAGTTACTCTCATGGTGTAGAAGCAGATGCCGACTTATACTGTAGAAGCAGATTCCGACTCCAACGATTGCCTGTAAAATTCTTGAAATGTAAGAGAAGGAAAACTTCTACAGGATCTTCTCGAATTGGAACACTGCCATTCGCATTTGGTCATTCGATGATTGTCTGTGATGAAATGAGTTCCTTTTAGCAGAGAAAAGTTTCTCTATGCTTTTGACCATCTTATTGAAGCAGGTTCTACAGAAAACACGGACCACCAAGTCCTATGCAAGCTTGTAGTACATAATAGAATCCTTTGATCAAAATTAAATACATGCAGCTACTTTTGAAATGCAACAAACTGTATTGTGACCGTTACTAAACTCCACATTAATGTTACATATCGCTTGTGAATCTCAAGAAACACCAATTATACAATATGGCAGCTAACAATGACTGTTTCATTGCACAACTTCCTATACCTTCTCTCAATATCCTGTCTTGTAACGAAGTCCAGTCACATTCCGATTTTCGTACTTTTCTTTGCTCGCCATGGGAGCAATGCAGAGGCAAGGAATAAATATCTCACTCGCGCAGGCAAAAACGCACCCGCCTCCCGATATATACTAACCTTTAAAACCAATAACAATAGGAAGGTCGTTGAACTGATCAGCTCACCTCCACTAGCTAGTGCAGACCAAGGGATATTATGTGGCACCCATGGGGGAGCGAAATTTTCTTTATAACTTTTCATGAGCTCACTATGTACTAGCTGTATGCAACCACTTTTTTCACTTCTAACAGTAGACATGGTTCTCCATTTACGTAAATTAAAAATTTAATAAGATTTAAATTATTTCACCAAATATAATTAACTTTACATCAACTGGAATAGTTTTTACTTTATCTTTTAATTTAACAGTTAGAAAATATGATTTGTGTACAGTTACTGATTGATTATTATTATTTATTTCATATAGTTCATCAGATACATTTACTGTAATATCAAAATTGTCAAATTAGAAATCTCTGGTTATATCCTTACCAACAAAAATTATTTTTTTAAGCCTGAAATCATACTATATATATATATATTATATATATATATACACACACACTAGTATGATTAAATCTATCTAAAGCAAATGTTAGAGCTGTAAACACGCTTTTCATTTTTTATCAAGACTCGTTATAGTGTTAAAATAATCTTGATGAATGTGTGAAACTTTTTCATAAAAATCTTTTTTACTGATATAATTATTCAACTGCGCTGAAGTGGTTGAATATTCAGGTTTTGTAAGATATTCTTTTCCTAAGTATCATTTAGTAACATAATCATAACCGTTTACTCGATCTTTTATATTCTACCTTCAAAATCAATATATCCTTTAGTTGCTTTAAAAATGACATGTAATTCTTTATGGAGCTGTATAATTAAATTTTTTGGATCTATTTTTGGTTCTAATTTATTTTTTAAGTTTCGTAAATTTTTATGACCATTAATTGTGTGACCTTTAGGCTGCACCTTATTTCGAAAAATGTCCATTTATGAAAGTCAAAATATCATTAAACTTATAACTCAGGTATAATAATTTTAAAACAAATTGACAAAAATGTCCACATATTACTTCATCAAAATTCTGAATTCGTTGTCCATTATAGTACAACTGACCTGAACTGAGACATTTAACCTATTCTTTCGGAACATTTGCACCAAATGAATGAAAATACAAATTATTTTCTTATTATTCTTATAATAACAAATCCAGTACCAGGAAGATCAGTATTTCCACTGTAGGGACCAGGAGAAGGAGAGAAGGTCTTCAACTAGTCCTGCATGGTTGAATTTGGGAGTGGGGCAAAAGGTGAGGCCTTTGGAAAGGACTGATATTTCTGTGAGACTAAGGGTTCTGGAGGAAAGGTTCATAACTGTGTTGTGGGTCTGTTTAGGTTCTGGGTTCTGTGTGGTGGTGGTGGTAGGGAGTTTTGGAGGGTGGGGTTAATGTAGTAGGTCTGCGAGACAGGGTTTGTCAGCTATGAGGGGGTGTGAGGGAGGTTTGGAGGTTGTTGTAGAAGGGGTGGACAGTGGTACTCCATGGCGGGAGTAGGATGTGAGTAGGATGGAGAGCTTTATGAGGTGACGTTGTGCATGTTGCTCAAGTTCCTGCAGGACCAGAGTTTCAATGTGTGTTATGGGTTCCAGGAATTTGGGATTGAATAGAAGGAGAATTTTGTGGATGGAGAGAAGGTACTGCAAGGAGGATGGGCTTGGTTGATATGGTTTTGCAGGCCTATGTTGGTGAGGGCTAAGGATTGGTGGAATCTGAACAGGTGGAGGTCATTGTGGAAAGAGGGGTGGCAACCAGAGTTGGGTAATTTGATGGTAAGGCCATTAGGGGGGATTTCAGGAGCCAAGCAACAATGCAAGAACACTATGTGGGACTGGGATCTGGCTAGGGATAAGTAAACTTTTCTGTATTGACACAGATGGAAGGAGCAAGGATCCACGGTTGTGCAATAAATGCAAAAAATTACGTAAGAAATTAGAGTTACGTCAAAAAATTGCGCAAAAATACGGCCAAATACATGTGAAAAGGACGAAATGGATGCACAAGGGGGGGGGGGGGGGGGGGGGGACGACGACGATAGTAGAAGGCGAAAACTCATTAGAAATTGTGAGAAGTCACAAGGGTCAAAGTAGAGAATAACTAATCAGTAATAAATATATGTATATTACTCTGGGTAGAAGGTTTAAGGGCGGATAAGCGTAAGGGAGACGGCAGATGTACTGGAAGAGGTGGATTTAGTGGGTTCTAACAGGCATAGAATGGGGAACGTATGGGGGATGGGAAGAGGTTCATTGTTAGAGATGTAAGGTTCTTCCCCCCCCCCCCCCCCCCCCCCCCCCCCCCAATAATTTCAAGGTAGCTGCTAGCTTTTGTAGAATAAGCAAATCTCATGGATTTTGTAGAATAAGCAAATCTGATGGAGGCTCCTGCGTTCTTGTCAATTTTTCTGTATGTTATACAGTAAGAGATAGTTTTAATTATTTAAATGAAGAGAGCGTGTTTGAACGTTGCTCTGTAGAACTAAGTGATCTGAACACACTGGTTATAGCAATCTGCAGAATTCCTGGATGTGCGGTAACAAAAGTGTTTTTAGCCAAATTCGAATGCCTCCTAGAAAAACTCGAGAAAGAAAGGAAGAAAAAAGTTGTTATAGCAGCGGACTTCGACTTAAATAGTTGAAAGCAATGATTCCACAAAATTTTGTGACTTAGTGGAGAAATCTGGTTTCACGCTAAATTTTTTTGAAGGCACTAGAGAAAACGGCAGATCAGTGACCTGCATTGATAATATTACTAACTACAAATTTGACAGTGAAAATAAGCACAAATACTGCTTAGACTCTGTTTATTGAGCTCCCAAAAGCAAATAACCTAAAGCCTCCAGAAGTGTATATAAAAAGGGATCTCAGTAAAAGTAAAATGGATTTCTTCTGCAGTAAATTAAGTATAATAAGCTGGCCTGTAGACCACAATAGTTCAAGCTCGATAAACTATGACAAATTCTTAAATTGTTTTTTAGAGGTATTTAATGAATTATTTCCTCGTAGATATAAGCAAAAGGAAGTAAAGGGTAAACTCAAATGGATTACAACAGGAATAAAAATTTCTAGTGCAGGAAGAGAGAGCTCCATAATGAGTTAAAATCAAACAGAAATCCGGATTTTGTTACTTACAGTATAAAGCTGCATTTAGGAAAGTTGTAGTGGCAGCTAAAAAAATGGCAAATAATAAATTCATACTAGAACACAGAAATAGGACAAAAGCAGTGTGGTCAGTTGTTCAGTCTCAATTAGGAGCCAAAGTAAAAATTCATGAGATTTTGAAAATTAGGCATGAAAATGAAATTATAGTAAACCCTGTTCAGATGTCAAGTTGTTTCAATGAATTCTTCCTAAATTTAGTAAGATTGGATGTGGATATGGCATTCTATCAGCACATTACAAATTTGGAAAACAGCCAGAACACATCTTTTACACAATTTGAAAAAAATCACCCAAAGGGATGTGGAAAAAGGAAATACTGTCTCTAAAAAACAAAACCTCACATGGTTGGGATGAAATAACATCTGTAATCAAGTGTGTGTACGATATTATTTCTCAACCACTGTCAATTATTATAAATCAATCTTTTGAACAGGGATGCTTTCCAAATGTATTGAAATATGCCGAGATCAAACCTCTATTCAAGAAAGGATCGACAGAAGATATGGGGAATTACCGCGCTATCTCTCTCTTGCCGGTCTTCTCTAAAGTGTTTGAAAAGAATGCAGCAAAACAAATTAATAATTTCTTACTGTAAATGATATAATTTTTAAAAATCAGTTCGGTTTCTACCAGGGTAAAAGCACTGTGAATGCTATAAATGAGTTTATCCAAAAAATATGCTCCACATCAGATAAAGGTAGAAAGGTCACAGGAATATTCTGTGATCTAACTAAAGCTTTTGATTCAGTGAACCATGCATTACTCCTCCACAAATTACAGATGTATGGAATCAGGGACACTGCTTTAAAATGGTTTAGCTCTTACCTGTCAGGTAGGAAACAAAGAGTAATTTTAACTTCAAATGGAACCAATTATTCCTCAGACTGGAAAACAATTCCCCAAGGAGTCGCACAAGGTTCGATATTGGGCCTCTACCTTAATTTTTTACGCAAATGACCTACCACTTGCTTATTTATAGCGTCCCCAGTGCTATATTACGAAAAGACTTAAAAAACAGTATTTATAAAGAAGAGACATTTAAAAACTGAATAATATATTTGTATCATGTAGCCGTAAAATAATAATTTCTCTATGTAAGTTTCGATTGCAAAGAAATAATTTATGACAAAATGATCTAAAGAGGTGACAAAATACACTCTTTTGTTAATTTTTTAGTCGTCTTCACTTCTTCTCTTGTCTTGATTGTGTATAGACAATCATCTTGCGAGTGCTGGCAAATGTAAGCATATTTGTATGAGTGAAGCATATAATATATTTATTTAATATTATTGTGCACTTTTAATTTGTAAGAGGTGATCCCGATTTCATGTTTTTTTGGTACTGAAGATCACAGTCTTGATAACTATGGTATGAGAGCACAACTAATTCAATAGCGTTACGAACTGATAGTTAAACGTCAAAATAAAATCATTTTTCATAATAAAAATTGAGGGTTTCATGCAAGCCCAAATTACAACGTTCTGCCTTACGTACTTTCTTTTAGTACTCATTTGGATGACTTCACATTTATCATTACTTAGAGTAAATTGTCAAGTTTGGCAGTTCTTCGATTCAGTTTCTCGAAACCCACTACAGGTTCTTCTCTGGGAAATGATCAAAAACTTACATCCAGCCAGCCGGTGTGGCCGTGCGGTTCTAGGCGCTTCAGTCTGGAACCGCGTGACCGCTACGGTCGCAGGTTTGAATCCTGCCTCGGGCATGGATGTGTGTGATGTCCTTAGGTTAATTAGGTTTAAGTAGTTCTAAGTTCTAAGGGACTGATGACCACAGATGTTAAGTCCCATACTGCTCAGAGCCATTTGAACCATTTTGAACTTACATCCATTTTCCATTTGTTCTTACAGTTGCAAAGTTCTTGGCACTATGTAACCGGCGCTCGAAGCCAAAATTTAGCACACCAAGACACGTGATATACGTCTGATTGGTGTACCTCAGGAAGGACAAAAGCGTATGTGTCATTACATGCCATAACTGGCTAAGAAAGTAATTTCCTGTCTCTATTGAAAGAGTCCCTCTAAGACACACGGCCACCAGAGTTTGGCAAACACCCTCAGTGCCGCCTGCTCATGTTGTTGAACATGTCAAAAACGACCATGTACAGAGACACGCAGTCGTCGATGCCTACGCGCCGGCAGGGTAGACGAAACTTCCAACACCCCTCAACTCTCGCATTCGGCCATCAGGCGCTAGCGCAGCGATATGGCGACACTCACTTGTCAGCTCAGGTTACTTCAGTAGAGTTGCCTCTCTCACTGTCACGTAATCATCTGCGAGTCCTTGTCTCTGTACAGGGGCATTTTTCATATGTCCATAAAAGGTGCGTGGGTGGTACAGAGGGTCTTGCCAAAGTTGGGGGTCTTACAAGGGGAAGACCTCAGACACAGCCAACTGATTTGACTCAGATTCGGCAGGTCGCTTGTGTACAACCTAAAACGAAGGACTCTAAGATATTTTGGCTCAACACCCTCCCGTTTTTGAGAAAATCGCCCCTTAAGGTTATGACGAGCAATCGACTCAGAATTGGCGGGAGCAAAAGATAATTGTAAATAGAACATTTTTCATCATCAGGTATGGGGGTCCACAAATGCATACTTTTCCAGTAATCAAGGAAAGAAGCTTTTACAACTGCCGCTTATGTACCCTCATGGTAAACGCTTTTCGCCCAGAACGTCAATACTGCAACGGCCAAGGTAACTAGCTGGGAAGTGGAGAACCCGGGTTCGAACATCGAGCAAACATAGCGGATGTTATTCTTTTCATTTTTACTTTTCCATATCTCAACTAATAGGGACAGGAGGGTTAATAAGGTAAGTAAATCAATAAGGAATGATAAAAAAGTACACAAATAAATTTCTCAAATCTCTTGGGATAGCAAACAACTAAAATGTTACTCCTGGTAACTTTGCAATGGCTCTTCCAGTCACTGTTGTGTGTCCTCACTTTTCTTCGAACAGCTAGATGGATGGTACTTGTCATATACACATTCAAACAAATATGTTCGCGGCACCAAGAACAGCTAATGAATCCAGTCTTTCGACAGTTACCCTGTTTCTTTCGAAGAGTCGGCGGAAAACAAACTTGGTTTACATTTAAAAATATGTCTTTTCCGGGAATTAATTTTGATGCGTACCACGCGTACGATATCATTGCCTGAAAAATCGGTGCTGAAATGGGTTATGAATTATGCTGTGAATAGTTATTGCATCCCTGCGGTTGTGCAATGCCTGTTGGGTTTCCAGAAGCACACTGCAATTCTGAAGCCTCGAAATAAAGTTTTTAACCTGGTGATAGAAATAAACATCACACGGCTGGCACACAGGTGTGCAGTTTGGCAGTATTACATTTACCGTGTACGTCGGTTGACCCTCGCCATCCGTAAACATGGTATCATACATTAGAGTATTAGTTTGTTCACCCCAGGAATCCAGTATTAGACAAAACTGGTTACCAGCAACGTATGGTTTTAAAACAATCCCAAGAAATGTTCTGTAAATCGCATTTGTCAATTTCCCGGATTTGGAGCAAGTAATGTAAACATTTTTCAACGGGTCGGTTAAGCGACTGACTTCTTCTGTAACCCGAGGACCAAATCTAACATTAATTTCCTGTAAACACAGGAAAACCTTAGGCAACACTTTTCCAGAGGCTGTGATGGCATATTGCGCCGTGTACGAATGCGTTAGGTTTTTTTTAATACCAACTGCAACAAGGGTTCATTTTTCTCCCTTATGCGATAACGTGCGTCGAATGTTCACCCGAATGTTTCATTGGTGCTGATCACGTAATCACGATTAAAACCGGTCATAAGTGACGCTGTTGGCGTGCTGAAAAGAGCCGCTACATTCTGTATGTCTTCTGCATTTTCTACTTGCCGTTGACAAATTTTATATTCCGATTTGAAATTCCTTGCCCAAGATAATGGTGCAACAAACGTAAAATCCGTGTTGGTCGTATATTGAAGCGCTGCACCTAAGGCCCACTACTGGAGTATTCTCGTCGTTACATTCTCGTTACGACGACGAGATTCGACAATCGGTCGTATGTCCACTTATTTCTCGCCTGGTATTTGTCGTATCTTGTCCCTCCTTTAACGATATCATTTTCCCATGGTTTTAGGTCCTTCTTCCTTTTCAGGGCCGTTGATGCTCCATTCTTTTGCAGTGTTCGTAGGTCCCAATTTGGATGATTCCTGGCTAGCGCTGCCGCCTTTACTTTTACTTCAAGAGGTATAGCGCCGTAGTTCAATCATTAAGTAACCAGTTCCTAATACTCATTAGGGACAGATGAAGCACAGACTGCCTGTGACGTGGATATTTTCAAAGTGTTATGACCATTCTGCGATTCACTAGTTGTGATATCTTCCACTGAATCACGTTCTGTTTCGCCTTCATGGTATAGTTCTTCAGTACCAACAAAAGTCATTCAGTTCGTCAGCTCCAAAAATCGCTCGACGATATCCGCTCCTATCAATATGGAACGCCGAGAAACAGAACTGCCTGCTTCCGGAAGTGCACTGATAATACATCTGCCTTGCAACACTTTTACACACCAAAACACAGCGTCGGTAACTTCCCGCTTGCCGTCGTCTATTACAGGCTCCCAACGATATATTTCAGCTCCATTATTCAGATTATGCAACTGAAAGACATGACACAACAAACTGTAACTAGTTACTATGGCATTAACAGAAAAGCTAATTACTACAAACTACATACAGTACAAATCATATGTTACTTATGGAAGATCACTGTATTCTTTAACAAAACATATTTTATTCGACGGATTAACGATGAAAAATTATTACGTGTATCCTTGAGGTTCACAGCAGCCTAATGACAGAAAACAACTCTCTCCGATGGTCTTGTTTAAGGTTCGTGCTGGACACCCTCACTCTTCGAGGTTCGCAACTATATGACGAACAGGCAACCGGGACAACATAACTCTCCCCGCGTGCGTTCTGTCCCATTACTCGCTGTAAACAAGCATTGCGCGGTTGGCTATCTGTGGTTCCTGGTGAGGAATTCGCAGCACTCTTACTCGGAGTTATGTTCGTGTGACAAGGCTTAAAAGTTTAATTCTTTACTAATTCACGTTGTTTGGGAAATTAGTTTGCCTACCTTATTAACTAACCCTCTTATCCCGACGAAAAAATACAATTTAAAAAACTGAAAGCCATACAGTTCTCCTCTTCTCAGTCAGTTACGTTGGCTTTTTCAATTTTTTTTTTTAAAAAGGAACCTTCCCAGCGCCGAAAGGTAGGGGTGGGGGCAAAGTGGGCAGGGGTTGCAACCCGAGGCCTGGCCACTATGTCCCGTTTCTGTCCTCCAGAAACCTCTGTGAGGTGGATTTGTGGACACACAGCACACTACTTGTTTGCTGATGGCGAGAAAAGTATACTTGACTTTTAGCAGTTCCTTAATGAACGACATTGTGAAGTTATCCGCAATCCAAAATGCAGACAATTTTTCTCCAATTTCGTCTGCAGTGTCTTCCTTAACCCACCGTAGAGCTGGGGTGTTCCTGTCATGAAGAGTTGGTCCCCATCTCTTCCACACTTAGAACCGATATATTCACTAGTGATCGGAATGTACATCTCAGAAAAACTATACGTTTGATATTCTCAATTAGTCGCACCAAGAACTAGACACCTCTCGCCGATCTGCACACCAGGCGGTGCTCATCTGAGTCGGTAACATCACAGTAGACACACAGCAGTGTGTCTGCGAGGTGAATCCTGTGAAGGCGTGACCGGCATACTTGCTTCCAATTGACAGTAAGGTACCACGCACACTGGACGTCAGTGTCAAGGTAAGGACTGCACACAGATCGCCAAACTGCACGTCAGTCGACGTGGGGAAGCTTCCCTTCAACACATTCGATGACCTGTGCTGCTGAAGGAACCCATAGATCACCTTCGTGGATGTCAATTGCGCCGGCGGTATCACAGTATGGACATAGCTCATTTCAAGGGAAAAGCGGCGGAAGGAGGGGGGCGGTAATTCCGAAAGTTGGATAGATGCTGAGAGAGAGTGTGGTGCTAGGGCTTCCAGCAATAGGCTGGTAAGGCACGTAGGACTACGGCGCCACAACGTCATGTGAGAGTCAATGAAAAGGGCTACCACTCTGTCAGGCACATGATACAGACCTAAACTGTCTCTGCACCACGGGAGAGTAAGGATTTCGTACCGTATCTTGAACAATAAGCCATGGCAAACAAACGAACCCAGTGCCGCTAGCAAGCGGCGGGCCAAGGATGGCGGAATAGGGAATGGGGTATATGTGACAGCAAATATTCATTTATGTATTGTGTGCATTGCAGAAGATCGAGTGCTTGTAAACGGTGATCTAAGAGCCCAGCTCATATTTGGGAAAGCAGACGTGGGCAGTTGAGAGCAACTGTCCATTGCAGATCACTTGCGAAATCGAGTCCTAAGCATCGGCGAGTATCACCTGCACACAGAAGGAGCAGCACTGACCGCTGGAAGTCCCGCAACTATAGCCATGGCACTCGATTTTCGGACGTTAAGGCAGCTACCAGAAGCTTCGCTTTAGGTAGTGACCCATGCTAGTCACTCCCTGACCTCAGCACCGCTGCGAAGGATGATGACGAGATCGTCCGCATATGCAGTGTAGCTGAATACATGGCCACCGAGAGACATCCCAGAGAGGCGTTGATGGAGGCTGCATAGCAACGGTTCCATGGCGAATGCATACAATAGTGCAGAGAGCGGACAGCCTTGACACACTGATCGACATATCGAGATGGGAGGAGTAAGACAGGCATTCTAGAGTACACGAAACGTAGCTCCACATAGGAGATGCATTACGACATCGACAGTAGTAGGTTAACCCATATTGTGGAACACCCCTTCCAGGAAGTCGTGACCGACTCGATCGAACGCCTCGCTAAAGTCAAGAGTTGCCAAAAGTCCAGGCATATGACGAGCGTGAGCAAGAGTAGCAGAGGGCAGTGCGGATGTTATTGATACCTCCCCCTCCCAAAGAAGCTTGATCAGGGGAAACCACATGTCGAGCTGTCTGTTTAAGCCGCACAGCCAACAGCCGGGTAAAGATCTTTGTAGCGCTGTTGAGTAATGTCAAGGGGCAGTAATCACATATCTATGAGGTACCCCAAGTCTTGTGAACGTGAATGAGGAAACCATCGAGGAAACTGTCTGGAATCGGCCTGCGAGATGATGCAAGGTCTTGGTAAATTTCCGTCCATGCAGGCGCCAGAAGGGGGCGAAATGTCCGATATCAGGTCCACGTGACCCATTTGCTGAACCCGCCTTGATAGCATTACGAACTCCGTCCTCCAAGACGTTAGCGATCAGATCCTTGTCGCATTGACGGGATCTGAGCCAAAGGAGACTCTGGACACCGTCGTAATGTTGGTAGGGCAGTGACATTGTTCAGAGTACAGCGTAACATAATGTGCATGGAGGGCAGACGCTATATCCCGTTGGGTATCAAAACGCTGCCCATCATCAGTCGTAAGAACATTAATCAGATTCCCCATATGGTGGTGTCGTTCCACTATGACATGATAGATAGATGCTCTTGCACTGACCCATTGTGTGTGCACGCCCTGACCATGGCTCCTTCAAGGTGGTGGCGAGAGGGCCGTGAGCTAAGCCTTGGCATGATTCGCCATCGCCTGGCGCTCTGGTGAATATGGCATAAGAGTACATTCCTGGAGAATGGTGAAATAGAATTCCTGAGGCCGTCGTCGCCACATCACAACCTCCCTTCCGTACCCAATCAAGGCCTTGTGGAGAGCAGGCTTACACAGAGCACCCACCAAGACAGTGCTGACTGACAGGCATCACAGCATCGACAACAAGCTGCCCACGTTGTCTCGATGAGCTGCCAGCAGTCAGGCGAAGTAAGGTGGATCGTGTTCAGTTTCCACGATCCACGGCCGCACCCCACTATTTGGCAGCAGAGATTGATGGCGCAGATATATGTGTCATGGTCGGAGAACACAGTGGGCCAGACTTCAGCAGCCTGCATCCCACTGACAGTATCGTGTGAGAGGTAAACACGATCAAGTCGGTTGGAAGAATGGCTAGTGAAATGCCTAAACCCCGGACAATCGCCATGAACATGCTCCCAAGAATCCACTAGTGTGAGGAGCTGGAGAATTGTCGCACATGGAGAATGGCGTAGTAGTTGGTCTTGGGGTGCCTGGGTGCAGTTGAAATCACCTCCCATGATCAATGCATCCTGCCGACCCAGGAAGAGGGGCGTGACTGTTTTTGAGAAGAAGGTGGAACGTCCACATCCGCGACCTGAACCAGATGGCACACAGACGTTGACGATCCAGACGTCACTACATGTGAGAGCCATACCTCTGGCATCAGGGCAATAGGCAACTGTATCAGCGAGGATACAGTCACGTAAGAGGATCGCCACCCCACTATCAGTAGGGGAAGCATGAGAGACATGTGCAGTAAAACCATTGGGAGCACAAAAGTTGCAACATACACCTCCTAAAGGAGAGCTACGTCAACATCCACGGCATACAGCATGTCATGGAGTAAAGTCAGTTTGTAGCGTACACAAATAGTGTTGACACGACCGTGGCTATGTGATAAGTCTGGAAGGCTGCCATTGCGAGGACGACAGGCGATTCAAACATGGGGGAATCACAGGGAACTCCTTGTTAGGCTCCCACAGTAGGGCACATCACTGTGGTGGGGAGGGAACCAACCCGACCAAGGGGGTCCATAGTTCTGTACAGTTACAGAAAGTTCATGCTCAGCATCGACGTCGTCCACCCAGGAGACAGACGTGTCCTGGGCTGGTGCGCCGTCAGACACAGAAAGTGAGGCTACTGCGTCAGATGCAGGCGGGGGAAGGTCAGTGTCTGGATGTGGACGCTGACTGAAGATGGAGGCAGGGAAGGACATCGCATCGTCAAGTATCAGGGTATCAGAGGACAGCACACCATTAGTAGCAGGGTCGTAATCCTGTGTAGACTTCTGATGGACACAGTCATCAGAAGGGGTACGGCGTTGTCTCTTCCATTTCCTCAGTGACCGTTGCTTCCTAACATGCTATTCCGTGTTGGTTGACGGGCAGGGGTGTAGGAGAGACAGGCGAAACATCCATCGCGTCTTCGAGAGGAGCCGAAACCAGTACCGACTGATTCAGAGGGGTCGTAGCAGGCAGCACTGCGGCACACGCATAAGACAGAGATAACACAGTGGGTGCCGCAGGAGGAGCGACGTCTCTATATGAGCCAGTCTATGTCGGAGACACTGAGAACGGACATGGCCTTCCTGGCCACAACCTGAACAGATGCACAGCTGGTGATCGTACATAATAACAGCCCTGCAGCGGGCAACAAGCAAGTAGGAAGAAGCGTGTTTCTGTGGTTCAATTTTTATCTGATGGACACCACTGAGCGCACGGTACATTTCGAAAGTCTTCCTCGTTTCAACCACGTGACTGACGACATTGCTGTAAGGTTTAAAAGTGGCCACCACAATGTCCGACAGTACTTCAAACGGGAGTTCGAAAACCCCCAACGTTTGGAGACCAAAACCAGCGTAATCAACCACAACAGTCCCTATATGTCCGTCAGAGTATCGGAGCCTGAGATAGTTAGCGTGACGCCGCACAACATCAGCGCACAGCTTGTCATTCGCAAACTTTATGTACACAGTAGTACTGAGGATCGAAAAATGTATTCCAAAAACATCTTGTGGCGGGAGAAGCATTTCTTCCCGTATAAAACGTTCAACCTCATACGCCTTTGGTCGTTCGTGATCTAACGGAAAAGTTAAATTTAATGGTAGCTCGGCAGTAAGAAAACGCCTTCATGATCAATCAAGTCGGACTCGGAAACAAACAACGCGCGCTCGCTAGCAAGCAGCACAACATGCGAGACGCAAACAAGGCGTGTGTGCCTCAGCACAGCCAGAGGCCGATTGGCCGTTGCACTATCGGCGAAAACCGTTTACCATATGGGTACGTAAGCAGCAATTGTAAAAGTTTCTTTCCTCGATTTCTGGAAAGGTATGCGTTTGCCCACCCTATAACTGATGATGAAAAATGCTCTGTTTACAATATTATCTATCGATCCCAATTTTGAGTCGATTCCTCATCATACCCTTTAGGGGTAATTTTCATAAAAAGGGGGTGGGAGTGTTGAGCCAAAATATCTTACAGTCCTTCGTTTTAGGCTGTACACAAGCGCCCTGTCACATTTGAGCCGAATCGGTTGGCCGTGTCTGAGCCCTTCCCCTTGTTATAGGGACCCTTTGCCATTTTGTTTGTATACAAATTAATGTTGCAAACTCCCCACAATCATGCCAAAGGAGGGCGCGAAGCATGAGGACTGAAAAAGCGTAAACAACTATTGATGCTTTGGATCATGTTCAGATTTTGTCGAACGTTTTTGAGTAGTCGCTAGTGATTCCGCTCTGTGGTCGCGCTCCCCTCAGATCTCGTGAAGTGGGGTCCTTAGAGAAGAGTTGAAGCGTCGAGAGGAAGTCAGCAGCGTCTAAGGTTGTCATGGTGTTCTTCATCGCACTGCGAACTGTCGTTTTTGATCGCGAAATGTGTGTAAATGAACGTCCCAAGGGAAGGGGCGGTTACACTGACACCCTCTGTGCCACCTCCTGAGGTCAATGTGACATCATTAAACCACCAACCCTACCATCAAGCGATGTGTCTACACCCGGTGGTCATAGGCTACAACAGGGCGTCATCAAGTCCATTGGTTCTCATATCAGTGAAAACTGCTGGTGCGCCTCTGCCTGGCTTTGTGAGAGAAATTCACCAAACCGTTGACACCTTCAAACCGATTCTGATGCTAATGATCGCTTGGTTAATTCATGCACAAATAATGCAAGTCACATTACAGGATTAACTTCTGAACTCTGACCTTTTTTTTCGCGTGTGTGTACACCCTGCTGTTTGAAGAGCCGAGTCTGGGGGTGATGCCGCATGGCGGGATGCTCTTAGACCATTACAGAGGAACGCTGTAGGTGACTTCGAGCCAAATTTCGAACTTCTGTGCCGCAATGGGACAAAATGACGAGGTTAAAAAAAAAAAAAAATAGTGACCCTTTCGTTGTATTGTGCTGAGTAAAATCTGACAACTGTTTTTGCCATTGCACGAAACAATTCCTGTCAGCAGTGAAGTTACACAGTGCATGGTACTGCACAGTTTTCCATTGGCTGTCTAATGAGGTCCTCATCTCAAAAGCACTGGAAAGTTTGTAGCCCTAGTTAACCACAGACCATGTCTCTGAGATTCCGTGCATTTACAGGCAAATCACTGAGTTCTTACATTCTTCAACTGTTTCATCCTCTGGGATGAACATCTTATCACCTCGAGTGAAGTAATAAATACTGAATGTTACAACAGATGTAGCTACACTTCGGTTCCCTATCTTATTATCTATCCTACTCCAGGCACTTTTAAGAGAAAATATCAGTTGCTTTCATTGAGGTCATTGCCCAGTATCACACCTGTGTTTATAGAAACTGGTTACAAAGCTGTATCGACGATATAGAGTAAGTTCCAGTTATTAACTGAACTGCTTTGACCGAGAAGTCTTGTAATTTATACCCAAGGTTTTGGAACGTTTCTGGCCAGCAACCTTGTGGAACGTTATAGTCATGACTGACCGTGGTTCAGCATTTGGATTATTCGTTTAGCATTTCTATACTGTTCTTCCTGCTACTTACCATCAAGCGATGTGTCTACACTCATCGGTCATAGGCTACAACAGGGCGTCATCAAGTCCATCTGTTTTTTGAGATACGAGATAATTGTAAATACAGAAACATGGTTTTCATTTCAGTGTGAACTGTTGGTGTGCCTCTGCCTGGCTTTGTGAGAGACATTCACCAAACTGCTGACACCTTGAAACCGATGCTGAGGCTAACGATCGCTTTGTTAATTCGTGCACAAATAATGCATGTCACATTACAGGACTAATGCGGTGTTCGCAACAGGTAAGAAACACAGGTAAGTGGGATATGATATCTGAAAACTTTCACCACCAGTACTCAACAAAGATTCCCAAAATGTTTTAAACCTGAGGTGTTGAGAAACTCGATTATTTTGAATTACGGTCTTAGTTAAGCTACGATACCAACAGAAACAGCGTAATACGATCATTTATTTGTAGTCTTGCCAAATCAGAGTCAGGCTTTACGCTTGCCTTTGTGGGGAACGATGACAAATACTCATTCTGTGTAAATTGGCAGTAACTATTCGAGGATCTGGGCTATAGCGAGGAGGTCGGGAGAGGAAGGAGGGGGAGAACTCATGTTAATTTCCTGGCGAATGACGAAACAATTTTTAGATTTATCAACTAACGCTCTGGCTTTCTTCAAACTGCTACCGAACTGATATGTTTGTCTGTTTGGTGGAGCAGCATGAGACACCTGTCTGTGAAGATTTTTTTCCCAGGAGGAGGTGATTGGGGGATGGGGGAGGGGGAGGGGGCAAGTTCACTCCTCTGTTATCACTGACTACATCCTTGTAAACTGCATCACACTCCATGCAAAACATGTCAGGTGCTCATTCACAAAGCCTTGATGCCGCAATAAAACTGGTGACTCGGAAAGAAATGAATATATTGCTGAATACAAAGAGTAACTGTTATGGTGGGATGTACAGTGGACATAATGTAAGTGTGATTATAATTAAAAAACTGCAAGTATGCTGTCATTAGAAGCACAACTCACTTCAAATGAGAGGTGCTCAAGTGTAATTAGGAGCGACAGCGTGCCTCCTTCACAAGTGGACGTGTCATTCAGTTGACTATTATGTATACACATACAGAGACCTCATGTAACCTTTAAGAAATGATTTTCTCAAAGGACTGTAAAAACAGTCCTCCATTACCTGTCCTACCAAGGACCACAAGGGTAATTCAAAATTAACAAACGATGTACAGAGGTAAAGAATATTTATGTACATAAAAATGAATTTCTTATACAAGTTTTTAAATCAGATTAAAAAGTACAAATTTATTACTCTGGTGGCATACTGATTCCTAATCCCACATACAGTCTTGAAATTTGTGAGTTCTAATTTTTATTAGCTACCAAAACACTTGTAAAATTTAAAACAAAAAAAATGAGGCGCATGCCACAGATAATAGAAAGGAAGCGATCTATTCATGCATCAATTGGTAAGTAGTGTAACACTAGGTATATGAACGATCCATGCATCAGTTATGTATTGCACATGTTTGACGTTTCTTGTTTTGAATTCTACAAGTATTTTAATACCTATTAAAAATCCACAATCCCAGATTTTCAGGACCATCCGTATGTTGTTAGGAATCTATATGGGGCTAGGAGAAATTATTTTGTACATTTTAGTTTGCATTAAATAGTATTAATGCAATAATATCAAAAATTATCTTTATTTAGATAATTATTTTTTGCTTTTTAGTCTTATGTGTGTGAAATTGTTCACTCTATTTGAACCCTTTTAATGACGACATTAGACATGTGATAACTTTCAGATTTACTTCGGTTTATCTTCGTCTGACTCAAACCAATACACTGCCTCCTCCTACACATGCCTCGCAAAAAGACCGGGAAGGTAAAATTAGAGGGATTCTAGGTCACACAGAGGCTTATCAGCAGTCCCTCTTCCCGTGAGCCATTCACTGCTGGAACAGGAAAAGTGGGAGATGACAGTGGTACACGAAGTACCCTGCACCACACACCACACACTTAACACAGAGCGAGTTTATGTTCCACTGTTATGCAGTTCCGAGCAATCAGTTGCAAGAAAGCGGCCTAATATGATAAAAACAAAGTAAAAAAATTACATTTCCGCTCTCCTTTCACGAAAGGAGTAGGACAAGTAGGAATAAGTTTCATTAAGAAGTACCCCCCACCAAGTGCTCCACTGTGGCTTGCCTGTTAGAAATTTCACGACGTGCAACGGCTGCTCATGAGTTCGGCAATTAGACATCACCCATTTAATGTTTTCCCAGGATTCATTAACTTAAGGTCTCATCTCACAGGCTGTTCCAGTCAAGGTGGCCATCATTGGTGCTGTCAAGTTTCAAACAAAATAAGTAGAAAATAATTGATATAGTCATTTCCCACAAACTTCTTATTTAGGAATTCCTGTTGTTTCTATTTTTCATACACGTGTTTTTTTTTTCTTTTATAAATGACAAATTAACGACGATGACGTTAATGCGCCATCATGAGTTTTCTTTCTCCACAGTTCCCTGGGATGCCTGCTGTTTGTTGGAGCCGTGGCCCACAGGCCCCTGTGTGGTGCCGCCACTTCCACGTGCCACCAGACAAGCGGAAGCAGCATCAGTGCAAACATGGATGGACGTACGAGCCTACAGTGACCACCAGGTCAGCTCCTCACAGGTTCTAGGATGAGTTTTACATGCATGTCACACAGTAACACCTTAGAAACACGATTAAAAAAACAGAGAGGATAAAGTAACGTGTAACTGCACTGCCATCTTCATGAGAAAAAGATATTCTCACTAGTATTTTATGTAAAGAAAAGATAATTCCACTGTACTGGATGTTATTTAGTTTACTTCCTTGCCACAAGTAGGCGATCAATGTATCTTCCAAGCCTAATTGTACGCATATTCTTTTCCTTACAAGCAAGACCATCGGTACGACAGATGCTTTGTGTACAGGCGATTCCACACAACTCTGAGAATCTTAACTAGATATATATGCAGAAGATATAATTGAATAAATACATTTAAGTAATGGTCACAATGGTTATCAGACATGTATCGAATTTTTAGATGAATGCGTGCACATTAACAGCCTAGCAACGAGAGTGTGTGAGCAGTTATCCACCTGTGGAAAGTGCCAAAGTGTGAAGCAGAGTATAGTGACGAATAAAAGGGAGATCCAAGTATTATTCCTTGCAAAGCAGAGAGTTATTGGCAACTGATAATTTCGGTTCACTATGGACTGGTCATGGGGGGCGGGGTGGGGGGTGGGGGGGTGAAATACATTTTTGTGGCAATGGATGTATTTTCAAAGTTCATCAAGTGGTACCTAATGCGGAAAGCCAATAGTAAGACTGTGGTCACATAGAGAAGGATTACTTTATGAAGGTAGCAACACCAGAAAGAATGCTGTTGGACAACGGTCACTGCTTACAAGTGCCTGGATGTATTTTCAAAGTTCATCAAGTGGTACCTAATGCGGAAAGCCAATAGTAAGACTGTGGTCACATAGAGAAGGATTACTTTATGAAGGTAGCAACACCAGAAAGAATGCTGTTGGACAACGGTCACTGCTTACAAGTGCCTGGGATACCTTTGTGACAAATCAAGGGATAAAACATATTAAGATATCATTGAATCACCTGACAAGTAATATGGCAAAGTGCTATAGGTGGAAGACAGGACAGTTGTGCAACATATATGAAAGCAATAAACACTCACAATGGACAAAATTTGTATCCACATTTGAAGATGTGCTCATCAATGTGAAAAATAATGCCATGGGCTTCTCACCATTTGAGATCATGATGGACTGCAAACCTAAGTTCCTAATATCCAAGATTATTGAATTCCCAAAGATAAAAGTATTGATGGTTGCTGAGAGAGAGAAAGCAGTGCAAAAGTGGATGGAAAACATGACAGGTGAAAGGAAAAGATGACACGTTGGTTGATATAGAATAATAAAAGACCAGCTTGGAGACCAAGTGTTGGTGCAAACAAAAGAAGAGTTGAGCAACATACACGTGGAGATAAAAAGTTATTTGGACTATGTCATGAACCATTTCTAGTGGTGGAATGTCTGCATCCGAATGAATATCGATTGAAATATCCCGTATCTGGAAAGCTTCTTGGATTACAAAATGTGATCAAACTATGCTCATATAAAATGAAATAAAGGTTTTCATGTGTTAAAATGGTAAATACAAGTAAGTGCAGCTTATATTTAGGTTTTAAGATTTAGGGGGATAATATGAAATTCTGTTTGGTTAAAATGTCCATTAGGGGTAGAATTTAGAAAGGGTACAAATGCACATTTTCTGGTGCGTGGACGTCAGGTTACGTATAATTAATTAAAATTGCCATGTATTATGGGATATTTATTAGCCAGATGGCTTTTGCTTTTATGTAGCATTTAAAGTTGTGCAGGAAAAAGTTGATAAAATTTTGAATTTTAAGTGTATGTGGGTAATGTCTATTTAGTATAATAATTGTGGAGGGGAACATTGTGATATACTTATGAAGTTCATTGGACAGTTATTTATCAACTGCAAACTGAAAGTAAAATTGAGTAAATAAAGCTGAGCTAAATTAAGATTTAATTTGAGAGATTAAAAGATGAATATAATGAAGTTAAAAGTGAGTCATTGTTAGTTAGAGAAATTCATTTCCTGCACTGTTATTCAATTCATTTTTGTTACAATTCCACTGGTGAAGGTGTTCAGGGCCTAATCCATGGGTATTCGCTGTGGTTTATCAATACAGTTAACTATACTCAAGTCGTGTTTCAACAGAAAACTCACTCTCCAATCCTGGTGGCTGCAGAGTAATACAGAGGTAGGCGCAGTATTTGTCAATGGGAACCAGAATGTCTAACGTTAGTCTGAGAAATGATAAACGATCCAGTAAATTCACACTAATCAACCACTAAAAGTGTGGTGAGTGCAAGTGAAACTATAGTGCTGTAAAAAGTTAAAGTGTTGTGGAAGTTTAAGAGTAAAAATTGTGTGCTAAGTTAGGTAAACTCAGTCAGTCGTGGTGCTGAAATAAGTTTTGCTACAAATATGGCATGGCGTCAGGGACTTGAAAGATAAATACTAGGAATAGTTTAATAAGTTCTGACATTTAATTAATATATCTAAGTTTTTATATCTTTTATGTTAGTATAAGAATTGCACCATAGGTTAAGTTCATTTCATTTTATTGAAGTACATGCTGCTCACACACCATTATGGAGGTATTACACTACATGCTAATTCATATTTCAGTTAGTTGTGAGTTATTTATTTATTGGTGCTACTTGATGTGACTGTTAGCAAGCTAAAAACCACATTAACTTAAATGGAGGTAATGTAACATAACACATAAGCTGGAGAACACTCAACCATAGATCTTAAAATCTTGAGAGAACAAAAGTATTGTTCAGCCATGGTGGTGACGATCCAGCCACTAGCTTGAGCAGCACGGGATTTCTAACCCAGTGACAGTTTAGCAAGATGATACAAAGGACTGATGAGTGCAGGTACAATGCACACAATTCTGTGCTCATTAAGGGAATAGTGCTCTAAGAACTCAGACTTCTGTTACATTTAAAAGAGAAGGAATGTCCAAATATTGAAGACTCAATAGTAATTCAGCCACCCGTCGTAGAACTAATCTGAGTACACCAAACTCACCAAGCAGTCATGATGCTCCTATTTAAATACTGAATCCTGTGATATCTTTAATAATACGGATATTAGCTTTTTAAATGCAAGCAAATCAATTGAGAATTAAATAATGTTTAGTCAAGAGCAAGTGCTAAGGGTGTTTTCGACAGACATTGTATCAGACTGTACCATTACACTCTATCTATCAGTCGCGAACACTACACGGCCAAAATCAATCTTGTATTAAGTTATAATATAGAGTTAGTACATACCAGGGACAGATCATCATGTCCTGTACGTGAACACAATCAGTGAATCCTGCATGTTACTTTCATTATCAGTCATCCGTGCAGTCTAGCTGTAAATTATTTCTTTAATACCATACTGTGTGGAAGTGCATTATTAATTATTTGTATGAAATGACTGAATGTAATACATTTTGTTTAGTACTATTTGAACCAGAAAGAACTGAACTTTTATATAACTTAAATTCTTTTATTGTAATAGCATAATGCAAAGTGTAGTGGTCCATTATATTAAACATTCCCTTAAGCAAGCAGTAGATTAAAGGACGACTGTAAACTGAAAGGAAGGCAGACTAGCCCACTGCCATGGACATATATGTCATTATGAGCCTTTTGGTGCAGAGCAGTGCTGGTGGGTCGTCCAGAGGCCAGATAGTAGTAACCAGTTGACAATGTTAAAAATTAGACCATAAAAGAAGCAGTTACGTTCGGGAGTGGTAAAAACAGTTTTCAAGTGATAATTTAAAATGGGTGGCATAACGTCACACTAGATACTTTAACAAATGTTGGCACTCTGAAAATATTCATGTGATTTGGAACTTAGTCAAAATTCAAGAGATATGCTGTCAAGCTGAGCTCTATGAAAAGTTGGTATTGGGCAACTAGTTACATTTTCATATTTATACACTATTACAAGTTTCATTGCCAAATTTATTTTATTATTAATTATTTAAATAATGGATGTAGGACCAGCACCAATAATTAATTCAAGGCAACCAGTTGTACTTTATGTTATTTATTATTCACAATAACTAGCCAAAGTCTGGTCAATTAGAATGTAAGATCACTGGCAATTTATGCATATTATGCAGTCAAGCTACAGCAGGGTGTTAAATCTAATGTGTGTCGCTCAATCTCATTGACAGTAGTGAGCCAAATATCTAATTGGGTCCACACATTGCCCCATACTGGTGCTCATCATATTGTTTCCAATTAAGTTGCAAATGGTTTGTCTCATCTCAGTTAGTCAAATCTTCATTCATTCCACTCCTTTTACTTATAAGTCTCAATATGCGCATCTCATCACAGAATGTTGAGGTTGGAGGTCTGCCACCACCATAATGCAAGATAGGATACAATCAGTGGCATGTTGATCCACACAACATTGTCCATTACAATAGCAGAGGGCAGAGGTTCATCAAGATTGGACCCTGGATCAATGTTAACATGTTGCCTGGCCCAGGCAACTCACCAACCAAATGAATGGCTGTTTCGATCACGCATAATGGCATGGGTGCAGCCTGGTCAGGGCACTATTACAGCTATGGGGGACATTCACCTGGGCTTCCATGGAAACTGGGGTCGTAATTGAAGGCACTACAACAGTTGTGGATTACATTAATATTATTGTTGACCACCTGCATCCCTTCACACTGGCATTTTCCAACAGAACAAACGTATGTGTCACGAGGCCACAAACATGTCATTGTGGTTTGACGAGCATAATAGTGAACTCACACTGATCTCTTGGCCACCAAATTCGCCTGATCTGAACCCAATGGGACACATTTGGGACACTATTGGGAACCATCTGTGTGGCCACAAACCAGCAGCTCATAATTTATGGGAACTGCATGATCTGTGAGTATAGAGCTACATACCTCCTGAAACCTACAAAAGTGGTGTTGAATCCATGACACACAGAATGATTGATGTATTGCATTCCAAAGAGCAGACAATGTGCTATTAAGCAGATGCTCGTAATGTTTTGGCTCATTGGTGTTTTTATGTGTGTGTAATACGAGACAAATAGTTACACAGAAAAAGCTACTGCTCTTTCTTTTACACTACTCAGCCACTGTCTTTATCTAGTATTTCAAACAGAGCATTTGTGTTAACTTTACACAATTGGGCATCAATTATAGTAGAAACCATTCAAGGGACCAGAAACTCATGACAAACAATAATGCAAATAATTACACAATAATATTCCAAAATACCTGTGAATAAAATTGCACATAGTCTCACATTCAAAAATCATTGGCAAGAAACGAAGTTAAAAGTATCTGCCAGGAGAACAACATTATATGTAAACTTACTGTGCACAACATCAGCAATTCCATCAGTGCCGGGAGCTCACCAAATGGAGCTGCGGTAAAATTCATTAACCAAAAGTGTTGGGGAGAACGTCCTGCAGGACTTCATCTGCTGTATGTGATATGGAAGGCATTAAAACGAATGAGGGTGGGAGTGTCATGATGCAAGATAAACCTTAGAAAATGGAGCTTCTTGAATGAAGATGAGTCCTGTGAGTGTGGTGACCTGCAGGACCCACATCATTTCCTCCTGGTCTCCAGAAACCTGCCCAGTCTTTGCAACACAGAAGATCAATATTCAGCAGGTGAAAAAGGCAATCAAGACAGTGAAATTCTGGAGCTTACTGTCTATCTAACTGAAAATCAGTAGTTTTATGCAGAATTTTATTATTTTGTGTTACTGTACTTTATTTTTATTTACTGTTCTGTATTTTTTATTGCTTTGTGTTATCTAAGTCCTGGACACGTAAAACAAAATAAATAAATTTTCTTATGAAAAATCTGATACCGGAATTATGTTTGCTTACAAGGCACATTTATTTAGTTGAAAAAATGTGTGCGCACACTGTATGATAAAGCAAAGCTGAAACTGGAATGATGTTTGCTTACAAGGCACTTTTATTTAGTTGAAAAAATGTGTGTGCACACTGTATGATAAAGCAAAGCAAAATAATAAACTGTATGAAAAAAGCTGCAAAAAGTAATCAATTGTATCTTGGGGATTTTGGGTGGGTGGGGGGTGAGAGAGGAAGAGAATTCGTGGTGAATTCATTGTAGGGCTTTATCCATGCAGGGTATCTCTAGCAATTGAGGTGAGAGCCACAGTGACAGCACAATGTCGACTTACTTCTGCCTCCAGAAGGGTAGCACTGGACAACTGCAGCTTGTGTCTTCCTGGGATATTGTATCTTGATAAAATTTAAAAGTGGTGTAAAGATTGGCAACTTGCTTCCATTCTACAGTGATGTAAAATTATGCACTTTGCAAAAAAATAAAAAATAAAAAAATATATATATATACAAAGATGAGGTGACTTACCGAACGAAGGCGCTGGCAGGTCGATAGACACAGGTCTATCGACCTGCCAGCGCCTTCGTTCGGTAAGTCACCTCATCTTTGTTTTTATATATAATTTTTCCCACGTGGAATGTTTCCCTCTATTATATATATATTGGCAAGGTAATCCCATTCCTGATGTCCAGGCGGAGCTTCAAGGAATCCTCAGAACCTTAGGCCCCCTACAAAACCTTTCACCTGACACCATCAACCTCCTGACCCCACCGACACCCCGCACCCCTACCTTCTACCTTCTTCCTAAAATTCACAAACCCAGTCATCCCGGCCGCCCCATTGTAGCTGGTTACCAAGCCCCCACAGAATGTACCTCTGCCTACGTAGATCAACACCTTCAACCCATTACATGCAGTCTCCCATCCTTCATCAAAGACACCAACCACTTTCTCGAACGCCTGGAATCCTTACCCAATCCGTTACCCCCGGAAACCATCCTTGTAACCATTGATGCCACTTCCTTATACACAAATATTCTGCACGCCCAGGGCCTCACTGCGATTGAGCACTTCCTTTCACACCGATCACCTGCCACCCTACCTAAAACCTCTTTCCTCATTACCTTAGCCAGCTTCATCCTGACCCACAACTTCTTCACTTTCGAAGGCCAGACATACCAACAATTAAAGGGAACAGCCATGGGCACCGGGATGGCCCCCTCATACGCCAACCTATTCATGGGTCGCTTAGAGGAAGCCTTCTTGGTTACCCAGGCCTGCCAACCCAAAGTTTGGTATAGATTTATTGATGACATCTTCATGATCTGGACTCACAGTGAAGAAGAACTCCAGAATTTCCTCTCCAACCTCAACTCCTTTGGTTCCATCAGATTCACCTGCTCCTACTCCAAATCCCATGCCACTTTCCTTGACGTTGACCTCCACCTGCCCAATGGCCAGCTTCACACGTCCGTCCACATCAAACCCTCCAACAAGCAACAGTACCTCCATTACGACAGCTGCCACCCATTCCACATCAAACGGTCCCTTCCCTACAGCCTAGGTCTTCGTGGCAAACGAATCTGCTCCAGTCCGGAATCCCTGAAGCATTACACCAACAACCTGACAACAGCTTTCGCATCCCGCAACTACCCTCCCGACCTGGTACAGAAGCAAATAACCAGAGCCACTTCCTCGTCCTCTCAAACCCAGAACCTCCCACAGAAGAACCACAAAAGTGCCCCACTTGTGACAGGATACTTTCCGGTACTGGATCAGATTCTGAATGTGGCTCTCCAGCAGGGATACGACTTCCTCAAATCCTGCCCTGAAATGAGATCTATCCTTCATGAAATCCTCCCCGCTCCACCAAGAGTGTCTTTCCGCCGTCCACCTAACCTTCGTAACCTCTTAGTTCATCCCTATGAAATCCCCAAACCACATTCCCTACCCTCTGGCTCCTACACTTGTAACCGCCCCCGGTGTAAAACCTGTCCCATGCACCCTCCCACCACCACCTACTCCGGTCCTGTAAACGGGAAGGTGTACGCGATCAAAGGCACAGCCACGTGTGAAAGCACCCACGTGATCTACCAACTGACCTGCCTACACTGTGATGCATTCTATGTGGGAATGACCAGCAACAAACTGTCCATTCGCATGAATGGACACAGGCAGACAGTGTTTGTTGGTAATGAGGATCACCCTGTGGCTAAACATGCCTTGGTGCACGGCCAGCACATCTTGGCGCAGTGTTACACCGTCCGGGTTATTTGGATACTTCCCACTAATACCAACCTATCCGAACTCCGGAGATGGGAACTTGCTCTTCAATATATCCTCTCTTCCCGTTATCCACCAGGCCTCAATCTCCGCTAATTTCAAGTTGCCGCCACTCATACCTCACCTGTCATTCAACAACATCTTTGCCTCTGCACTTCTGCCTCGACTGACATCTCTGCCCAAACTCTTTGTCTTTAAATATGTCTGCTTGTGTCTGTATATGTGTGGATGGATATGTGTGTGTGTGCGAGTGTATACCCGTCCTTTTTTCCCCCTAAGGCAAGTCTTTCCGCTCCCGGGATTGGAATGACTCCTTACCCTCTCCCTTAAAACCCACATCCTTTCGTCTCTCCCTCTCCTTCCCTCTTTCCTGATGAGGCAACAGTTTATTGCGAAAGCTTGAATTTTGTGTGTATGTTTGTGTTTGTTTGTGTGTCTGGCGACCTGCCAGCACTTTCATTTGGTAAGTCACATCACCTTTGTTTTATATATATATATATATATATATATAAACCAATGATTCACAGTTAGAAACAGTCAACTCACAGAAATACCTGGGTATAACTATTTGTAGGGGTATGAAATGTGTTGATCACATAAGCTCAGTCGTATGTAAGGTAGACTACAGTTCATTGGCAGAATAGTGGAAAAATGCTGTCAGTCCACAAAGGGGACTGATTACAAATCATTTGTTCGTCCAGTTTTAGAATACTTGTCAAATATGTCTAAGTCTTATTAAATAGAATTAACAGGTTATACTGAAATTATACAAAGAAGGGCAGCAAATATTTTTCTTTCCTTTGTGGTGCAGACAGATACTGTTCATCGACTTGCTCCAAAGGTAACATCAACCATAGGAAAATTAACATGCAGTTCTATAAGTCTGCAATAAACAGTTCACAAAGTGAAAAAGCACTAACAAGTCCAGAATATAGTGAACTACAAAGTACAGTAAGAAGTGAGCCGAACTGCGAGCCCAGGCCCAAAACTCAATGGTAAACAGTCATCACTGAGTCGCATCGTGTGACATACATATCTTAATGGAGGCTCCCCTTAGACGGCGCCCTGCAGCATCAATACCTTTGAGATGTCCATGTCCGTGCAAGGTGTGGAATCCGAATGACAAAAAATATGGTCATAAGTTTCTTTGCCTCACAGGAGTCAGAGTTGTAAAGCCTGAATTGGCAGACTCTTGAAGAAGGATGAAAATTATCCTGCAAGGACCTATTTACAAAATTTCAAGAACCAGGATTAAGTGAGGAATCTAGAGATATTCATCATCCCCCAACACATTTCTCACACAGGGACTGTGAAGACAGAATTAGGCTAATTACAGAACACACAGAGGCAGTGATTCTCCCTGCCCTCCATACACAATTGGAATGGGAAAAAGTCCTGATATGTGGTATCATGTTGGGTACTCTCAGCCAATGGTTTGCGGGTTGTGTGTGTGTGTGAAGTGTAGTTGTGGATGTAGTAGCAGCTGTTTCTTGTCATCAAAACCTGTGCAAAATTAAAGTCACAAAATTTTGCAAGTTTTCTTGGCACATAGTTTTTGTATGTTATCCAAGTAATTTGCACAGAATGCCAGGGGCTGAATTAACAGTTCCAGAAAACTTTGCAAAATTGCTGGTTCACTGGTGACACCCAGCAAAAATGTGCTCTGTATGAGGTCCAAGGTACGAATTTATCACGGGTCATTGTAGGTCTAAGATCATCACACAGAGATAATTTTCTATTACCTTCCAGAATAAGCACTGAAAGTGAAGCAAAAGTACTGTGTGTGATTGGTCCTATAAGATGAGTCCATTAATATATCCAATTTAGGCTGAAGTCCATTCCTACGCATATAAGGACCTGGGTGGGCCCAAAAAATTAGTGGGGGTCACTGAGGGAATCAGATGTGCACCATGCATGAACAAGTCCAAACAAATATGAGTGCAAATAACTCTGAAAATTCTTGTTAAAGATCTAACAAAGCTTGAAAGGCACAGATTGTCATATATTTTGACATTTTCATGAATTGAGATTCAAAAATAGTAAATATTATTGATATTAGCAGCAAGTACTTTTAAAAATGAGAAATGGTATCTCACTTTCCTATATGATATCTCTAATAAACTTCCCCATAACAGGTGAAATGTCCTTAGCCAATAGGTGTACTAAGGTACTGATTGTTGTGCACATATTGGAATAACAACTGTTTTCTTATTAACCATAAAATATTGAGTACAGCTTTATGGAACAAAGGTCCACAAACAAGTACAATTGCAATGTCCTTTTGTGAATGTCCACTATGACGAAGTCCACAACTGTCGGTAGTGGCAATGAGCAAGGAGGTGCTGCAGAGTCATAGTGACGCAGTCCCATGACGCTGTGACCTTGTGGGAAGTCAAGGAATAGGCCCAATGAAGAACAGCCTTCCAGGGCGGCTGAGGGTGAGCAGCAGCTGTGATCCAGGTGAAGGCACAAGACAGCACTGTTTGATGGGTAGCAGCAGCAATCGTGGGCCAAAGCATATGTCTGAGGGCGACTGACAATTAGTAATGAGCTGGACTGGTCATTGAGGAGCTGAGTGATGACCTAAGTACCCGTCAGCAGAAACAAATACAGGTCTGGTGTCACAAGGATACTTGACAACATGCACACAAATAGGTGCCAGTGACTGTAGGGCTGTCTTCAGTGACCTGCACACCACGTGCTAACATGGCTTGTGCCTACAGGTGCTGTGGCGGCTGCAGACGACTTGGCAGCAAAGAGCTCAGTGACTCTTCTGTTGACAAACCACCTCTGAAGATAAAGCAGGAGCCTTACCCGACCTGCTCAGCATATCAACGAGTGTGGTGCCCAAATATAAAGGGACCCAGCCAACTTCACCTTTAGGAGAGATGTTCAGTGAAGCGCAACACCCAGGGAATGTGGCATTGAACAGCCACTAGATGATGATGTTTGGTTTGTGGAGCACTCAACTGCGCGGTTATCACTGCCCATACAAAGTCCCAACCTTTGCTCAGTTCAATCTCGCTACTTTCATGAATGATGGTGAAACGATGAGAAAAACACAAACACCAAGTCATCTCAAGGCGGACAGTGGGCCAACTGGAAAAAAATAACAGGACAATCAGTCAATGACCACAAAAATTATGGGTGTAGGAAGGAATGGGAGTGAAGGGTCTAAGAAGGCACAACCCAGGCCCATGACAACAAACAAAGGGTTTGGTGGTGCCAGTGGGGCTGGCTGGGTGGACAAAAGGATTGCTCAGGAGGAATAAGTTGTGGCGGCAGTGCTGGCGACTGCTGGGAATGGTGTCAAGAGGGCTGGCCACAGCAGAGGCCGGCAACGACTGCCAAGGAGGCTGCACAGCCAGCCACATGCAGTAGTCACAATGGTAGCAGAGGCGGGAATGGCCAAGAAAAGCACCAGGAGGACCAGCCACGACAGGACAAGCAACAGCTGTGGAGGAGGCCGCACTGAGGTGGATGTGGCCACAAGAACAGCAGTGGCAACAGCCAGGAATGGCATCAGGAGGGCCAGCTGTGATAGTGACAGTGATGACTGGAAGGCTGCCTGCCTCAGTGCTGGTAAGACAGTGCATAAGACAGGCCAGCTGCTGCAGAGCTGGTGCTGACCAGACTGATGTCGAAAGGGCTGACGATGTGTGGGTTGGAGTCCGATGGTATCACATGGAAGGTTTGGGCTGCTACCAGTGGGACATTTGGCATTTAAGCCTGTGAATAGGAATGGCATGTAGCACATCACGGCAACATTGTAAACAAGCTTGATGGTAGGAGGCTCAGCTTCCCACACACAAAATTCCTGGTTGCTTGTCCGAATGCTGCAGGGGGGAAAAAAATCTGAGTGCGCTGAATAGTGCTCTGCTGCAGGTCCTGAATTGTTGGAACCCTGAATTTGAGGGCTGGAGCCAATGATATCTCTGGTGATTGAGAATACACTGCAAGTGAACTAGAACCTGAACAAACACGGGAACACAAGGAATTTGCAGACCAACAATGGCTAGGAAGAGAATGCACACTGGAATACCCCATCAATGGACTGCCCAAACTGTAAAGAAGAGAGAACATTGCCAAGAACTTGCCACTGCTGAGAAATGTGAACACAAAATGCAGAGGAAAGCCTAGCAGAATCAAGAAAACCAAACAATTGAACATGGGTACTAAATCCAAGAATTGAACAGCTCATGTCTAGTACACAGCTGGATACACTTAGGCACTAGGTCATCTCATTATGATTCATTTCGCCCATATCAGAGCCTGGTGGCATACATCTGGCCACCAGATGGCAGCATGACCAAACATCAAAGGCAGCATCACTTCAAGGTCAGCACATGCAGACAATGGACAGGGCCACCTCAAGAAAGTAACTAGTAATCGACATGATACAACCTCAAAGCACAGGGCGCTCACTCAGATTCTGTTTTGATTTGTTTATGTGCTCACTTCACTCCGCTCTTGGGATTCTCAGTACCTAATCAGACTGAGACTGGGAATGTACTTTGACTTTTTATGGAACTTCTCAACTGTGTGCCCATTAAAGTGATTTTGATATTATATGTGTACTTGTTTGTGTGTAGTTACTATTCTTCCTGAAAAGATCTCGGCCGAATTAATAACTGGATTGATATGAGTGAGCACTATCATCATTCAAAGCACAGTTCCAACATGAGTCGAAAGCATGACAGTAACAGCTGAATCAGGTATACCAATGAGTACAGTGGAGTGCAGGACTGGCTCTCAAGTTGCAGCTGAGTTGTTACAGGGAGTGCTGGCAGTCATGTGACTTCTTATGGTTGATGCACTGCAGTGGATGTGCAGCGACACACAGTATCTCTCCACTGTGTTGATAATGGGCTATACAGACTGGCGTATCATTGCTAGATTTGTAGAATACTACAATTTCCATCAGTAACTAGTAAAACAGATATACTTCCCCAAATTTTTTTAATACTGATTTATTATACTTTTGTCTTTAGGATTTACATAACGAACAAACAACTTCAATTCTGCTAAAAATTATTTAACTCTTATATACAGCAGTAAACTATTTCAATAATTCCAAGTAAATAGATTTCAGATTCCCATATCACAAGAAGTGACCACTCACGTTGTATCAAGAATTTCGAATATCTTGGAAAACTTTTTACTTGTGCAGTTTGAAAATGCACCACTTAATCTGCTGGTACAACTTTACCACAGTGTACTAGGCAGGTGTATTCATGTCTTGTTGCAGCTGGCTCTTGTCCCGCAGTCTGGCTTGTAGCAAGCTATTCTCCAAGACTCCAATTCGCACATCCATTGATGTTATTTCACTCTTAACCTTGGTAATGGCCTTTTTTATGTTCACCAATGGTGCTGAAAAAATAAACCATCAGAAACAGTATCCAAAAAACAAGTATATTTTGAGTAGCTGAACAGTAATTAATGAAGAAAAGTGCAGATTTACATGAAAAATTAATACTGTAGTCCATATCACTGACAAGCTTTGTAAGTTATTATGTTCTAAATTATTACTTGATTCAGATACTGAAAGTTAGCCCTGGAACAGTGCTTGCTATTCTTTGTTCTATTTTACTATAAGGTCTTCTGTTAGTTCAGTCTAAGCATAAGATGTAAACCTTAGTAGTTGTTTCTTATTAACAGAATGTAGTCACAACTCTGTCAAATATTTTCTATGTGCCCACAAACAACTCCACTGGTAAATGCACAGAATTGAAATCTCATTCACTATGTGAAAGAACAACTTAACAGCACCTAATATTACACAAAACACAGTTTATCTAATCTCATTGCATTCTGATTTTGCATGTATATTACTAGTTGTAAATTTCCCACAATTAAAACAAAGAGGGGAACTATTTGCTAATAGCTCTGAAAAAAGATATGTATGGAAACTAGCAATATCCTAAGTCTTATTTACATGCCTATTGACTAATCCGTGCCTCAACTATTTGGTGAATTGTTACCCTTATTTCTTAACTTATTTGTAAAAATACTGGGAAAGATATGACTGCAAAACAATCAATGTGGTATATGGGATGATTAAATGTAATTTCTGGGACATGAAATGTAAAGGTGTTACCCTATGGATTTCAGATTCAAACATCTATGAACCACATAAGAATGGGCAAAAAGATGACAGGATTACATCAAAAGCCTGTATGGCAAAGACCAATTATCATGGTGTATGGTAGGGGAGGAGACAGGTGATGTAGAAGGAATAGGTGATCCAGTAGTGACAAAGCACTGTGGACAGAAATCACACAAGGTAGCAGGATGTGATGACACGCTTTCTAGAGGTACTGAAATCTGTGGAAGTGTAGAAACAAGAAGATTATTTGAGCTGCGGAACAAATACTTATTAAATGGGTCATCAGCCATCAGATTTCCAGAAAAGCATATCATCACATTACCAAAAAATGTAAACATTATCAGAGGACTAGTCAACTAGGCATTCTTGTAAACTGCTAACCAGAATAATATATAAAAGAATAAAACCAACAAACTGAAGACTTACTAGATTAAAATCAACTTGTATCCAGGACGGGAAAAGATACCTGAGAAATAATTTTGACATTGCGTTTAGAAACTGAAGGCAAATTAACCGTCGAGTGGTTGCACTGGTTGAATGAGTCAACCAGAATTTGTTATTTTGCTCTGAATTCAAATTACCCATTGTTGCCCATCCAGCAGTTCTACCCATCTTCAAATTGAACCTCTGTCTGTTAGCTGCATTGCTGATGGACTTGTAGTGACCACACACTGCCAATAAGTGCAGCTTATCTCTGTCTGCACTGTATTTGGTGTACACAGCCAGTCACGCAATTGGTAATGTTTTTTATGTTAATTATTTACACTACTGTTTTTACAGGTTTATGCTTAGTTTTTATTTATATTTTTAGGGCCCTTTCCAACAAAGGGTTGTCAGAGGTGCAAACTGAAAGGGTTTTAAATGAAGTTTCCAATGACAGCAAATATTCTGGATTTGAGTGGTCTGTCAGGGAGATAGAACAACTACTAATTAGCAAACACAACAGTGTATCAGAAACAGAAGCAGGTTTTTAGAGGGAAATGGAGATATACATTTCAAAGAAGACAAAGTGCAATGTCATGTACAAGGAGGAGGAAAGAAGAAGAAGAAGAAGAAGAAGAAGGAGAGGAAGATGGTGACAAAAATTATGATTTTATTTGTGTGTTTATTGTTCACAAAGAGAGTAAAAATGCCCTCGAAAAATATAATAAATATTCTTCCTAGAAGTGACAGCATTCAACAATACTGCTATTTAGGACATGATTGAGTCACTTGTGGAAAACACTGACTCGCATATTAGAAACCTGATATCACAAAACAACTATTCTAGACTGAGGGATGTAAATAAAAGTTTTAGGGAAGAGGTACATGTTCTCATTGGAATCCTTATTTTGACTGGCTTGAAGGGCAGAAGTAAAAGTAATGTTGAGGAACTTTGGAGTAATGATGAAAATGGTATGATCATTCTCATACATTATATATTGTATAGACAGTTTTTATTTCTCCTCTTAAGTGTGTGATTTGATTATAAATTAGTTGAAAAGAGCACAAAGGTGTTAAAAGCATACATTAGCAGCAGCCACATGATATTCTGATAATTTTGTCAAAGACTACATGGAAACCTATAGTTGGGGAGAGTTAGTAACCATACATTCGTTCAATATATACCCAACAAACCAGCCATGTATGGCTTGAAATTCTTTGCTATTTTTGATGGCATAACATTTTTTACAGCATCAATTGAGCTATATTATAGAATACAACAACATGGCCCTTAAAAGGTGTTACATAAACCATGTGACATTGTGTATCAACTGGCAGAAACTTTGAATGGCGCCAATTGGAATCTTACTTTTGATAATCGGTATACCAGATATCCATTGATAGTTTCACTTTTGCAGAAACACATAATTTGCTTTGGAACTCAGAAGAAAAATAAAATGGAAATTACTGTCATTGAAATCCAGGAATATTGGATCTTCACTGTTCAGGTACCAGAAAGATTTCACAATGGTGTCATACGTGCCCCCCCCCCCCCCCCCCCCCTAAAAAAAAAAGTGTTGTTCTGCTTAGCACCATGCACAGTAAAGGCACAAAGGAAGGAGTTGACACAGTTCACCCGATGTGCAGTAAATACTCTGTGGCTTGAATAACAAGACCATATGGTTTGCTTTACTAAATATCACTAGGATCAATGCCCAAATATTGTATCAGTCCAATGCAGAAAACGCAAGAAAACCAAGGAGAATAGTTTTGAAACAGTTGACTCAACAACTTATGAAAGCTCATTTAGTTACAAGATACTAGATTCCGATGCTTCCAAATGATACAAAAGTGTTTTGGCATTTTATAAATTCAAAGAATCTTGAGAACCGGAAGAGCCTCCAAACAAAAAGAACAGTCACTGCATTCTGAGTGGCAGAGAAAAGAATATTGTCACCACAATTCGTTGCAGTTAGTGTAAGATGTTTGTATTCAAAAAGCATTCTTCCACTGTCTATGAAAAGTGTACATCTAACACTGTGAAGGAGCTGGAGGAACAGGATGAGTAAACTCTGTTTTTACATAATGCCGATATCACCATTTGTAATAAAAAGCTGAGAATATAATACACTAGGTACTGTATGAGTATCGTGTGCTGAGAAGTAAATACAGGCCAAGTTGATACATGATTTGTGTGTGTGTTAAAAATTTATTGTTAAATAAAAGATTAGGATACTTTAATTAGATTTTGTAGCTACATATTTTGAACAAATATTAAAATATATATTTATATAATGTATAAAAAAGTAAATTAAAATTTAATTTTTCAATACCAAGGATATTAAGTCAGTTTTTTTCAATCCTCCAAAAAACACAATGGCTGGTTGACAAGTCAGTCATATGACCACTGTTGTTACAAAAACTGACGCAACTGCTTGAGTGTTAAAGAAAAATCAGAATACCTCCAAAGGAATTGTGGACCAGAAAAAGACAGTTCATTATCCTGAGAAGACTGATACTAAGATACAGACAGATGAATAATCTGCTACATCTATAAAAGAGACGAGAGAGAGAGAGAGAGAGAGAGAGAGAGAGAGAGAGAGAGAGAGAGAGAGAGAGAGATAAAAGTGATAGGTCATAAAAGATAAGTTCATGTTATTCTCTTTACATCTGGATACCTTTTGGCATAATTCAAGGTGGTTAAAATATAGGGAATTCCCTTAAGCTGAAAAAGTGAAGCCAGCCTCTGCAATATTAGTGAGTCTTAATGAAGTATTCATATTGCAGCACTGCTCTTCGATTTCACTTAAAACAGGAATAACAAAGTTGGTTGTTTTGCCACAATGTACATCGTGCTCAAAAAGTAAGAACTGGCATTAAAATATTGTAATTTTAAACTGTCTGAGGATGAGTATTCATCCAGTAAAGTAAGTTGTTTCGAAGTACATTCTCAGAACTGACTGGCAATTCAAAGCATTCACACACAGGGATTTATGAGAGAAGCATGTTTCTCAGACTTACCAAGATGGTGGACAAGCTTCACCTGATGCCATCTCCCCTTTACTCAAACCACCTTGGCCTAATTATGTCAAGGAACTGTCATGAGTCACAGAAATTCCATATGCTACTGGATGTCACTGTCTATGACAGAGGAGCCTTATTAGCAATACTGATTCCATTAGCCAGCTTATTTCTCTGTACTATCTTCAGCAAAAAGCAAAAGTTTCCATTCACCACTACGGATGTAGCCACCAATTAAAGTTGTATACTCTTATGTCAATGTCTTCTTTGATGACAGTATCACAAAAGACAGGTGCAAGGAATACGATTTTCAATTTGTCAGACATAACTAAAAGTTTATTTATGAGGCCTTGCTCAGTAACAGCAAATCTGTGCAATATTTATTGTAGTGACAGTGCTCCGTGCAACATTCTGAAACCATAAATACAGACTGACCAACATAAGTGCTACTGCATTCACAAGGAATTTAATAAATTCTGGGAACATTGAGTCCAAAGCCATTTTTATTGGGTGCAGCATTTCTCTGATATTCTTGGAAAGTTGGCAAATGGATTGAAGACATTGTCTGCCCAGGACCCTGCATATTTTCTTTGTTGTAGCTCTGGAGAAAGGATGAAGTGCTGTAGACTGATTATCTTATGATTGTTGCATATCTCTATGTTTTATCTGTTAGAAATGGCTTACTGAATATCTGAATCACTATAAATATTCTGACGGAACATCTGATTAAAATATCTGATCTCAAAATCCAGGTGGTCCTCATCAGAGACAGACTTAACTCCATGCATCAGCATATTTAAAACTATTTATTTATAGCATTCTGAAAAACTACCCTCCTGGGTGTCTATCAGATTATACAATACATTAATTACACTGAAAATTCTATACACGATGGAACTTTTTTTAAATAAAAATCTTAACTCTAATATTGCAACAATTAAGATATTAATTTACACAATATAACTTAACAAAAAACCTATATAAACAAAATTAGTTGCCAAAGATATTAAAGACTATCATTTGATAATGGCTAAACCAATTTGGCTCATTTTTTGTTGCTGTGTCCGTAATTGTCAGGACAAGGTTTGTATGAAAGAAAAGTTTTGGAAAATTCGCTGGAAGAATCAGAAATCTGGATGGTATTTTAGTATGAAAATCTCAATGAAGAAAATGTGATGGCCAATTTGACAGTTCTGCTCTCATGTCTTCCTAACAATAAATATAAAAATAAATTGACTTTCAGTTTGACAGTTCTGCTCTCACATCTTTTCATAACAACAACAAATTCCGCACTGAATATTGATTTTTGCAATAAACAATACAACTGATAGCAATATTTCATTGTGTTATCAGTGGTGGTCATATCTTTCGTGTGTTTCAAGGACCGAATTGACATCAGTTCATGGTAATTTGTTGTGTTGCAAAGATTCAATTGATTTCAGTTTGTGGTTTATCACTCTGGAAAAAATGCCACCATTGAACAGGGAGGTGTCAAAATACCAGTCAGTGTACATGCAACACAAGCAAACTACATGATCATCAAGTCAATGAGACTCATGAAGAGCTTAGACAGTGTCTGGAGGCAAGCCAAATAAGAATTTCTCAAGCAGGACCCATTATGACTCTGGAACAACAAATTACGATTTATTTCATTTCATTAAATTCATGATCTTACTGAAATTGTTTTGTTTCAGTTCGCACAAATTCAAGGAAAGATTTGGAAAGGTCTGGAGGCAAGTCAAATAAGAATTTCTCAAGCATGACCCATTATGACTCTGGAACAACAAATTCCGATTTATTTCATTTCATTTCAATAAATTCATGATCTTACTGAAATTGTTTTGTTTCAGTTCACATAAATTCAAGGAAAGATTTGGTTGACGAATCGATACGCCAACCACGCAAAATCGACGTGAGCAATGTGTCAGTCAACCTAGTCACGCACCAGGTTGAAGAGGTAGCTGACTGACTGATTGAGAGACAGACAACACACAACCTAAACTGTGGAGATGCAGACATGTTATATGATAAACACTTTCTGCTAAACTGGCTGCGAGAAAGAACACGCTGAGCTGTGCTGTGAAAATGTGTGGTTTTGTTTTCCTTTTTGCAGTCATTTTTAAGAGAAAACAGGAAAATTTGTGTTTATGGCTAACTTTATAATCCTGCCTGTTCGTAGATGATAACCATGTGAAAGACTGGCATTAAAGCTACTATCTTCAGAGATCCTGTAGATGGAAAGGTCTCTCTCATACCCTATGATCCCAACCTATTTACCCACGCATTCTGACTTCTACTCTGAATCAAGGTGCCATTTGCAATAACAATAAATAAGGTCAGAGTTTGCAATAACAATAAATAAAGTTAGAGAGAGGGGGAGGAGGAGACAGAGAGAGCAGGGGAGAGAAAATGTATATAATAAGGGAAAAGAAGCATATGGACAGAGAAATGAGGAAGGAGAAGATGGATAGGGAGTGTGTGGGATTAGAGGTTTACAGGGAGCACGGGAAAATGATGAACAGAGACGGGGGGCGGGGGGGGGGGGGGGGGGGGGGGGGGAGATGGTTAAAGGACAGGGATAGAGAGAGGGGGGAATAGGAGATTAAGACATATATACATATATCAAATTCTCGCATATATTTAGCAGTTGCAAAGTGTTGCGGGGTTCGTTCGTGTGTATGGAAATCAATATATATTGTAATGAATATTAAATGAAACAAAAAATTAATGTATTAAGCTGCCTCTGAAGTGTATTTGTTGCCCTTGAGTGATTGCTACCTGGGTATGTTTCCAAGTTTTTCCTGCACTGAATGGGTAAATAACCCACACTTATAGCCACCTGTGCATTTCCTGGAGATATTAGCCTTATATTGACTATTTTTATTCCATAGCATACGTAACCCTTTAGTTTGTATGCGGCTCAGCCAACACACCTCAGTATGAATTTCATAAATACTGTATTTAATTTATTTGATTCTACTTAACCAACACTGAATATCTCATATTGTAATTTTAATTAATCGTCGAGATATTAAGCAACTTGGAAAAACATATCAGTCTTCACAATACTTTGTAGATGAACAGACCAAACCAGTATGAGTTGATAATGAATTTACATTAAACTATACTGCAATTACATATACTACTATACAACAGACACAACAATTCACTGATCACACAGTGTTTTTTGTATGCTACTTGTGAAATTACATTAAAGCGGTTACTTGTTGTGGTCACTGCCATTTATGTTTCACATCAAGACAATCATTCCCTCACCATCAGCACTACTGAGATCAGCAACAAAAACCATTAAGATATAAATGTATTGGGGCACGAATGTAAAAATATTCTAGATCGTTAAAAAACATTTCTGTGAGATATATGGGTATTTACTTTAGACAATATTCTTGCAACTTGCTTCTTCTGAATACATATTTAGTGTACTGGTACTTTTGGTGCACTGCACCTGAAGAAAAATATGCATAATAGGCTAAGAGTTTTTGTCTTTAGGACAACACAGTGAGACATGAAGATGCTGAACTGGCCTTCTTGATTAATTTCTGATCTGAGCTGCTTGATTAATTTAACTGCGTGTTGACTCTATTTTCACTTGTTATCCAATTGGAACCCAAGGAATTTTATACAGGTTGTTTGATTTAATGTATGATATTTACTGCCTACTTACAATGCTACCAAGCAGCAATTTTTGAACCACCACTTACAGTCATTGGAAGGTAATTTACATAGGTTAAGAACAGGAGTGTGCCCAGTACTGATCCTTGTGGGATATCCACATGTTATATTCCTTCCATTCTTAGTTTAGTTTCATGACTGTGATGTGTAAGCTATCAATGGAATCTTCTGCTTCACATCCACACAAAGGGGATGGCATTAATGCCATAACACAGTCTGTCAAGCAGAATTTTGTGATCTGAACAATCAAAGGTTTGTGCAGGGTCACAAAACCAACAGCATCATTTTTTTTGTTTAGCTCTGCCAGGATTTTATTTGTTAGGTCTCGTACTCTGTTCTATGAAAGCTAAACTGCGAGGCAGTTAACAATTTCTTCTCAGTTAAACCTTCTTAAGGAACAGGTATCAAAGTCCATTTTAGCCCCTTCAATGACCTCTGTTGGTGTCTCTTCAAGCTTCTCTTTAGCCTCAGAAACAAAACGAAGTGTGGTGGTACCAAGTCAGGGCTGTACAGCAGCTGGGGCACATTTCCATTATCATTTCTGGCAAAAAACACTTGCACAATGAGGGCAGTGTAATGTAAAATCTTGTTGTTCCCATTGTCTTTCCTAACACATCTCACCTTATCCTGCAACTGGGTGAGGACTTGAGTGTAAACCGGACTGTTAACTGTTTGTATTAGAGGCATCTTTGGAGTCAAAAAAGACAATGAGCATTGCCTTGACCTTCCCCTGCCCTCCCCCTTCAGCATCATACTTGAAAATCCATGTCTCATTGCCTGTCACTACTCAACCCAAAAGATTAGGAGCACTTCCACAGTTTTCCAACAACTCATGACACTTCAGCACAGAGATTTCTTTCTTTACATCAGTCAGCACTTTTTGTACCATCTTTACACACAGCTTCCTCTTCCCTAATTTGTTTCTTAAAATGCAATAAATATTCAATCTCAGCATATTGCAACCGTCCGCTATCATCCTTATGCTCAAGTGTTCCTTCCCGTTCAAAGCTTTTCTCACTTTCTCTACATTTTCAGGCATTTTAGGTGGTGACAGGTGCCCGAAGTGCTCACTGTCATTTTTTTCAGTCCTCCCAGAACTTCTTGTCCACTTGTAAATTCTTGTCTCAGACATAGCTTCCTCCCAGAAAGCTTTCTGAATCAGGCCGACAATCACAGAGCCCAACTGTTTTTAGTTTAACACAAAATTTGATTGCATATCGCTACTTGCTTAACCACTGCATCTCAAATCTTGACATACCACAAAATCACACTATGCACAAAATGTTATCCTCACTCTGTCATTGCCTGTAAGTGGCGGAGCCACATTGCATCTGTTAGCTGAGACCCATCGTCCTAGCCCTTCTGGTTCACTGGAGAATTTTATCCTCAAAACTTTTGATGTGAACCCTTAATAAACTGAGTAAGAAGTTTCTGAAAGTGCATGTCTGGAGCACAGCATTGTGTGAGAATGAAAAATGGGCCCTCTGAATTCCAGAGAAGAAGAAAGTGGAAGCATTTGAAATGTGGTGTTATTGAAGAATGTCAACAATCAACTGAACAGATAGGTACAAAATGGAAAAGCACTACAATGAACAGGTAGGGAAAGATGTCTGCAAAAGGCCCTGATTAGAAGAAGGAACAGGTTAGGGGGATGCCTACTATGGCATCAAGGAACAGTAAACTAGGCTCTGGAAGAAGCACTAGAGGGGTAAAACAGCAGGGACAGGTAAAGCCTAGAATGAAACAGCAGAATATAGAGGATGTTGGTTGTAACAGACACACAAAGTTGAAAACATTATCAAATGATACACGAATATGGGGGACAGCACTATATCAGTTTATAATGACTACATTTTCTCACAATATTTTAACAGTTTCTTTTCTCATGAAAACATATGTAATAAACACATAATTATTGAAAAAATGCTTGGAGCTTACTGCCATCTGTCATGCTGGAACTTCGTTCTTCCATTTCCCGTTTCACAGCATCAAGTTCTTCCGAAAGCTGAGATAATATTTTAGTACGCTCTGCAACCCTGGCACTCATTTCACGATAGGATGTGCTCAAACGAGAATGCTCATCCTGTAAGATTAGAGATGTTACATAAGTGAATATTTAAAACACAAACAACAATGAGAAAACCTAGAGGAAAGGAAACTTGACTCTGTGAGAGAAATCACACTACTAAAATAATAACAAAAAGTTCTGTCCTTTTCTTCATAGTATTACAGTTTTGCTTTCCATTCATCCATTCATTGACACACTGACTTCCATTGATTCCATTATGAAGGAGAGCCATAAGGAGTATGGAATGAACAAACACACATTGACAGGAGCAAGGAGTCATTCTAGGCAACTTCTGTAAAGTATATCAAAAACAAATTATGAGTAGTGTTAACCTACTTGAAAGAAATGTCTAGCTCAAGCAATCTCTATTCACTATTAAAGTTGCTTTACTGTGACTGAGATTATTTATACCATTAGGCATATAATAAAATATATCTCTAGGAGCATAACTGAAGAGTAATAAAAATTTTTCTGTCGCTTTGAGGTTACAGAAGCTACAGTTTCTGTCAATATAGCTTTGGCTATATTCATAAGGGTGAATGTACCATGAAGAGAATGTTAATGTTTCTGTCTTAAGAGACTTGATTTGATTTGATTTAATCAGGGAGGTACAATAAAAGTTACCTTAGAATTCTGTTTCTTGCACCAAAAATAATTATTATACGGTTATTCTGGTAAAGCCAACCAGACCCTTGGAAGAGTAGTGGGAGATGCTTCATTAAGCCTTTGTTAAACACAGTTTCTTCAGGAATTAATTACCCAAACACTTTGCATCTTTTGCCCTACAGCACTTTGTACTGGAAGATTACATGTAATGTAGTTTCATCCCCTACACCACATAGTGTGCAGATAGGTGCTTCTTAGGGTTCCATGCCTTGGTCTGTAAAAATAATAACGAGAATCCTTGTAGGATATCTTTGTCGTCCCTCTATATGTATGTCTGTCCGACTGTTAAGAACTCTTTTTCTCACAAATGGATAGATGTATCAAGTTCAAATTTATGTCACATTTTAAAGTCACTGGTCCTCAGCAGAGTACAAATTCTAAACTTCAAAGTCAATGTAATCAAAAGATACAGCTATTTATGTTGCATATTTTGATACTGGAAACCTCACTCATCAAAACCAATAATGTACTTCCACTGACCTAGAATCATGAAATTTGGCAAGAAGCAAAATTTCAAAGTACAAGTAAAGGAAAAAAATCAGAAAATTGTTCAACTGTAACTACATCACATTAAAAATATCTTTTTGCCATTAAAACATATGCTGCATTCATCATCCATCAAAAGCATAATAGATAAACATTATTGCATGCAAACATAAAATCTAAGTTGTAGTCATGGTTTAGGAAGTACATAAAAATATGCTCACTTCTTTTTGTACGTCTGGCCTACTCTGAGGAAGTACTACAGATATTTTGACATGGTCTTGAAATTCAAGGGATCTATATCTTTCTAGTATCTACGTCAAAAATAGGCAAAAATTGAATTAAGTTTGCACAGAACCCTCAGTGTGCGAATCCTACTTGCACTTTGTCATTTTTTTTTTCTCTGTAACAGTCCTTGAAATTAAGGTAAAAGAGATTCTTCTGGCCAAATCCTTCAGTATTACAGAAGAATCTTTATTTAGAATTGTATAAAATATCTAGTGCAAAAGTATTATATAATTACTCGTAAATTCAACTTTATTTTCTGGTAAATGTACACGTATCTAACTGCTCAGTGTGCACCCATATTTTGATGCAGATGATCAGTAAACTGACTCGTTCAACACCATTTCTATATTTAACTTACTAACCTAGAAAATAACTTTGCAGGTGTTTCCTGAAGTTTCCGTTATCAGTCATTAGACTTACCATGAGTTTAATCTGCATTCTGTTCAAGCCCAGGCTTGAAGAACTTCTCTTAAAATATGATTTTGGCGTCATTAATTAGCCATATTTTTGTGTTTGGATCTTACTCCAATATTCTACACGTTGCCTTCTGATAAAGCTACACAGCTTAGATTTTATCATCATCTTAGAGATGTTTAAGACAGGTTCTCGTTCAACAATACTTTTATTGCTTATTATGCTTACCTATTGAAAGGAGAACCTTCTTGTATGCCATAGGGAAGACGAGTATGCACCAGTGCCACGTAACCACAATGGTGAGGGAGAGACAGTAGATACCCATACGGTATCATGGCCATGCTTGCCATGGGCTCATGTAACATAGGTAGAACCAGTCACTTATGACTGCACAGAGCACAATCCAGACCAGCAACACTTCATCTCTGGATCTCACTGTCTACATGTCACCAGACGGTGCAGTTATCTCGGTCGGATATGTTTCAGATACGCAGTGGACTCTTAGTGATTGCTCATCTGATTTTTGGACAGGACATTTATTGCAGATTGCTCATTATTCTACATCTACATCTACATAAACAATGCGAAAGCCACAGTATGGTGCTTGGTAGAGTGTGCCCTGTACCACCACTAGTCATTTCTTTTCCTGTTCCTCTCACAGATAGAATGAGCGAAAAACAACTGTCTATACGCCTCCATGTCAGCCCTAATTTCTCTTATCTTATCTTTGTGGTCCTTACACGAAATACATGCTGACGGCAGTAGGATCGTTCTACAGTCAGCTTCAAATGCCAGTCTCTAAATTTTCTCAATAGTTTTCCTTGAACGTCACCCTCCCTCCACGGATTCCCATTCGAGCTTGTGAAGCATCTTCTTAATACTTGCATGTTGTTTGAACCTACTGGTAACAAATCTAGCAGCCTGCCTCTGGCGTGCTTCAATGTCTTCCTTTAACCTGACTTGGTGTGGACCCTAAGCACTCGAGCAGTACTCAAGAATAGGTTCACTGCTAATGCTGTATCTGAATATTATCGGTTTGATTTTCCTACTTATCCACATTAACTTACATTGGTCTACATTTAGAATCAGTCGACATTCATTACACCTACGAGAAATTTTGTATAAGTCATCTTTTATCATCCTACAGTCCCTCATCTTTGACACTTTCCTGCACACGAAGCACATTGTGTGAGAGAAGGGCAAGTTGTATTTCACACAAATGATGCTTTCTAAAACTGTGCTGATATGTGCACGTAAGTTTTTCAGCTAACTTTGTCCGCCAGATCATTTATGCATATAAAAAATAACAGCTGTTCCATCTCACTTCCCTAGGCATTCCTGATGATACCCTTGTCTCTGATGAACACTCACACAAGGTTCTGTTACTTAAGAATTCTTTGAACCGCTCACATATTTGGGAATCTATCTGGTAGGCTCGTGCCTCGGTTAATATTCTGCAGTGTGGTAATATGCCAAATGCTTTTCAGAAATCTAGAAATACATAATCTGCGCCCATTGGCCTTCGTCCAGAGTTTGAAGCATATCATGTGAGAAAATGGCAAGTTGTATTTTACACAAATGATGCATTCTAAAACTGTGCTGATTTGTGCACATAAGGTTTTCAGTCTCTATGAAATTTATTATATTCAAACTTAGAAAATGTTCTAGAATTCTACAGCAAAACCGATGTTAAGGATCTGGGCTTCAGAATATCTGTTATCCTGTCTGAAAGACTGACAATACGAATATCTAGCAGAGTGATCATACCCTGTATTGTAGTCGACATAATTGGCTTGAGAGATTCAGCAACTGTATAGATATTTAAGATAATTCTCATTTATTGTTCCATCTCAGTTGCACATTTTTTAATTAGATTACATATTTCGGTCACTCTGGATCATCTTCAGATGTAATACAAAGTAAAACTAAATATGTACCATCTAATATTTTAAGATAACTAGAAAAGAAAAGAACTGAATACAAACAGTGCCACATATCAGAGGATTGTGTTTTGCAAACTGTGGTCAATGTTTTAAATAGGTATATTGTTATAACTTCAAGTTGAACAAATATATTTCAAGGACGACACAATACATGAAAGTCACAGATCAAGTAAACAGAGTAAGACATTTGTCACTTTAACAGTCAAATGATAACTGAGTCCGAGTCTAGCGGTCGCTGGCTGGCTGGCTGCTTAGGTGGCACTGCTGCTGCATAGCTGGCAGACAGCACCGCATATAGAGGACGCGCGTAACTGCACGGCGGCACTTTGAAAGATCGGCGAGTCACAACACTTTTCCCCCCTTTGAAGTTTTTGCACAGGTCTTGATGGAGGTGGCCTGTAGATTGGTAACATCCATAGGTGTTGTTTGACTGGCCGTACAGTCTCGAGGAGGAGGCTTCCCGTATGGATGGAAGTGTCCCCGATGATAACGGGTCGAGATGACAGGAGACGTGGGAGTCGAATCTGCTGGGGCCCCGTGCACCTATCTGCCAATTGTGGCCAGTCCGGTTGTTATAACAGGAGACAAGGGTGATGTGTCCGCGCCCATTGGAGAAGGAGGCGAGTAGAGTTGCTCCGACAGATGATGGTCATCTGGTTCCTGCATGGGCACGTCTCCTGATGGCGTCAGTTCTTGTGCTGGCACCGATATGATGGTGAGAGGACTGTGTTATGAGTAATGACAGATTCCAGGATCCCGAGTGTCAGGTAGAGCCGAAGGTGGTGTAGTGGCATCTGGAACAGGTGTTGCCGGCACACGAGGCTGAAGCTGGCCAAGTGATGCACTACAACACCCGTATCCATCTGGATTTCATACAGGCGTCGGCCACAGTGTCGTAAGATGTGTCCAGGACTCCATTTTGGCCGCCTGCCATATACCCGTACCCATACAAGGTTGCCAGCGGTGAACCGGCCAAGCGAAGGCACCCGCGGCTGTGATGTGGAAGGCCGCAGAAGATGACGTAGCGTGCGGGGCTGTTGGCCATGTAAGAGCTCAGCCGGGCTGTGGTCACCCATGGGGGTGAAACGGTAAGAAGCAGAAGAACTCAGGAGTTTCCTCATCTGAGCCTTAAATGTGTGGACCAGTCGTTCAGCCTCACCGTTTGACTGTGGATGGAACGGAGGGGCCGTGACATGCATGACGCCGTGACGGGCACCAAAATCCGCAAAATCGGAAGAGGCAAATTGCGCACCATTATCAGTAACAAGAGTAGAGGGAAGGCCTTCCACAGAGAAAATGCGAGCTAGAGCATTGGTGGTTGCCGCAGTGGTAGGTGACGTGCAATGGACAATGAAAGGAAAGTTAGAGCAGGCATCAATAACGAGAAGCCAATAAGTACCTAAAAAAGGTCCCGCAAAGTCAGCATAAATACGCTCCCAGGGCTTCTCAGGTGAAGGCCACGGTGACAAAGATGACTTCGGGGCGGCTGCCTGTGATGCACAAGGGCCGCAGGCAGTGGCCATGTGCATGATTTCAGAGTTGATGCTGGGCCAGTACACATGACACTGCGCCAGAGATTTTGTGCGAGAGACACCCCAGTGCCCTTGGTGAAGGAGGCGCAAGACCGAAGCACACAAAGACGTAGGTACCACAATACGCGGTGAAGCATTTTCGGTGGAAAGGAGGATAACACCATCTCTAGCCGTGAGGCGGTAACGCAAAGCGTAGTAGTTCCGCAATGGATCAGAAGTCTTAGCAGACGGACAATCTGGCCAACCCTTCTGAATACAGCGTAAAACCCGGGAGAGGGTAGGGTCAGAACCCACAGCAGCCGACAACCGGTCCCCAGTGATGGGGAACCCGTCCACAACCCGCTGCTCGGCAACATCCAGGTGCAAACACAAAAGTTCGTCCCTATCGAATGCCAGATCAGGACTCATGGGAAGGCAAGACAGTGCATCAGCATTCGCATGTTGAGCCGTTGGCCGCAAATGAATCTCATAATTGAAACAAGACAAGTAAAGAGCCCAACGCTGGAGGCGGTGTGCAGCCTTGTTGGGAAGTGACGTTGATGGATGAAACAAAGAAACAAGTGGTTTGTGATCCGTAATAAGATGGATCCATAGAGAAAAACACCAAACTTATGAAGAGCATAAATAATGGCCAAAGCTTCTTTTTCAATTTGAGAATACTTTCGTTGCGCATCCGTGAGCTTTTTGGAGGCATAAGCAATGGGTTCTTCAGAACCGTTAGAAAAACGGTGCGCAAGGACTGCACCAACCCCGTATTGAGAGGCGTCCATGGCAAGAACAAGATGTTGGCCAGGTCGATAAGTAGCCAGGCAAGGGAACTGTTTCAGCATAGTATTCAATTTCTGGAAAGCGGCATCGCATGATGCGGATCAGTGAAAAGGCACGTTTTTATGCAACAGGCGATGCAACAGCTGAGCCACCGAAGCCGCAGACGGCAAAAACCTGTGATAGTATGCTATTTTCCCCAAGAAGGCCTGCAGTTCCTTAACAGATGTAGGGCGAGGAAGGGCATCGATCGCAGCGACAGTTTGCTGAAGTGGACAAATTCCATCCCAAGAGAGTTGAAACCCCAAGTATCTGATAGATGCCTGAAAAAATTTTGATTTCTGAAGATTACACTTAAGACCGGCAGTCTGTATGACATGAAAAAGTGTGCGGAGATTCTGAAGATGTTCTTCAGTGGTGGAGCCAGTGACAACAATGTTGTCCTGATAATTTATACACCCAGGGACAGTGAGCAATAATTGTTCCAAGAATTGCTGAAAGAGAGCAGGGGCGCTGGCAACCCCGAATGGCAATCGTTGGTATTGATAGAGGCCGAAAGGCATGTTAAGGACCAGAAACTGCCGGTAAGCAGCGTCGAGAGGAAGTTGATGATAAGCTTCTGACAGGTCAAGTTTAGATAAATACTGGCCTCCAGCAAGTTTAGTGAACAATTCTTCAGGTCGAGGCATAGGGTAAGTGTCAATAAGGCACTGAGCATTTACAGTGGCTTTCAAATCGCCACAGAGACGAATATCACCATTTGACTTAGCAACGACAACGATAGGAGAGGACCACTCACCAGAACTGACAGGAAGTAAGACCCCTGAAGCAGTGAGACAATCCAGCTCCTGTTTGACCTGATCACGAAGGGCCACAGGAATGGGCCGAGCCCGAAAAAACTTAGGCCGAGCAGTGGGTTTGAGAGTGATATGAGCTTCAAAGTCGTTTGCATGGCTTAACCCAGGAGAAAAAAGGGACAAAAATGTCGTTGACAAGGAATCCAATTGAGCATAAGGAATAGGATCAGAGACGATATTGACAGAGTCATCCTTGGAGAACCCAAAAACGCAAAAGGCATCGAGACCAAAAAGATTCTTCGCGTTACTATGGTTGACCACAAATATGGGAACAGTGCAAACAACAGATTTGTAAGATACCTCAGCATCAAATTGTCCCAAGAGAGAAATCTGCTGTTTATTGTAAGTCCGTAATTGCCTAGCGACAAGTGACAGGATTGGAGAACCCAACTGAAGATACGTCTGAGAATTGATGATAGTGGCAGCAGAACCAGTATCCACCTGCATACGAACATCTCGACCAAGTATTTGGACAGTGAAGAATAACTTCCCTGAAAGGGAAGAAGTATAATTGACAGACAACACAAAATCAGAATCAGCACCTTGTTCATGAACATCAAGTATGCGGTCGGATTTGCAAACGGATGACACATGGCCCTTTTTTTTGCAGTTGTGACACATGGCCCAACGTTGTGGACAATCCTCTCGTGAATGTTTTGTAAAACACCGCGGACATGAAGGAAGTTGCCATGGGTTTTGCTGCAGTTTCTTAGAGGTTTGTTTATGGTTAGGCCGAGGCTGAGCTTGGGAGCATACTGCGGCCACGTCAGCCGGCGGGGACACGCCACATGCTTCGTCAACAGCTCACAGAGGTTGCATTTCCGCGACGTCACCCCATGCCTCTATTTGCCCTCCAGCGGCGCGAGAAATTTCAAAAGACTGAGCGATGGATAGGACTTCATCTAGAGTCAGATTTGCCAACTCAAGGGCACGTTGCCTAACTTCTTTGTTAGGCGCCGACCGGGTAATAGCATCCCGTACCATGGAATCGGCGTAGGATTCTTTGTGAACTTCAGTAACAAATTGACACTTTCTACTGAAGCCATGAAGTTCAGCAGCCCAAGCGTGATAGGACTGATTCGGTTGTTTTTGACAACAATAAAAGGCAACACGAGAGGCTACCAAATGCGTATGCTTTTGAAAATCGATGGACAGAAGTGAGCACATTTCAGCATAGGACAAAGATGTAGGATCTTTCAAAGGAGCCAATTGCGACAACAACCGATACATTTGAGGTGAAATCCATGAAAGGAACAGAGACTTACACGTTTGGTCATCCGCGACATGAAATGCCAAGAAGTGCTGTCGAAGACTAGTCTTCCACTGTCTCGTCGTAAGGAGGAAAAGGAGGTAGAGACAACGATGAGAGATGCCCCGCATTTGATGCCGCGATGAAATCACGAATAGCATTTGTGAGAAGCGTTTGCTGTTCTATGAGACCTTGCAATAGTTGCTCTAAAGTAGCCATGGAAACACGTGGGCCAACGATGAAAAAGAAAAATTCACTACCTCGTCGCCAATTGTTATAACTTCAAGTTGAACAAAATATCAAGGACGACGCAATACATGAAAGTCACAGATCAAGTAAACAGAGTAAGACATGTGTCACTTTAACAGTCAAATCATAATTGAGTCCGAGTCTATCGGCGCTTAGGTGGCGCTGCTGCTGCATGGCTGGCAGACAGCGCCGCATGTAGAGTATGCGAGTAACTGCGGGGCGGCACTTTGAAAGATCGGTGAGTCACAACATATATGTTGAAGGCAGGAGGGTGGGGAGGGCAAATAGAGTGCAGTTGGTCATGGGAGGGGAAAGGGAGCAGAGAGGAGATGACGGGGAATTCATAGGTTTAACAAGAGAGGTCATATCCATCTTTTGATTTGCAGCTCCTTGTATTGGCCGTGTTTGCAAATCTCCCCCCCCCCCCCCAAAAAAAAAAAAAAAAAAAAAAAAAAAAAAAGAAGCAAGGGGTGGTGGAGTGGGGTGGGGAGACGATGAGGGATAGTGGCAGGCATGCTATGGGCTTAACAAGAGAGGGTCTCATACTAAAATCAATGATGTACATACTGCAAAACAATTCATAATATTTAAAGACACTTCATGGAGTTATAGGTCCTCTACATAATTCCACTTCCATAATTTTACAATATTTTTCTGTCACTATTTATACATCCATTGTTCTAGGACAATAATTTTAATTTTTTAATCAAAAAATTATACAATTTTATCTTTATACTTTCAGAGTAAGAATTTATGACTTTACACTTTCAAAGTTTCACACTTTGAATGCCTGCAGGTACTAATTCAGTTTTCACTACTTTATTTCCACTTTTATAATCTACTATTTTATCCTCAGTTTACATTTTTACACATCCATTCTGGTATCTTAACAGGAGATTTTTTTACATTATTGATTTTTTGCAATTTTAGTATAAGACCCTCTCTTGTTAAGCCCATAGCATCCCTGCAACTAAACCCTGCCCCCCCCTCCCCCCCTACTTTGCCCGCCCTCAGTTCCCCCATGCTCTATTTTATAATTTTGCTATTTTACGCCCTTTACATTTTACATACCTATTGTTTTACAGTATTAGTCCTCCAATGAGAATTTTTACATAATTACACAGTCTATAATTTTAGCACATTCTTTCTTGTTAAACTCATGACTTCTCCACCATACTCTCCCTGCTTCCTTTCCACTAACCGTATCAGCCTCACTTCATCCCCCCCCCCCCCCCCCCCTCCACCTCCATCCAACATATGCCTATTTAAAACATTGACTGTAGTTGCAAAACACAGTACTCTGATATGTGCTTCTGAGTAGACAAGATGGATTGCTGACACAACTATTTACGTAAATTCTATGTTTATGCACAATGCTTTTCTTTTCTACTTATCGTAAAATATTAGATGTACGTATTTAGTTTTAGATATGTAGACGATCAAGAATGATTGAAACATGTAATCTAATTATGAATGTGGAACAATGATGGAACAATACACAAGAATTACCTTAAACATCCAGTACTATCACAGTGAATGCAGAGGGGATCACTAGCTCAGGTAAAAAAGTGTCAACAAGGTAAAAGAAATACTTGAGAGAAAAAAATTAAAGATACAGAATACAATTCATTAAAACTATTGGGGCAGGCACCAACAACAACAGCTGCAGCTCGTGTTACTACAGTAACACAAGTAGTTCTCCCAACAACAACCTAAGAGACTTACTGCAACAGCAGATACAGCTGTGTCATACCACCACCACCATGACCACCAAAACCATCATATAATGACACAAAAGAGAACTGGTGTGAATATCTTTGCTGCCGGTATCAACATTTCACTGCATACAAGGTAAACTCAAACTATTTGACTCGTTGCAGGCATTTGCATCATTGGCAGATCCTGTTAACTTGCTATTTGAGGAATTATGTAATCTGTTATGGGTCTTACAAAAAAAAAAGTGTGCATGTGAAATGGTGGACGGGGTAAGAAGAAGAAGAAGGTCACACAACAGGCTGATTTGAGATTTCATCAATACCAAAAAATACCAGATATAACCCATACACCATGAGCTGCTCACCTCCATGGTCTTAGTCAAAACTATAACATTCGCTTTTGATAACCCAACATACACAAACACAAATCATATGTTGAATCACTCAAGTGTGCTGTAGTACTTTACTTCTAGCCAGATGAGTTAGCCCATTGTGAGACACTGATACTTCTGGGATCCACATTGAAAGACGTGTTACATATCATTAAATCATTTAAAGTCTCACAGCCTGCAAGCCAGCACATACTAGCACCAAAAGACGTGACCCTGGCCAAAACATAGCTTCAGAATTTATTACACCTCTTCCAAATGTGTACCTGCCAAAAAGCCATCTAACCAGATGACCCACGACCTCTGCATGGCAGTCAGACACACTGACAACTCAGCTACAGAGGTAAACTCTGCAGTGCAAAGATATATTACATCAATAATTTAACTGCCCACACAGTCCAGAAACTTGTGGATGACAAGGATTCTTGCTCTCTTTTATCAAAACAGCTGTTGTTGATCTCAGACACTGGGAATGTGTTTGGAATGTTTGAATGTTAATAAGAATAGACTGCCTTAACCGAAAAACATAGAGAGTTGCCTTGTTTGCTTTTAAATCCGATCATAATTATGTATGCCATTTCTATATTTTCAAGCCAATAATGCCACATAGAACACAATAACTCAGCTTGTTATCTACAAATGTTGGGGTTATCCTGATTTGTCGCTATCCTTGGGGAAGATATTAGAATATGGGAATCAACAGATCCTGTTACACAGGAGTCTTTTCAGTGGACATCAGATACAAGCACATCTCCTGATGACCAAATTTATTAATACTAGATCATCTAGATGTAAAAATATTTTTGAATTGGATGCCTTCATACATTCTGGTTCTTCATTATGGGTGCAATGAAATGATTTTCAGATTGTCCTCCTCTTCAATTAATGGGTATGACGTGTGTAAAATTTGGCCCCTCATTTGTCCTGGGGCTGGTCTGTGCAACAGAATACTGAGCTCAAATTAACTCTGAAACCATCAGCTGTTTCAACATTTTTTCTGCCTACAAACTGTATTGTTCACAATACAGGGGGCACACTCACAGTTAAGCTCAACTGGCTACAATAGCAATGCAATCTGAAACTAGTACTCTCTGACCAATGGATGACGCATCTAGCTGTCCCATCCCCTGCCTCCACAAAAAACCTTTCTGCATCTGAGGGAATTTTAATGCAATGATAAAGGCTTAACTGGCCATGGATGTCTATCTCATTCCAAGTTCTCAGAAGCTTTTAGCCAAGCTATCTGGTAGTCAGGGTTTCTTGCAAAACAGACTTTGCATATTCATGTCTTCAAATTTTCTTGAAGGAAGAACCACAAAAGGCAGCTCTGGTGAACACCCAATTCAGTCCCTACAGATACAAAAGGTTACCCTTAGGAATTGCAAGCACCAGTGCTGCTACAAACAATATTTAAAGGAATGGATTCCCCAGTACCATTGTTTGTCAGCTACTTGGGAGGCATTGTTGTTATAGACGATAACCAAGGAAAGAATCTAAAGGAAGTTGGCCACTTTTTTCAAAAACTGCAAACAGCAAGGTTGTATTAAAACACATGAAAAGAGATATAAGCTCAATGCAATATATTGGAGTAACAATACCTTAAGAGCACGATACTGAACAAGCAGAGGCTCAAGCTGGGCATTCAAATAGCGCTCACGGCTTGCCACTTTGTCCAGCGTGTGTTCCACATCAGTATGCAGACGACTCAGCTGTGTCTGCGCACTTGTGAGAGCATCCTCCATTCCTGTACGATGTTTTCGCATCTGTTCCAATCGGGACCGCCAGTCACTTGCATCTGAAAGGAAATAACATATTGCCAGCATCTGACAGTCTTTTAGTGTCCACTTTTATGTTGACAATCAAATTCGGGATCAGTCACCAGATAGTAAGGATTTAGAGATAAAATGGTGCGTAAGTGAACGCAAAAGAGAGAATTATAAATTAGCATAAATATTGAGGTAATTGACACAAATTAAACAAAGAAAATTATACCAATGAATGAATAAGACTACATGATAATCAACGGGAATAGTAAAAGTGGAAATTTTGATAGGAACTGTGTGTAATGTAGAGGAAAAATGATCACATAGAAAAACATGATGGAAAAAAATGAGAAGGCAGAACCCAGTACAAAGGAAATACTGAAAGATTTGAAAACAGACTAGCAACTGCAATGAGAGATTAAGTTTTGGAAAAATAACTGGTAGTGCCACAGAAAAGAGACTTAAAAAGGTAGTTCGACATTATATTTCTAAGACAGTGTAATTTAAATCACAAATCAGCATGTATTGTAGAAAATATGAAAGAAGTTTTAGAATAGCCACAAAAATGTTTCAGTCAATCCTATGTAACAGTTATTGGAAATAATTGCTCATGATGTTGAACAGATGAGCATACCAGAATGGTGTGATAGAATACATCACCTCAGTTGCCTTAGCTTTGATTAATAAAGCTTGTGTATGTTTAGAACACTGTTATTTGCAAATCAGTTAACAATTTTTATGCGTTATACAAGATCTGTTAAAATATTCTGGAACACTTGCAATTTTGCGCCAATGGTTTGTTGGAGAAAATGCGGTCGGCATACCTGCACAAGCCTGTGTTTAATGTATAATTGCCAGAAGTTTCATTGTTATATGTCTGCTAGTTATTGTTCAATGCTGTACTGAGCAGAACGTTGTGTCACACTGCTTACAAATTTCAAGATTGCAAAGTTACAGGAGCAACACATCTGCATTACATTTTGCGTGAAACTCAAGAAAACCTTTACAGATACACATCACGTGATGCAGGAAGTCTACGGTGATGAGTGCTTAAGCCGTACTCGGTTTTACGAATGGTTCACACTGCTTAAAAATGGCCGGACGGAAGTTAAGGGTGACCCTCGTTCAGGATGCCCTTCGATGTCTACTAATGACATTCAAGTCAGGAAACTCAATGAAACTGTGTGTGCCAGTAAAAGACTGACTGTCCGAGAGATTGCAGAAGAACGTAACATTTCAGTTGGATCACATCACCAAATTCTGACACTAATCTTGGAATGCATCGTGTTGCTGGCAAGTTTGTCCCACAGCTGATAAGTCGAGGTCAGAAAGACATTTGCCTTGCTATCTGTGAACAGCTTTTGGGTCGCACAAATAAGAATTAGATGTTTCTTAAGAAAATCACAACTGGTGATGAAAGGTAGCTTATGATATTGAGGACAAGGTTCAATATTCATAACGAGTCAGACAAAAAAACCTCATTTTGGGGCAGATTAGCTAATCATAAATTTGTACCACAGGGACAGATTGTTGATTATTTGTAGTACTGGGATGTGTTGCATTGCCTGTGAGAAAATGTGGGAATGAAACAGTTTGAAATGTGGCAAGACAATTCATGGCTCTTGCATCAAAATAACGCAACCAGACATTCATCCCTGTTGGTGCATGACTATTGCACAAGAAAACTAAATCACTGTGTTGCCTCATCCTCCATACTCTCCAGACCTGGCCCCTGTGGACTTCTTTTTATTACCGAAGTTGAAAACCCTGTTGAAAGGACAAAGATTTGCAAGAACAGACGAGATAAAAGAAAAATTCATAAACGGCACTTTGCGCAATCCAGGAAGAGGCACATCAAGACTGCTTCTGAAGTGGAAATAGCATTGGGAGTGGTGTATCAACTGTGGAGGAGATGCGGTACAAGTAAAAGGTAAGCATGGAAAAAATGTTGTGGACAAAATTGCGGAAATTTTTGAATAGACCTCATACCACAGGATATAATGCACTGAATTTGTGAATGTGATGCAAGTCTTTCCAATACAGTTAAATAGTATAATGAAAAATATTAAATCTTAATTTATTTCTTGCCAGCTTACCAGTTCACTCTGAGTTATGCAACAACATAACATACGAACCAGATAATTGTTTCTAACATCTTACCATTTATTTCAAATACTCAGTCTCCAGTTCTGTGGATCTGCTTTCTCCCATAGCCCCAACCTCCAATGCCTTTTACATTTGCACACCTTGATGTGATTTTATCATGTCATTCCATTAGTATGTCTACCGAAGACCACTTATGCCGTTACTGAAATACTGTGTGTGTATGTGTCATGATGCAACGTAGTTATTCATCCAAAAGACCTTTGTCTCCACATAATTTTCGCTTTTCGTTTTTCTCTTCTGAAAAATTTCAGCCACAGATATGAAATCTCAAGATTTATACCTCAATGACAAGCTTCAGAATCCTGTGTGAATTTATTCAGACACATAGTAAACTTGATTCATAGCTTACTGAGACATTATGAAACTGCATATTTCTTTGTGCTTCATACAGTTTGGTGTTGGTATGTCGTGATATTTTTTTATATTCGTCTGTGGATCATCTCACAATGATATAGGGATTGGCATGGTAATACAACGAAAATTAACAGTTCAAAATGTAGATATACACAGAATACATAAGAATGCTCTATGAGGATATGAAATTTGGTTAGCCATGGTCTTTGTAAAGGAACCATCATGGCATTTGCCTAACGTGATTTAGGAAAACAGCAGAAAACCTTAAATTAGAATGGCCGATAAATAGCTAACTTCATTCTTTCGAATATGAGGTCAGTATCTTAACAGCTGCATTCCCTCATTCAGTTTGTCCCTACTGTACAATGTTCTTTGATTTTCAATAATTTGCTTCAGATAATGTATAGTATAAAACATAGTTTTTCTCTCCATCATTGCTCACACTGAGGACACCTGTGAATGATTTCTGGACCATGAAGATGGTATTATACCCCTTGCACTAACTCTGGTTTGTTTGGAAAACTGACTGCATGGCTGTACATACCCTCCCTGTCCTTTCCTCTGTCTACCGGCAAGACTGGATCAGCCCCTGTCAATGATGGATGGGATGTTGAACTCAGGAGAATGACAAGACATTTCTATCATGGCCTTTACATCCTGATGCATAACCTTCTTGTTAAAGCAGTTAACCATGATCATGTACTGAAATGTGAAGGATATTGTAGTCATCCCTTTTCATTATTAACCCCTAAGCTGAGTCCTGTAAGTAACCTTCAATTGTGTAATGTGTGTTACTTACGGAGAATATTTCAGTTGCCTTTATGAAAAAATGCATTCCAATAACCCTTTCATTTCCTTGGGAAATTTATCCCAGAATTTTATTCCCTGACAGCAAATGCTGTTTTGAGTTTTTTGTTTGTTTTCCTTGGTAAATGCAAGTCCAAACTGCCTCTTGTTTCATGATTACGTGTAGAACAGATACTGAAATATTTAGTAATGTTTTCTCTGATATGCACTACAGATTGGTAGACATGTTCTCCTGGTGTAGTAAGAATGCCCATTTTTTAAAAATAGTTCTTTACAATGAGTCCAACTGCCACATATATATCATTCTAATAGCTGTTTTCTGCAGTTTAAAAACTGTGTTCCTGTTTTGTGCTTTTGATCCTCAGAAAAGAATCCTATAGTTAAGAACTCAGTGTACATAAGAATAGTAAGTCACCACATGACATGTGCTGTTACAAACTGTTGATAAAACCCTAAGAGCATAACACGCTGATGACATTCTTTTAGCCACTATCTTTGTATGTTCATTCAGTATTAACTGACAACAAAATTCATCCCTGAACATTTTGTATTTTTACACAATTTGTCGTATCATGCTACCAGTGAATGTGAATGTGATTGCTCCAAGTGCAGTGTCGCCAAGCATGTGTACTTAAATCAAGCACCAACTGTATCAGTGTGTGCTGGCTACTAGAGGCCACCTGTAGGAAGTATGCATGCAGCACAGTCTTCTCCGCGTCTTTACCGGTGATTCATTCCTATACATGCGCAGAGCAGTGCTGACTCACCCTTGCTATGTTCTTTTAGTTTGTACTGCTCACATCAGTTGTTCTGTGTATCACTCATAATGCATCATCTGTATGATTATTTTTGTCTTGCTACTAGTGGAGTCCAGAGAAGTTTATTTCTGTTACCGTTCAAAGGTTTACAAATAAAGGCATATTCATATTACCAGGTGTGCCAGTATGAAATGAGCGTTAAGATACAATTGTGTCGATAGGGAACATTTGTTGTGAATGAGCCTTAATTTTGTTTTGTTTGGTTGGTATGACATCTGTCAAAGATATTTAGTATACATCAAATCATGGGACAAACAACATCATATGTTTTCATCGTGTTAACAATGTCGAATTTTGTACCAGAAAGTGATGATTTGCAGAAAGTATTAATTTTTTGTTTTCATTTGAAAAAAAGTGCTGCAGAGTCGCATCGAATGCTTGTCGAGGCATATGATGATCATGCTCTATCAGAAGCAATATGCAAAAGATGATTTCAATCGTTCAGAAATAATGATTTTGATGTACGAAATGAAGAACGTGGAAGACCACCAAAAAAGTTCGAAGATGCCGAATTGCAAGCAATATTGAATGAAGATGATGCTTTGAGTCAGAGCAAATGGCAGCAATGCTAAATGTTGCACAACAAACAATTTCTGACCATTTGAAAGCTATGGGAAAGTTCCAAAAGTGTGGAAAAAGGGTGTCACATGAATTGAATGAAAGACAGATGGAAAACCGAAAAACCATTTGTCAAATTTTGATTCAAAGACATGAAAGAAAATCAATTTTACATCGAACTGTTACTGGCGATGAAAAATGGATTTATTTTAAGAATCCTAAACGGGAAAAATCATGGGTTAATCCGGGACAACCATCAACATCGACTGCAAAACCAGATCGATTCGGCAAGAAGACAATTTTCTGTGTTTGGTGAGATCAGAAAGGTGTGGTGTATCATGAGCTTCTAAAACATGGTGAAACTGTGAATACTAATCGCTACAGACAACAAATGATCTATTTGAACTATGCATTGATCGAAAAAAGACCAGAATGCGCCAGAAGACATGGCAAAGTAATTTTTTTACACGACGATGCACCTGCACACAAAGCAAAACTGGTTCAGGATACAATCAAAACACTTGGCTGGGAGCTGCTACCCCACCCGCCGTATTCACCAGACTTGGTCCCTTACGACTACCATTTGTTTTCATCAATGGGACACACATTGGCAGAGGAACACTTCGATTCCTATGAAGAAGTTGAAAATTGGATGTCTGATTGGTTTGCTTCACAAGACGAACATTTCTATTGGCGTGGTGTCCACAAATTGGCAGAAAGGTGGTCAAAATGTATAGAAAGCAATGGACAGTACTTTGAATAAAATGTTTTTACTTTCCAATTCAAAATTAGTGTTTCATTTTCACAAAAAACGCTCATTTCATACCGGTACACCTGGTACTTGGGTCAGTTTTGTGTATTACTCAGTTACTGCATAATTGGTGGCAAGTTTGAAATGGTTTCCACATGTGCATTCTTTAAGTGTGGTTTCATCAGGGTTAGTCACTATGGACGTGATGCTACTGGCCCTGATTGAACAGCTTACTTCGTCAGTGACCCCTTTCTCAGCTTTCTTTAAGAGTCAGTGGGCCGTTCCACTGGTCTATCCACCCGCTTTTCCTCTATATGATGATTCAGCTGAGGATTGGGAAGCTTACGAAAAAAGACTCACAGATCATTTTTTGGCTTTCAGTACAAGGGACTCGAATTTGTGCAGTCTTATTCTTCTCGGGGATCCACCTTTGGTGTATCAATTACTGTGTAAACTTGCCCTTTAAAAGAACTGGCAGCAGAACCAGCAGCTCTTGATCACATGTGCAGTTGATTGTCCAAACACCACTGCAAACAAATGCATGTCATAGCAGTGCAAGTTGAATTCTAGCAATGCAGCAAGAAACCAAACCAACTTTGTGGCCTTAGCCGTAAGTGTCAATTCGTTACTGATACCCATAAGACTCTATGGTGCATTATGCAATTATCTGTTTAGCTCCAGACAAGGAAGTGCACCAGAAGTTTTGCAAATAGCACAATCTTTTGAAGTTTCTTGGGAAGTGGGCAACCAAACTGAAGCATGGGGTGATGTGGCAGTAGTGTCACAAGACGTGCCCACTAGGACAACAGACAGCTTGCATGAGGAAGCAGCAGCGACAGCAGCAAATATGGAGGTCCAGTACCGGGCAGACCAACACCGGTCCAAGCAGTCGCAACTGCCACCTCGTCAGCATCATCATTCTCTGTTTCTGTGTTGTCCTTTCCGTTTTGTCTACCACGAATGTTCGACGTGCCCTAAGCACTCAGCGACTTTACGGCTTGCCAGAAGAAAGGCCACATCACTTCCGTGTGTCGTTAAGCAAAGGTTTCCCAGTATATGGACATGAATGCGAACTGTGTGACTCCAATGCTTGTGACTTCTCCCAATTTGTTTATTGAGTGAAGTGTTTTTTGCCAAGTGCTTTGGCTACAGGTGACACAGGTGCAGCAGTGGCGTTATTGAATTCTCAAACCTATGTGAGTTTAGGCTTGCTGCCATTAACACCAGTCACACGGAAGCTGGTCAGTAATAACAAACAGAACATTGTACTTTTGGTAAAATTTGTGGCATATGCCTCTTACAAGTCAGTGGTTTGTTCCATTACATTTTTGATGGTTGCTGATGCCACTGTTGAGAACTTGTTCGGGACAGACGCATTTCGAGCATTTGTATTTTCTATCGCCGATGCAGCTCACCTTGTGACCGATCAGGTACCATATTCTCAACTGGAAACACTGTGTGAGGAGCTTTTAGACCTATTTTTGGAAGGTGTAGAGTGTGCCACAAATTTTTCTGCCCATATTTCTTTGAAGTACACCACTCTTGCTCATTTTTGTTGTTTGTGTCCTATTCCTATACCACTGAAAGATCAAGTGAAAGTAGATTCAGACAGACTTCAGTCTCTAGGGGTGGTGCAACTTGTTACGGCTAGTGAATGATCATTGCTGCTGGTTGTAGTTTGGAAGCTGTTGGGGAACTTTGCCTCTGTGGCGACTTCAATACTACAATCAGTGCGCAGTTGATTGTGAATACATATCCTCTACCACGCCCGGAGGAACTGTTGGAAAAAATATCGGGTGGCCAGTACTTTTCTAAAACTGATTTGTCTGAAGCATATCTGCATGTTCCTGTGGACGAAGAGTCTCAGTGGGTTCTGGTTCTGAATACACCTTTTGGTCTCTATCAATATTTGCACCTTCCTTTTGGTGTGGCCAGTGCCCTGCTATTTTACAACAATTTCTAGCGTAACTGACTTTTCCTGTCTCAGATTGCATTAACTATCTGAATGATATTATTGTCAAGGGCTCCTCCACAGCCAATCACTAGAAAAATTTGCACTCTCTAGTTTCATGTTTTACAGTCTGCAGACTTGCAGTGTAACCTTGAGAAATCTCAGTTTTTTTTTCAACGTTCTATCATTTATTTGGGGTTCAAGGTCTTTCTGGAACCCAGATTGTGAATAAGCTTTTCAAATGTTGAAAAGCCCCTTCTTTAGCTGCGTTCTCTCCAGACCAGCACATCGTTTTGGTGACTGACAGCTCACAGCATCTCACAGCATGGCCTCGATGTGATCCTAGCACACCAAAATGCTGACAGCTCTGAATGATCTGTTGCTTTCACCTCTAAAACTCTCACTCTGGCACAGCAGCATTATTCTCAGGTGGAAGAAGAAGCTCTTACCATAGTCTATGCTGTCCAGATATTTCATTTGTGTGTGTGTGTGTGTGTGTGTGTGTGTGTGTGTGTGTGTGTGTGTGTGTGTGTGTCGCTTCAAGTTTCTCCTTATTACTGACTATGAACATTTGATTTCCTTGTTCAGCCCTCACACTTCCTTACCTGACAAGGCAGCACCCCGCCTACAATGCTGGGTGCTGTTCTTGTCTCACTACAATTGCAAAATCCATTTTCGATCTACATCTAAAGATGGCAATGAGGATGCCTTGTGCCACCTTCCTGTGGGTGCTGTTCCCAACTTTAATTGTGAAGAATTGCTTTGCTTCCATTTTGATATTGAAATGCAGACCATTGCTGCCAACACAGTTTTCTGCCAGGTGGTTCAGTTTATTCAACAGCACTTGCTTCGGATAAGGCTTTGGAGCGTCTGTGGAACTATTTTTCCATATGGTATCAGCTCCCTGTTTTTGACAGTGTTTTGTTGTTGTCTACTGAAGACTTCTCTCCCAGAGTAGTCATTCCTGCTGTGTTACAGTGCCTCCTCCACCAGGGCCCTTGTATGAGATAGCTGAAGGAATGGGCACATCACCCTCTACCAGCAGGCAGTGATCGCCTCTGTGGCTACAGCTGCAGAGCCCATGGAAATGAAACCAGTGTTCTCCTTTTCCCACTCGCCCACAGATGAGTCTTCGCCCCTGTCAATGCAGGGAGACCAGCCATTACACTAGCCACTGCAATCTTCCACCACTCTGGAGGCATCTGCCGCGTAAGTATTGCCTACTTCTGGGATAGATCCCCTGCTGGGGAATCTCACACCCTCTCTTGATTTTGTGACGGAAGTCAGATCACAAATGAGGCCATTTTCAGCCATATACAGTCCTTTCAGGGGGGAGGAATATAGCAATCCCACTAGCGGACATGGACTTGAAAGCAGATGAGCTGTGTGGATTTTGTGGCAGAGTAATACTGTAAACTGTCACAGACAGCGCACAGGAAGCATTGTACGCACGTGACCACTGACTCAGGTGTTCACCTGTCAGCAGCAATAAGCCAAGCCCGTTAGGTCTTACACTGATTTCAAATACCTTAGACATGGTATTCGCCTGACACCAAGCTCTGTTTCCACATGCTAGAGTTCAGGCAATCATGTTGGTTACATTTTGTTTTTAGCTCCATTTTTGTTTCTACATGGTACTTGGACTCTCTGTTCCTCTGTAGATTTACACATGTCAAGTTTTATTTCTCTTCTGGAGCTCAGCCCTCTGGCTTGTTGTGGAGCCACTGTTGGCAAGTATAGTTACTATGATATCCTGGTGCAATACACTTTGGAAATTTGGTTGTACCGTAACACATTCAGCCTGGCAATGACTGTCTCATCAAAATGCGATGGCCAGAAAGGAACACTAGAGACTTCATGTCCACTGCTGATATAAATAAGCATATTTACCTGCAGACTTACAAAAATCTCCACACAACACCGAAGCACCCTCATCGCTCAAGGCTGCATCACAATTACAGAACTATTTTTCTATGCCAGTCACAGGCTGCCCAGAAAATAATCATGTAATCTTCCATCGGATGTACTTATAACCAGCTGTCTAGTGCATAGCCAGCACAGTTCTGCTGAGTTCCAGTCCTGGACACCAGCCATCTCCACGAGCAACCAAGCTGTCAACACTGTCAACCACAGCCTCGAACGATTCTGCCTGTGGTACATTTCCGAGTCACATCGCTGTGTCCCTGAGCAGTTGCCATCTGCCACTGGCCACAACTTCATGGGTCCCACTCCACACACTCCACGAGCCCCTACACCATCACTATGCGGCTGCTGTTCACCCGTCAACCACAGTCTCACTGGTTGCTAACTATCCTACATTCTCCGAGCTGCTCAGCCATCACCAGATGCTACCAAAGGTCATTGCTGACCACTGCCTCATGGGATTTGGTATTTAAGGACACTGTGGGAATTTACTATTTCAGTGATCAAACATAGACTCTTGGATAACATCCTATTGGTGGATACAGTGTTAATCTTATTTCTCGTTGTCAAGCAGTGACTCTTATTTTCTGGACATCAAGGAGTGGTTCTTACTTTCTTGTTATGTTCCATTCAGAGACATAATAAAGCATTACTTATCATTATCAGAGGCATAACAATAAGTGTGCTGAGTTCATTTGCAATCACAGAAATACTAGTGGCAATGAGGAACAGGCTTATGTGTGTGGCATTTTCTTACATACACACTGTTCTCACCTCTGTGACCACCATGGCTACTCCAGCACTACAACTTTTCCTCCCACAACTTTTTTAGCTACGGGAATGCAGCTGCAGTGTTTTGAACCATGCCATTGCTTCCTCGCTCAGCTGCAGTGTACAGTGACAATGTCCCCATGCCCTACAGATGCATGTCTCTTCTTGTGACCTACATGTAAATGACCACTCTGCAAATCACACTTAAGTGCCTGGCAGAATGACCTTCAGACTATTTCTCTACCGTTCCACCATTGAAAAGCATGTGGGAAAAATGAACACTTGAATCTCCTATATGCGCTTCGATTTCTCTTAATTAATATCTTCCAAAGTAGGATGGCATCAATAAAATAGTTTTGGTCTCAGAGGGAAAAGGTTGGAGACTGAAATTTCGTGAAAAGATCTCAGCACAATGAAAAACACTTGTGTCTTAATAACTGCCACCTCAACCCGCTTATCACATCCATGAGATTCTCCCTCCTATTTTGCAATAATTAAAAAAGTGCTGCCCTTCTTTGGACTTTCTCTGTCAATCCTGTCCAGTAAGGATCCCATTCCACACAGCAATACTCTGGCAGAGGACAGACAAGCATAGAGTAGGCACTCTCTTTACAGAACATGTAGCATCTTCTAAGTGTTCTACCAATAAAATGCAGTCTTTGCATTACCTACTTTCCTTGTTTCCCTAAACACTCTGCCATGTGTGATAACGATCTCCCACATGTGCCAACACTCTCCCATATGTTTCAATGCACTCCACCATGAATCAACATGTACTACTGTACATGCACTCACGCACTTGCACTCTCTTCTTCCACGATGCATCTGCACCCAGTGAGTTACTGGTCCGCCTACTTGTCTCCTGCGTTCCCTTGCATTTCTCCACCTTTCCCTCGATCACTGTAGCCGTTCCTGAATTCTCAGCCAGTTCTTTGCACTTGTGGACACACTCACACATACTGTGCATTCTGTCCAGTTTCAGGTATCCATCAGCCGTTTCCCACAGCCCCATTTCTCCTGCCTCACACTTTTGGTCTGCAGGGAACACGGCATTAGCTGGCCCCTTACATCTCACGTCTCAAATACCTTTAATGTTTCCATGAAGAGGGCTCTGTGCAACACTAACTGCCAACCACTGGTCTCCTACTGGCAGCACTCCTTAATTGTTAACCTTCCTGTCTGTCGCCGAGCCGGTCTCCTCGGGAAGTACCTGTAGCTGCACCTTCCATTTCGCAGAGCAAGCCATGGCCAGACTCCCTCAAGAGCATGTTGCTCTGTACCCTCACCACAGCCACAGCCACAGCTCCGTACTTCAGTACTTGAGTATGGAGCTGGTTATCAACCTACACACATCTGACAGCAGCGGATTGTATTTGACACCTCCATACCTTGTTGATAATGTTATGGTTTCTATTTTAGCGTACTTAGTGTTGCATGGGAGTGTTTTCTCTGTGAGTTTACCTCCACGTTTTCGATGGCCACGCAGTGGCATTTATAATTCATGTATCCGATTACCTGAAGATGGCAATATAACTTTGCTGAAACTGGTGATCAGGATACGTATCAGCTGCAATCTGGGCAATAAAACTTCTATTCTGGAAACTTTTTCACATTGTATCTTCTTGTCACCAAGCACTAAAATTTTCTTGTTATTCACGTTCCACGTTTAGTGACATAATAAAGCACTGCTCCTCACTACCAGTAGCATATCAATATCGTGTTGTCCCTCTTCCAGTTAGGGACATAAAAAGTTAAATTTTTGCCGACATTTACAATTTTGTGGCATGCACATGCAAAACTGTTAATAGCAGTTCACCTGTACACCTATTTTCTTATGCATTATTAGTCATACTCTTGCACAGTCTAGTTTATTTCTTAAGTATCTTCCTCAGAATTTTTCATCTCATTGCCTCTTTCACGTTCCATCAAGCCCCCAACCCCCTTTACATTGAACTGCAACTGCACTATTCTACAGCCCCGTTCATCCTTTCACTGCTTAACTCATACTATCTTCTCCTCCTCCCTCCATAATTCTGCGTGGTCTCCAGCCTAGTACACTGCTCAGACCAGAGCACAGGCTGCGGCACTAGACGAGTGTTTGCATTTATATGATTAAATTTGTTGCTCCAAGCCAATGTGTAAGTCTTATTCTAAAATTCCTGTACTGTATCTACACCCCCAGTGCTGAACTTACTTTCATTTAGTAAAAGAATTCTCATATATTGTTTATCTGCAATATGCAGTGTAACGAAAAGTCCCATATACTTTCCTTTGTAATTATAAATATTTCCAAAACTTTCCCTCCATCACAACTTCTGAAGTTTTTATTCTTTTTACAGTGAATTTCTTCCATTAATCTTTGCTGAGAACATTCGTCAATCCAGTCCTTTTCTTGACTTCTTTGTATTTCTAAATATGTCCTGCTGTCTAGGGAAATTTGTCTTCTGCATGTTTTCTTTATCACATGTTATAGACATCACAATTTTAGCATTAATTAACTGTTATTGTTCTTTTCTTCTTTGAGATATTTGTTCTTTAAAATTGCATTCCTTACAAGAGAGAAAGTATTGGATTTAATGAGATCATTCCAGTTGGAGCACCCAATACGTGTCACTACTGAACAGATCAAGAAGACAAGATTAGACCAGTTATAGTGTGGACAGAAGTGTTTGAGCAATGATTCTTTCTCCACTCCAAAGGAAGAACTCCTAATAACTGGTGCAACAGTGGTTAAAAGTGTTTGGCAGAGTATCCATGCAGATGTAGAAATTTTGATCAGATAAAGTGGAATTTGGTTCTTTGAAGCCATCGTCCCTTTAATAATCTGACATGTTTAACGGACACCACAGAAACCATAATATGCATGGCTGGATGATGGCTTGAACCTTATTTCTTCAAAATGTAATTCTAATTTGCTATTCACTGCATCACCTCACTTCGTTATCTTACGTAGAATTTATGTTTTATTTCTTCCATGTCCTGCTGGAGTAGTATCCTCAATGTGTCTTTAGTAATAATTCTGAACATTATATGAGTTTTAACATAAAATCACACTTCTATTACACTCAGACACCACCAAATGGAAAATATGTAAGATGTGTCTAAATTATTCTTTCAAACTAAATAAATTTCCTGGTCTGAAACAGTTTTCAGTAACGTGAGTGCTGCAGCTGTTCATAAGTAATGTTGATAGTTTTTGTTCCTTTTTTATGATTCACATTATTCATACCTTCATATGCCTCTTACTGTATAAAGTTAATTAGGAATTGATAAAAAAGAAAGTTAAACCATATGGTCAAGCATAAGGGGCAGTCAAAAAGTTTCCATTCAAAGATTGTACAGTCCAGAATCAGTATGCCAATCAGTCAAAGTCACAGTGAGCACTGAGGCAACCATTCCACCGATGCAATTGGTTGAAGATACCCATGGTAAAACACCCTGCCCTACCGCATGAAGAAGTCTGTAACTGCCTGCTGCACATCCTCATCCGACATGAATTGTTGACCCTTCAAGGCCTTTTTTAAGGCAAAAAAGTCTATTTTTAATGAGAAGAAAAATTACATGCCTTTCCCATCACTTTCTAACCAAGTCAACACATATACACGTTTTTTCCTTTCCCATCCTCTTGATTCCTCTGCAAGGATAATTAAATCTGTAGAATTTTACTTGGTATTGAACATATGTATCTAACCTTGAGAAGAAAGAAAAAAATAATGAAACTTAGTACATAAAATGCAACTTTACTATCAACTTCATTTATAGAACAAACCTGGTTTGATTGTGACTTTCAATTGGGGAAGGACTCTTTCCACTTCCAGTTTCCATTTTTCAACATCCATGTCAGAGACCAGTACCTCTTCAGGTTTCTGTGGTTCAGATGTAGCCTGTAACATTCCAGAGTGATTAATTAATATTTATCTATGGGTTACAGTTACAAAAACAGAACTCAAACACAAGATGCAACTTTTTCAAATAACCACTGGATAATGGCTTGAAAAGCCAAAACTGATTGTGAAACAAAGGAAAAGTTTAAATAAATAGTAGCCAGAGTGGAGAAAAAATGTTGCATTCATTTTGCACAGTCTGTTATGTGGGCAAAATCACCACAGATTATTATTATATTTATTATATAATTATAGCAACAAATGTGTGGTCATTCAGCATGACATGCTTAACTTCAGTCGCTGCTGTGCTACTTTGACCTCCCCCTTCCCATAAACACATGCTCCCACAAGCCCCAGAACCCATTCTCTACAAGCTCCTGCCCCCCTACCCCTCTACATCTGACCCAATACGTCTCCCCTTCCTCCCTCATAAACAACTCCCCACCACTTACATTTGATTCATTAGTCTACATCCATAATGTTCTCTTCAAAGTCTCCCTCTCCTCTCATTCTAATACATTCCACACCCATTTTCTTCCTAAATAATGATTTACTTAAGATATTGGAGTACACTTCAAAAGCTCACATGCTTGCTGATGACACAAGTATGCTGATAAAAGGCTGAAATGCACCCATACCAGACATAGATAAAAGAACAGTGTAACAGGCTTACAACTGATTCACAGCAAGCAACCCTACTTGTGATGTCACAATATACACTGATGAGCCAAAACATTATGACACGGTCCACCATGAGACTGAATGCCATCTGGTGGCATTGTGAGCATACGCCACAGAAACGAAAATATATAAGCAGAGTTACCACGCCGGCCACAAATGGGTAAATCCACTAACATAAGTGACTTTTCCACAGGGAAGATTGTTATAGCCTGGTACCTGGTAATGAGCATCTCAGAAATGGTGAAGCTGGTCAGCTGTTCATGTCCTTCTGTCCTGAGGACTATGGGAAGTGGCCAAAGGATGGTGAAACCACAAGTAAGCAACAAGGTGTTAATCCTCTGTACCTCATCAGAAAATATGGATGTTGGAGGCTTTCCCAATTTGTAAACTAGGATAGGCAGTGATCTATGGTAGATATGATGATAGAGTACAGTGCTGTTGCAGGCAAAAGTGTTTTGGAGCACATCATTCAGCACATATTGTTGAATATGGGGCTCCACGGCAGACAACCCTTAAGTGTACCTGTGTTGACTTAACATGGTCAATTATGAATATAGTGGAGATCACTGAGATTGGACCATGGATCAGTGGAAATGTGTCACCTCATTGGATGAATCACGTTTCTTCGTACATCAGGTTAGTGGTCATATCCAGATATGCCATCATCGAGGCAAACTGCTGTTCAAAATGTGCACTGCAAACAGGGCCAGGCCAGTTGGGACAATATTATGTTACGGGGGCATTCACCCAGCCTTCAGGGATACCAGTGTTACTAATCGAAGGCACTGTGACAGCTGTTGACTAAGTGAACAGTTTTGTGAACCATCTGCACCCATTCATGCTTGATGTCTTCCCCGATGGAGACTGCATCTTATACTTGTCTATTTCACATAGGCAGAATCATGCTGCAGTGGGTTGAGGTACGTGATAGTGAACTCATGTTGATGTCACAATCCGAAACTGATGCAAAACATCTAGGAAGTTATAAATAAATGAAATAGGTATAATTTTACCAATGGCTAACATTTTAGGATGTTTTTTTGAGTATACAGCTTGAAGGGCCAATGTTGCAACACCCAGTATCATTATCTTCTTAAACTCATTTGTATGAACAAAAAGTTGATGCAAGGGGACACTTATGGGTTGAGTGTCAGCTTCATCATAGTTCTAATACCAGCCAGTGTCATAGAAGAATGGAAATACTGTAACTGCCAAATCCGTGTGTGCGCCACTTCACAGTTTGCGTGTGAAGTCTGTGCTCGCTTTGATCACTAAAAGCCACCTGGCCTGCTAGTACAACAGCAGTTACGTGCACAGCCTGCTGGCTGCGCCTCCTGTTAGAACTGACAACTGTATAGGCCATAGTGCAAGGAACTGCCGGCTACTTGTGTTGTCTGTCATACATACTTTGTCTCTCATGTATTTATGCTTCGTCATTTAATAAAGATACAGTGTTCTTGGGTTAGAACAGAAAACAGTTGGCTGTTGCTGTTGGAGTCTTCAGTCTGAAGACTGGTTTGATGCAGCTCTTTCATGTTACTCTATCCTGTGCAGGCCTTTTTATGTCTGCATAACTACTGTAATCTACTGCTTATTGTAATCAAGCTGTGGAGTTCTTCTACAACTGCTACTCCTTCCCTCAATTTATAAAATTAACTATTCCTTGATGCATCAAAATGTGTCATATCAGCGAATCCCTTCCTTTAGTAAAGTTGTGCCATAAATTTCTTTTCTCACCTCCTCATTAGTTACCCAATCTACACAACCAATCCTCAGCAATCTTCTGTGGTACTACATTTCGAAAGTTTCTACTGTCTTTTTCTCTGAACTGTTTATCACCCTCATTTCCCTTCTGTACAAGCCCACATTTCAAGAAAGACGTCCCAACACTAAAGTTTATGTGAAATTGCCAGTCTGTATTTTATATCCTCTCTATTTCCACCAGCAGCCAAAATAATAAAACTCATTTACTACTTTTACTGTAATATTTCCTGATGTTATTCCCTCAGCATTATATGACATAATTCGACAATATCCCATCACTGTTGTTTCTTGTTACTCATTGTAAATCTCTTTTCAAGGCACTGTTAAACTGATCTTCCAAATATGTCACTGTCTCTGGCTATTACACTATCATCAGCAAGCTTTCAGTTCTTCTCCATTAATTCTGACTCTCTTTCCAAACTTCTCCTTTGTTTCCTTGACTGCTTGCAATGATGTACTAAACTGTTTTTATTTATCCGTAACATACCACTGCAGCCGTTAGTCATTACTGTTTCTTTTTTCTCCAAATGTGTCTTTAATTTTCCCATAGGTGGTTTCTATGTTTCCCATAGCCATACAGTCCTCTATAGCTTTAGCATTTCACCTCCAGCTATTCCTGCTTTGTAATTTTGCACTTTCTGTCAATCTCATATTTTAGACATCTTAGTCTATATTCCCTTTCACTTGCTTTGCTTATATATTTTTTGCTCTCAACAATGAAAGTAAATATCTCATGAGTGATTCAAGGACTTCTACGGGGCCTTGTCATTTCATCTATTGAACCATTTGCTGCCTTCTATTTCAGCTCTCAAATCTCATCTCAAAGAGTTATTCAAGGGCTTCTACCAGGCCTTGGCATTTTACCTATTTAACCACCTGCACTTTCAACAACCTCTGGTTCTTTCAACTTACCCTGATCCCATTTCCTTATATTTCTGCAATTTCTTCAGTTATAATCTGCAGTACATAATCAGTAAATTATGTTCAGAGTCCGTATCTGCTCCTAGAATATTTTACACATTACATGTTGTTTATAGTCTAGATTTCTGTCTTACCACTATTACCGAAACCTCCTGGTACTATCATTGCTCTTCCACATATAAAAAATTCTTTCGCGATTCTTGAACCAAGTGTTACCACTGATTAAAATCAGCAAAAATGTACAGAGCAACTCCCCTTTTCATTCCTTTCCCCAGTTCATGTTCTCCTACTATAGAATTCCAGTCAGCCATCACAATTAAATTTCTTTCTCCCTCAACTATTTGAATAATTTCTTTCATCTCAACATACATTCTTTCAATCTCTCCCTCACCTGTCGAGCAGGCATAAATAGAAACTTGAATTGTTGTGGTGGGTTTTGGCTATGATAATGTGTTCACTACGCTGTTTAATAGTTCACCCACATACCTACTTTCTTATTCATTATTAGGCAACTCCTGCATTACCCCTATTTAATTCTGTGTTGATAAACCTATACTCACTTGCTGGAGAAGTCCTGTCCTTCCTGCCACCATTCTTCACTAATTCCCACTGTATCTAACTTCAACCTATCTATTTCTCTTTTTAAATTCTTTAATCTACCTACCCAGTTAAGGGATCGAGCATTCCCGGCACTGAACCATTAAACTGAGTTGAATTTTTATTTGAAAATATCTAAGAAATACGCTATGTTAATGAATTAGTACATGAATGAATCTGCAATTTTTATCATCACTTTTATCAACAAGAGAATGAATTCTGCTAATGTAAACACTTTATCTATGACCATTTGTTCTACTCGAGAACTTTGTTGCGACTGCACCAACAAAATGTTGATAAAATATGCAGGTCACTTGAGAAACAGCTTTGTGTGCTGCTGGACATTACGCAACGCCCCCCCCCCCCCCCCCCCCCCCCCCCGGCCCTATATGTGGTGCCAACCAGTATACTTTTACAACGAGGTCATTCACATGCACAAGAACTATACATTTTAAAATTTTATTTATTCATTTATTTCCCCTGTTAAGATTAAGGCCTTCAGTCCATGTCTTACATCCAACCCAATATCTTTATGGATAGTACATGAGCAGTATACAACAACAACAACAACAATAATAATAACAATAATAGTAATAACAAATACAGTACTGAGTATATAGAATTTCAGATATTTCTGCCTTATTAATGTTGTTATAAACAAATTCCTTGTTACATTCTTGTCCAGTGTAAGTACTGACATGCAGCAGAAATGTATGCTAATAGTACAGAAGGAAATAAATGTGGAGAAAAAGTTGACTGTCCAGAGAAAGAGTGAGAAGTAATAGGATAAGAACAGCAGATCATAAGGAAGGAAGACAACAGAAATATACCGGGATGGGGCAAGCAGGGATACGAGTTGAAAATGTGACAGAAATACTGGTTCACTGTTGGACAGAAGGAAAAAGCTGTGATATTCCAAGATGGAAACCACACCTACGATAAAAGATAATCCTTTAATCTCCTCCTGAATGCAGAGCAGATCTGGATAAATTAAAGGTTACTGGGTAGTTTGTTCTACAGCAGTATACCTGGAATGGAAAAGGAGATTACAAAGATTTAATGTTATCGAAAGGTACAGCCACTCTAATGAACATGTCTGGCCTGATATTGCAGTTATGGGATGGAGGTGTTTGGTATGTGAGGAAAGGTAATGAGCAGATCAGTGATTAAGAAACTGATGAAGGAAACAGCTTGTGAAAATAACTTCACCTGTCTGTTTGCATCCACTCTAACTGAGCACAGGAAGGGCCGATGCAATCAAACAAATGAATGTTACACACATATTTTATGCAAGCATTCATAGCTAGTTCGAGTCACCTATTTTTGCCATGCTGGACTACCATCACAGTAGTAAATGTTCGGCACGACTAAATACTGGACTAATTTTCGTTTTATTTAAAGTGGGAATATTTTTCTAAGCTTTCTGATTGTATGTAAGCAAGAGACACATTTCCCACATGTTATAGCAATCTGTTCTTCCCAATTTACATGCTCATCCACAATTAAGCTGAGACCTTTTACTAACTTTTGATAGGGTAATTGGATATCATCAATAAGTATTGGAAGAACTAATCAATGTTTAGTGCTATATGAGGATGACCTGTGACTTCTTAGGGCTTAGTTTATGATCCAGGCTTTGTGCCCATCTTATCTCTGAACAAAGGTCATCTTTATTCATACCTCACATGGCAGTTGCAATGTCCTTCAGACTGGTCCCTATATACAACTGGGTGTCGTCAGCATATAAGAAATAATTAAAAGAACAAAGCACAGATGAAATATCATCGATATACAGTGAGAAAAACAATGGACTAGCATTGCACCCTGTGGGACTCCAGAGAGCAAATGTATCCATGATAACTTCTCTGATCCACAGATGATGTGTAGCAATCTGTGTCTGAGATAAGCTGTTGTACCACAGTGTTGCATTGTTTAAGAAATTCCGCTGTTTCATTTTTATAAAATATCAAAAATCTTGCTGAAATCATGCAATGTTAAAATGGTTGCTTGATGTCTGTTCATGGCACATTTGATGACATCAATCACTTTGATTAAGGCAGTAGCTGTGCTGTAGTGTTTTCAGAAGCCTGACTGACATTTATTGCGGATGTTTTAAGTTTTAAGGTACTACACCAGTTGTTCATGAACATCATACTCCACAGCTTTAGCTTCTTATGGGTAATATGTTGAGTAGGCTGTCAATTTTGGATGATCTCTCCTGGGTGCTCACTGTGAGAAATGGAATTATAATACTGACAATAGTTTCAATCACATCTATGCTCACACTGTCATTAGTTACTGTCTCAGAAGATATTCTGATTGCTTTCTGTACTGTGTGAGAATGTTTCAAGAAAAACTCTTCTTTTTGCAAAGAGGCTATCTTGTGCCAGATAATTTCATAGTATCTTGAGAGCAGACTACATTGAGAAAAAGTTGTTTCATTTATTTCCAAGGGCTTGAAAAATACCATCAGATTTTCCTTTGTGTAGCATATAATAGGTTGGATCCAGATGAATAATACTCGTATTGTTAGAGTGGAATCATCTCCTAAAATTCTCCGTAGTGCCAATATTTAACCACCTGTCTGTATTTGTGTGTCCCAATTACACATTTGTACTATGACACTAGTGAAGGCAAGGTTGAGTGAGTGATATGTGCTAATTCTGAGTGGTTTACGGATAACTCAAAATTTACTATTAGATCTATTTATTTCAAGAAACAGAAACTCAGCCTTTCTTTCACTATTTACATCCGACATACTTTTATCTTCGGTTTCAGAACAGAATGAACATATATGCTCACATAACCCTCATGACAAGATAGGGAAGTGAATGTAACTCTTTCCATTTGCTTGTGGCTTATAATTTATAATGGCTGCATGTGACAGAAGATACATCTTCTACAACAGGTTGTACCAGCTCGTGAGCTCTTTGCTGAGCTGTGGAGTGCCCCTGTTGGGCAGAGCACTGTTACTCGCTGTGAACAATCAAATGGGCCAGCGGCACGTGGCACAGCAGGTGGTACAACGAGCTTTTTGATCTATCTATCGCATCGTACATGATACCTAATCTCATTTTCTTATCTGCTATGACATATTGACATGCTACCTCAGAGAAATATGAAATTCAGGAAAGAAAATGAGAAACAGCTGTTTCAAAACAAATTGCACACTGGACATCTGAAATTTGACATTTTCTTTTCATGACAAGAGTGGAAATACTGGATGTCAAAGTATTCATAGTGTTAATGCAAAGGATGGCTTAATTGTTGCATACTGATGAAAAGACTGTTCCTTTGTTTTTGTTCTTCTCATTGCTGAGAAAAGCTGCTCACAAGAATATGTCGATCCAAACCTCTACATGATCTGAGCGACATTTTTGTGGAGCTGGGAAATTTTTTGCTGTAATGAACAATACCATCGTGACAAATTCACGTGTTGCAGTATCTGTATTTAAGCATAGCTGAATTATGCACATTAATAACTTCCAAATTGTGTGTCGATGGCAAACCATTGGGTGAAACCAAGAAAAGATTGCTGAACAATTTAATTTCCATTTTCAAAATGGTGAGCTCTGAGAATCTCATTTCATAAGGCATGAAGAAATATTTTATCTTGATTTGATGGTCACTTAAGCTGGTATCTTCAGGTTAAGAAGCCACATGATTGAGGAAAGTTGAAATTCCATTACTCATTAGCGCCTCGAACAAACTTAACATTTCCATGAACGCTCTGATTTTGTTGCACATGTAAGCTATTAGCTGCTCTTTGTCCTGTAATGACAGATTTAAATTATTCAGATGCATAATTGTGTCAGCTAGGAACATTATGTCTGATATGCATTTGAAGTCTTTCAGACAACACATTTCTTCCCCTTTTGTTTTGAGGAAGATATATATTCCCTCAGAAATGGCAAAGAAAATATCAAGAACTGTGCTGCAGCAAGATATGTTCCCATACTCTGTTTCCATATCTTTCAGGAATCCTTTGAATTGGCAGTGATTTACACTGTGATTCCACATGCTTTACATGTAGGGGGGAGGCCGCTGACATATCCAGGCTGTTTTTCGATGGTACCTGCCAAATGGCGCAGTTATTAGCTGGCGTTTCACAGGCTTCTGTGATCACATCTGTGGTCAGTGAAAGTCTGGCATTCCTGACGGGGTTAATCCTAGCTGGGAACCAGACAGAGATGGAGGTGGACACGAGCGCGAGGGGACACCTGACGTGGAAACAACCTCAAGGAAGTGCCTCGTGGCATCTTCTGAGGAAATTTCTGCAAAGATTCCTCCCACCCCAAGAAGCAAGGTGCCTAAGGTGTGCACAAAGTAGTAGTCCTCTGGCCATGGGCACCAAGGCTCCCAAGGGAGACCTCCCCACCGAGGACAGTTTCCAAGTGCTGAACATGAAGCACACCACCAGGGCAGTGACGATCACACAGGCACAGCCATTACCGACTGCAAACAGGTATGTCACATTTACTGACGCACCAACTGATGATAATAACGCACAACCAACTAGACCAAAGACGGCTGAAAATCCTCTCCTCTGATTGTTATACAATCGTCGAGCAATTTTAAGAGCTTTCAGCACCTCTAAAATAACATAGTCCAGTCTATCTTCTGTCACGATAAGAACAGCGGGTCGCGACACTTTTAAGGTTGCCGTGAAGTCGTGAGAGGATTATGGTGTGGCTATGGGTGGGGCTAAGACCCATGGTCTGGCATACTATACCCATTCATCTGACCCACTCAAGCTGCTCAAGGTAGTGTTCCAGAAACTACCTTCCCAAATGGACCCAGCCCACCTCAAAGAGGAGATCGAAGGACTAGGTTTTGGCGTCAGAGTGGTCTCTCGCATGAAAATGCCGTGCACCAATAAACAGAGCCCGCTGTTTATGGTTATATTGATTGACAACATAGAAAATAGGAAAGTATTCCAGCTCAAAAACATCGCACATTGCTCGAATATAAGTTGAAAAGTTTCGTGGCACAGGCCAAAGGGGCATAATGTTTTTGGTGCCAAGGCCTCAATCATGTACCTAAGTTCTGCACTATGCTGCAAAAATGCATAAAATGTGATAGGCCACATGAAAGTCACGAGTGCAAAGCAAAGCCACAGAAAATGTGCCAGTACTGCAACTGCATCCAAAAGCACATTGCTGGCTGTCGCGGGTGTAACACTTTCCAAAAGGCAGACGTTAAGCAGCGCACCAATAATGCTCCGACCAGGTAAGTTACTCCTGGCCTTAGTTTTAATAATGTCGCGAGGAGAAAGAGTACCACCCCCCCATCGCTGATCAGGCTGTCTCGGCACAGCGTCATATGGAAAAGTGTGCAAATGGTCATTGCATTGCTCGCGCGCTGACACAAGTCATGCTGGCCAGTGCACTGAAATGAATGCCGCAAATACCTCTGATAAGGAAGTCGTTAGCGGGCACAGACCAAATAGGGTATGCTCAGCTGCCTCCACTGCTACTGAAGTCGTTATCGGGTGCGGATTGAATATGGAATGCCCGGCTGCTCAAACAAGCCATAGTAGACATTCACAGTCACGGACCAGAAAGGGACGGCCTGCGAAATGTAAATATTTCTGCAAGTAAGGAAACTGGTGCAAAGAATTACAATTTAAGAAATGAGCTCTGCTCTCTTATAAAAACTGTCAAAGAGTCGATCCAGATTTTTCCCATCGTCCTTGTGATGACCGTGCACATGGCCCTTGTGGCCAACCACCAACAGGAAACACAGGTGCACCATGCCTAATATGGTTTATGGCCTAATCGTATGCAGATGGAATGCATGCAGCATATGTCCCCAGGAAGCAGAATTCTGGCAATTCCTTTGTGACGAGGCAGTTGATATCTGATTCGTCCAGGAAACCTTCCTAAACCTGGCATCGATGCGCGGGCAACAAATTTCATTTGGCAGGCCTGCAGCCAGGCGACTAGCGCGAGTTTTGGTGTTCTCGTAAAGATAAGTCATTTTAGATTATAAAACACATAGTTTAGTACTGATTACGTGGTAAATAGGTGTGTTAGTGTGCCTCTTAAGTGTACCATTAAAGGTTTCATTTTTCTTTACGTAATATAGCAGAAAACGCAAAAAGATCGTACAGTCGTATTTTCTGTTTACGTTTTGCTGCAGCAAATCTATAGAATTTCGTTTAGTTGTTCCTTGCTCTCTCCAGCAATTTAACTTAGCGTATCTCTTCATTATTTAACAAGCATTTCCGGAAAGTAGCGTAAAGTTTAAGTTGCTGTTTCAGAAACTTTGCACTGTTGTTTTTGTTTACACACAGTTGCGTATACGCCAAATTTGTGGAACCATATTTTCGTGTTTATCTGTAATTTAACTGACTTATTCTTAATAAACTATTATGATTATCATGAGTGAAAAGTGCTTGACTTGCCTTAGAATTGTTAGGTCGGGGCTTTGGTGTGATAGGTGCTGTAGTTTTTTCCATGTGGGTGACTGTAGTGGCGTGGGAATAGGGGAAGTAAATGAGACTCATCAGTGGTTTTGTAGGATTTGTAGTAGAGATAGGAAGATACTAGAACAGGAGGGGAAAATTGCCGCCCTTCAGGCTGAGTTAGACAAGGCCGAGGGAGATCTTGACAGGTTAAGGAGGGAGAAGGGTAAAGAGAGGTGGGAAGTGGCAACAGGCAACAGGAGGACCAGGCCTAGAACTTTGTCTGACAGCTTCATGTTTCCCCCAGGCTGTGGCTAAGCCATGTCTCCGCAATATCCTTTCTTTCAGGAGTGCTAGTTCTGCAAGGTTCGCAGGAGAGCTTCTGTAAAGTTTGGAAGGAAGGAGACGAGGTACTGGCAGAAGTAAAGCTGTGAGTACCGGGCGTGAGTCGTGCTTCGGTAGCTCAGTGGTAGAGCACTTGCCCGCGAAAGGCAAAGGTCCCGAGTTAGTCGCGGTCGGGCACACAGTTTTAATCTGCCAGGAAGTTTCAGCTTCATGTTGAATGTGGAAAATAGATTTGACCTGTTGCTTCAGTTAGAAGCTGGTGAGCCTCAAGCAGTTGCAGGTGTAGACAGGGAACAACAAACTTTCAGCAGCAAATTGAAAAGTAAGTAGGTAGGGAAGTCAGTAAAGAGAAAGTAAGTGTTGTTGTTAGGTAGTTCCCATGGAAGAGGTGTTGGCCAACTTTTGCAGGATGAACTAGGATCACAATACCAGGTCACCAATTTTTTTTAAACCTAGTGCTGGTATGGAGCAGGTGACAGAGGATTTAGGATCACTTTGCAAAGATTTCACTAACGAAGACACCGTGGTTATAGTGGGTGGGGCAGGTAACAGTACTGACAGAGATCCTGGGTACAGTATAGAGTGTGACCTGGCAAAGATTGCATCAGCATCGAAGCATACTAATATTGAGTTTGTATCTGTTCTTGGGCGCCATGACCGACCTCATTTGAACTCTTCTGTCAAGAGAGTTAATTTGGAGCCGGAACGGCTGCTTGGGTCGGGTGGAGGGTCACACATTGGTGTGGTTCCTGTTGATTCTCTCAGTAGGTGGGATTATACTAGGCAGATATTTTAACTCTACCCAATTTTAACTCAGTTAATGTGAAATGTCAGCTATCTTTATTGCATCAAAATATTCGAGGACTGAGAAATAAAATTAATGAATTAACTATCTGCGTATATGAATTAGAGTCTTCAAACCCAGTTGACACAATCTGCCTCTCTGAACATCATGTGACCGCGGGTATAGAACTTTTAAGTGTTACAGGGTTTAGGTTAGCATCTCACTTTTGTAGATCAGAAATGGAGAAAGGAGGAGTTGCCACATTCATCAGGAACTGTCATAAATTTAAGAACATAGACATTCATAAATTTTGCCTAGAACAGCATATGGAAGCATGTGCAGCAGAAGTAGAATTTCACAAAAAATCCTTCATTATATTAAGTGTATATCGAGCACCCGCAGGTAACTTTAATCTGTTTGTAAACCACCTTGAAGATGTACTGGCCCATTTAACAAACAAAAACAAAGGAATAGTGGTTGCTGGTGATTTCAATGTAGATTTCCTTAAAGACTCTCCCAATAAGAGCTCATTTGAGTTAGTAACACTATCATTCAACTAAATTCCCACTGTAAAGTTCCCCACTAGGGTAGCCAATTGCTCACAAACGGCCATTGATAATATCTTTATAGAAAGGTCCAATGAACAAAATTATATTACAAAACCAATAGTCTATGGCCTCTCAGACCATGACATGCAGTTCCTTCTGTTAAATGTTAATACTGAACAGGATACAAAATCTGTTAAATCTGAGCTCAAGAGGGTAATCAATAAGCCAAAAATTGATTATTTTAGGACACTCCTCAGAGACACTCACTGGACTGATGTTTACAGTGCTCATGGCATGAATGAAAAATATAACACTTTTGCTGATAAAGTGCTTACCTTATTCGAACACTGTTTTCCCCCAAAACTTACCAAGGTTAGAGCAAAGTCTACAAAGAAGCCATGGATTACTCAAGGAATAGGGGTATCTTGTAAAACAAAAAGAAAACTGTATCTGTCAATCCGAAACAGTTCCAATGTTGATGCTATAGCACATTACAAGAAATACTGCAAAATATTAAAGACTGTAATACGGACATCAAAGCAAATATATTACAAGGAAAAGATAGTCATTTCAGATAACTAAATAAAGACAATATGGGATATAGTGAAGGAGGAGACCGGTAGAAGCAGACATGAAGAGGAACAAATAGCATTAAGAGTAAATGATACATTGGTGACAGATGTGTATAGTGTTGCAGAACTTTTTAACAAACATTTTATAACTGTTACTGAAAAGATGGGGTTGTCAGGTTCAGTAGATGCTGCTATGAAATACATCAGACCAGATTTTTCGAGTAACTTCCATAATATGAATTTGACCCTCACTACCCCACCAGAAATAATGTCCATCATAAAATCTTTAAAATCAAAAACATCTAGTGGGTATGATGAAATATCAACAAAGTTAATTAAAGAATGTGATTCTGAGCTAAGTAACATATTAAGCTATCTGTGTAATCAGTCGTTTATCAGTGGAATATTTCCTGAATGGCTGAAATATGCTGAAGTTAAGCCACTGTTTAAGAAGGGAGATAAAGAAATAGCATCAAATTTCCGTCCAATTTCACTGTTGCCAGCGTTCTCAAAAATTTTCGAAAAAGTAATGTACAGTTGGCTTTATAACCATCTTATCTCAAATACCATACTGTCAAAGTCACAGTTTGGATTTCTAAAAGGTTCTGATATTGAGAAGGCTATCTACACTTACAGTGAAAATGTGCTTAATTCATTAGACAAAAAATTGCAGGCAACTGGTATATTTTGTGATCTGTCAAAGGCATTGGACTGTGTAAATCACAATATCCTTTCAAGTAAATTAGAATATTATAGTGTAACAGGAAATGCTCCAAAATGGTTCAAATCTTATATCTCTGGCAGGAAACTAAGGGTGTTATTAGCAAAGAGACATGTATCAAGCTATGAGGCATCATCCAACTGGGAACTAATTACATGTGGGGTCCCACAAGGTTCCATTTTGGGGCCCTTACTTTTTCTTGTGTGTATCAGTGACCTTTCATCAGTAACATTATCAGATGCCAAGTTCGTTTTGTTTGCCGATGATACAAACATTGCAATAAATAGCAAAACAAGTGTAGTCTTAGAAAGATCAGCTAATAAAATATTTGTGGACATTAATCGCTGGTTCCTAGCCAACACTTTGTCACTTAACTTTGAAAAAACACACTACATGCAGTTCAGAACTTGTAAGGGGTGTCCCACGAGTATATGTCTAACATACGATGACAAGAAGATAGAAGAAGTAGACAGTGTTAAATTCTTGGGATTACAGCTACATAATAAATTCAACTGGGAGGAGCACAACACTGCTGAAGCGTCTCAACAAATCTCTGTTTGCAATGCGAATTTTGTCAGACGTAGGGGATACAAAAATGAAAAAGCTGGCATACTATGCTTACTTTCATTCCATAATGTCATATGGGATTATTTTTTGGGGTAATTCATCAAGCCAAGCTAAAGTTTTCCGGGCACAAAAACATGCAGTAAGAGTTATATGTGGTAAGAACTCGAGAACATCCTGCAGAAGCCTGTTTAGGGAACTAGGGATACTAACTACTGCTTCCCAATATATTTATTCGTTAATGAAATTTGTCGTTAAAAATATATCACTTTTTCAAACCAACAGCTCAATTCTTGGAATCAATACTAGAAATAAGAATAATCTTCACAAGGATTTAAAGTCACTTAGTCTTGTACAAAAAGGTGTGCATTATTCAGGAACACACATTTTCAATAACTTGCCAGCAACCATAAAAAGCTTAACAACGAATGAAATTCAGTTTAAGAGAAGCCTAAAGGATTTATTGGTGGCCAACTCCTTCTACTCCATTGATGAGTTCCTCAGTAAACACAAACAAACACAAACGTACACACAAAATTCAAGCTTTCGCAACTAACAGTTGCTTCATCAGGAAAGAGGGAAGGAGAGGGAAAGACGAAAGGATGTGGGTTTTAAGGGAGAGGGTAAGGAGTCATTCCAATCCCGGGAACGGAAAGACTTACCTTAGGGGGAGAAGAGGACAGGTATACACTCGCAAACACACACATATCCATCCGCACATACACAGACACAGGGTGAGTTGCCTGAAAGGCAACTCACTCACCCTTCACAACCTTTCCAGCAAACCTCAACCTCCTCTCATTGCACACAGACCCAGTCTCTCCCATCTACTCAATCTCCCACTTCCAGCTCCACTCCCCCCAAAACCTCAAAATTCCAATCAACACAATCTGGAATCACAACACCCTAATTCAGTAGTTAACCTTTCCTCCAAACCTCTCTCCCAATCCGAAACCTCTGTCCTATCCAAATGCCTCACCTTCAGCCCCACTCCCAGATTCAACCAAACAGCCCTTGTCAAAGATTTACTGTCCTACACCCGTACTCTCTGCAGGAAATATCACTTTGCCACAAAGAAAAATGATCCTAATCCTACTCCTAATGGTCCAACTCCCCAAGACACTATCCAAATTGAACCCTGCCTGGAACAGTTCCGTCCTCCATCACAGCAGGACCCACCTCCTCTTCCTCAAAATCACCCTCTCCAAACTTTCCAGGAATTTCTGGCTTCCAGCCTTGCCTCTCAATCCTTCTTAAAAACCTTAATCCTACTCTCAACATCACCACTGCTGAAGCCCAGGCTATCCGTGATCTGAAGGCTGACCGATCCATCGTCATTCTTCCGGTGGACAAGGGTTCCACAACCGTGGTACTTGATCGTCGGGAGTATGTGGCTGAGGGACTGCACCAGCTTTCAGACAACTCTACATACAAAGTTTGCCAAGGTGATCCCATTCCTGATGTCCAGGCCGAGCTTCAAGGAATCCTCAGAACCTTAGGCCCCCTACAAAACCTTTCACCTGACTCCATCAACCTCCTGACCCCACCAACGCCTAGCACCCCTACCTTCTACCTTCTTCCTAAAATTCACAAAACCAATCATCCCGGCCGCCCCATTGTAGCTGGCTACCAAGCCCCCACAGAACGTATCTCTGCCTACGTAGATCAACACCTTCAAACCATTACATGCAGTCTCCCATCCTTCATCGAAGACACCAACCACTTTCTCGAATGCCTGAAATCCCTACCCAGTCTGTTACCCCCGGAAACCATCCTTGTAACCATTGATGCCACTTCCTTATACACAAATATTCTGCACGTCCAGGGCCTCGCTGCGATGGAGCACTTCCTTTCACGCCGATCACCTGCCACCCTACCAAAAACCTCTTTCCTCATTACCTTAGCCAGCTTCATCCTGACCCACAACTTCTTCACTTTCGAAAGCCAGACATACCAACAATTAAAGGGAACAGCCATGGGCACCAGGATGGCCCCCTCGTACGCCAACCTATTCATGGGTCGCTTAGAGGAAGCCTTCTTGGTTACCCAGGCCTGCCAACCCAAAGTTTGGTACAGATTTATTGATGACATCTTCATGATCTGGACTCACAGTGAAGAAGAACTCCAGAATTTCCTCTCCAACCTCAACTCCTTTGGTTCCATCAGTTTCACCTGGTCCTACTCCAAATCCCATGCCACTTTCCTTGACGTTGACCTCCACCTGTCCAATGGCCAACTTCACACGTCCGTCCACATCAAACCCACCAACAAGCAACAGTACCTCCATTATGACAGCTGCCACCCATTCCACATCAAACGGTCCCTTCCCTACAGCCTAGGTCTTCGTGGCAAACGAATCTGCTCCAGTCCTGAATCCCTGAACCATTACACCAACAACCTGAAAACAGCTTTCGCATCCCGCAACTACCCACCCAACCTGGTACAGAAACAAATAACCAGAGCCACTTCCTCATCTCCTCAAACCCAGAACCTCCCACAGAAGAACCACAAAAGTGCCCCACTTGTGACAGGATACTTTCCGGGACTGGATCAGACTCTGAATGTGGCTCTCCAGCAGGGATACAATTTCCTCAAATCCTGCCCTGAAATGAGATCCATCCTTCATGATATCCTCCCCACTCCACCAAGAGTGTCTTTCCGCCGTCCACCTAACCTTCGTAACCTCTTAGTTCATCCCTATGAAATCCCCAAACCACCTTCCCTACCCTCTGGCTCCTACACTTGTAACCGCCCCCGGTGTAAAACCTGTCCCATGTGTGTATGTTTATGTTTGTTTGTGTGTCTGATGAGACTTACCAAACATAAGCGCTGGCAGGTCGATAGACACACAAACAAACATAAACATACACACAAAATTCAAGCTTTCGCAACAAACTGTTGCTTCGTCAGGAAAGAGGGAAGGAGAGGGAAAGATGAAAGGATGTGGGTTTTAAGGGAGAGGGTAAGGAGTCATTCCAATCCCGGGAGCGGAAAGACCCACCCCAGGGGGAAAAAAGGACAGGCACACACTCGCACGCACATACACATCCATCCGCACATACACAGACACAAGCAGACATTTGTAAAGGCAAAGAGTATGGGCAGAGATGTCAGTCGAGGCAGAAGTACAGAGGCAAAGATGTTGTTGAAAGACAGGTGAGGTATGAGTGGCGGCAACTTGAAATTAGTGGAGGTTGAGGCCTGGCGGATAACGAGAAGAGAGGATATACTGAAGGGCAAGTTCCCATCTCCGGAGTTCTGACAGGTTGGTGTTAGTGGGAAGTATCCAGAAAACCCGGACGGTGTAACACTGTGCCAAGATGTGCTGGCCGTGCACCAAGGCATGTTTAGCCACAGGGTGATCCTCATTACCAACAAACACTGTCTGCCTGTGTCCATTCATGCGAATGGACAGTTTGTTGCTGGTCATTCCCACACAGAAAGCTTCACAGTGTAGGCAGGTCAGTTGGTAAATCACGTGGGTGCTTTCACACATGGCTCTGCCTTTGATCGTGTACACCTTCCGGGTTATAGGACTGGAGTAGGTGGTGGTGGGAGGGTGCATGGGACAGGTTTTACACCGGCGGCGGTTACAAGTGTAGGAGCCAGAGGGTAGGGAAGGTGGTTTGGGGATTTCATAGGGATGAACTAAGAGGTTACGAAGGTTAGGTGGATGGCAGATAGACACTCTTGGTGGTGTGGGGAGGATTTCATGAAGGATGAGATCCATCCTTGTCTCTTTCATATAGTGTTCATTAAAAAATGACAATCATTCCACTTGGGACCTGTGGAATGGTACATTAGCTTATTTGTTTTAGTTGTAAATATCTGTCATGTATTACTGTTTTTCTGACATGTTCCACATCCTGGAGGACCTCCTCACTACGGATCAATTGGAATGAAAGTAAATCTAATCTAATCTAATGTAACACTGATAGGCCTACAGCAGGTGGTGGCACTGCCATCTAGCTTAGGACCTCACTGAAACACCATGTTGTACAGCTCCAACAACTAGCAACAATTGAGGCCACTGCTGTTGCAGTAGAGAAAATGTCAGCTCAAATTACATTTAACTTGGTTTATCGACCATCTGCAAGACCACTAGAACCCAGAGATGTTGAAGCATTACTGTCCCTTCACAGCAAACTTTTTATTGCGGGAGACTTTAATGCAAAATTTGGTGAGTGGCATCCCAGAGTAACAAATAATAATGTCGCCATCTACTGCACGTAATTTGGCAGCACAATGCAGTAGTCTTAGGGGCACCTAACCCGACACACTACCCAAATAATGCACACAGCCGCCCTGACGTGCTCGATATACCGATGGTGTGGGGTGTTGGACACCTCACTACTACCACAAGTCGAGTGGCTCTCTCTCACCAGACCGTCTGCCAGTCATTTTTGACATGGACACTGATGACGTGGACCCACGAAAACTCCATTGGCAGTTAGGGAGGGTAAACTGGGAACAGTTTAGGGAGGAACTACAGGACTCTCTTGGTGCCATCCCTGACCATGATATCACCAGCCCGACAAGATATTGCAGCAGCATACAGTGGACACACTCCGGGCTATCGACACTGCCACACTCAACGGTACACAAAGGCCTCCTGACAGACCACACCAGCTCCTCCCTGAGATATTGCAGGCCATTTCAGAGATGAATAGGCTTTTCTGCAAATGGCAAATTATACGCCATCCTGCCACCAAACACCACCTCAACTCGCTGTGCCGTGAAATAAAGGTGGCCGTGGAAAACCACAGAAATCAAAATTGGGCAGGCAAAATAGCCACGCTTCACATTGAAGATGGCTCTGCCTGGTGAATAACTAAGCAGTTCTTAAGGAAAGGGCACTGTCTTCCTCCTCTGCAAGTCGACTGAGGGGTTGTCTGAGAGCTTGATCCCAAGGCTAATGTCTTGGCTGACAGCTCTGTGAATAACTTCATGCCAATAGAGGATAATATAGATGAAGAGCACACACAAACTGTGCAACAATGGCTCCCCATTTTACTTGCAGATGACGCAGGTGATGCTACTGAACTTGTCACTGAGGAGGAAGTAGACGTCCAATTCTGCTCCATAAATATCACGAAGGCTGCGGCTGTGTCCAGGTGGAAGCTCTTATGCTGAAACAACTGGCACCTGATGCCTTCAACTATGTTTTGCAGACTGGCAACCACCCCTCTGCTTGATACATGCGGAGGTGGTTGCCATCCCAAAACAAGGCAAAGATGTGAGGCTTCCACAAAACTATCAGCTGATAAGTCTGCTGCCTGTTCTATCTAAGGTATACGAAAGAATCTACATCAAACGGCTCATGGAGCATGTGAACAAGGAGGGGCTGATTCCTACAGAGCAGTCTGGTTTCCAGCAAGGCCGCAGCATGCAACACCAACTACTGCGTGTTGTCGAGGATGCAATGGGAGCCCTGGAGCATTGAGAGTACTCAAGGGCAGTATTTCTTGACATCTCCAGAGCCTTTGAGTGTGGGTAGCACAAGAGCCTCCTCTACAAACTTTTTGTACCGGGGGTTCTGATGCTACACGTCACTCATTGTGTTATATCTGCGTGACCAGGCTTTTCACATTCGTGCTAAACACGGAATGTCAACTAATACGCCTGTATGTGCAGGAGTCGGTTCACGGCCCCCTGCTGTACTTGCTGTATACGTCTGATGTACCACGCACAGACAGGGTATCCCTTGTACTATATTCAGATGACATCGCACTCTTCACGTGTTCCCTAAGGACTGACATGATTCGCCGCCACTTACAGGAGGCATGCGATGTCCTGAGAGCATGGGTTACAAAATGGCACCTTACATTCAATGGCATTAAAAGCCAGGCTGTTGTAATAATGTGGCATAGAGTGTCCAGGGACTTTCAGCCACTGCGAATCATGGGAGTCCCCATCCCCTAGTCTCGCACGGCTAAGTATCTAGGGGTACTGTAGTGTTTCGAGAATTTTTGCGTAAATTCTAGAACCACTAGGCCTTCCACTGTCTCGAACACACAATATTTTAGATGTGAGGGAGAAAGGAACCCTGTCTACTGTGCGTCACCTGTCTGTGTGTGCAGGTTTGAAGATTGTCATACGAAGACTGTAGATACGGAGGTCGAACAGCACTGACAAGTACTTGTCAGACGGTCCATGGAAGTCATAATGAAAGCACACGGCAGCACCAAGGAACTTCTGTGTTATGCTGTGCTATTGTGTAGCTGTGACTATTGTTAGTGAAGAAAGAATAATTGAGTGAAAAAAGATTTTTGGTAACTTTTCACTTGAACATGCTAGAGGCAAGACGTGTATAATTCCTGTATAATAGAGTCGTGGTCATCAAACCAACTCTGTTGCAAATGTAACTTCATTGTTTCTAATGTGAGACGACATGGGTGACTCACAATAAGTCACTTGTTCATGCGAGAAGTGTGTATTTTGTTCTTTGTGGAAGTTCAAATATACCAACAGTTGTTGAAGAGTATTCTTTGAGTACCTCAATATTTTACAAAGAGAGAGAGAAAGATTCTTATATATTCCATTAACTAGCATCATTCTTCGGAGAAGAAGTTTTTAGAGATTGATGTAGCCAGCTACCCAGAGAAGAAGATCAGCTGTGCATACCAAGTAAGTCAACTCATGTAAGAGAAGTGGGGAGTTTGCACATACACTTCACACACTCTTAGTCATCAAAAACGTTAGTGTACCTCTCGATAGGCACCTCACCTGGAAGCTGCATATCTGTGAGGTCTGGGGGAAAGCACATGCACGTCTGAAAATACTATATCCCTACTGACCCAGAATCAACGCTTCCTCCACACTGAGGAATTACGCTGTATCTGGCACTGATCTGACCAGTGCTAGAATATGCACCTTCAGTGTGGGGGAACACAATCGATACAAACATTTGTTGGCTCCACAGGGTGGAAGGGAGAGCTCTGTGACTCACCTTGCGCTTAACTGGAAGACCACCCGACCAGGACCTTGCGTGAGGGATCAGGGATCCCCATCATAAGGGGTCACACAAAACAGACTGCCCGAGGGTTCTATGAAGCATCACGGCAGTCTGACAATCAAGTAATTTCAAGTCTGGGAAACCAGAAGCACAGACGATGGACCACCAGGTGGCCCAACCTGCTTCGGCAGTGAGATAGGCAGAATACAAACGTGTCCGTGCTCCAAATACAAAAGAGGCCAAACAGAACAGATAGGTCAATATAAACACACAATAGGGAACACAGGAACAGTTACAAAGAACTTGTCTGCAATTTAAAAAAAAAAAAAGAACAACGTTCCCAGCATCATGCCGTCAGTGCAGCCAAGCTCTCTGTGCATCACCCTTGCAAGGTGAAGGTTCAAATCACAGTCTTGGGCAGTTACATGTCATAATAAAATGACATAGCATGTGATAGGACTCTAGGACTCTACCTACACTTGTATTCTTCAGTTAAAGTTCTCACTTGATTTTCTAATTCTGGTGCTCGTCTCATCACTGTTGTACATAATGGTGTGTTCTTTGTTGTTGTCAATAAGGAACTGCAGCTACTAGACGTAGGGCCACATATCAAAGCAGCCATGTTATTAAAAATAGCGCTACAATTACTGTAAAATGTGTGGGGTGAATGGTTGCTTAAGCACTTGTTTAAATTTGTCTTTGCAACCCATACGAGAGTGACACATAATAGATTATGGTTTCCTGAAGTCTTTAAAGAAGTCTTTAAATTAGGATTTCTTGGACGAGTTTGTGTCTGTAAATGATTTTTGGAAATCAAGAAATACTGCATCTACCTCGCTGCCTTGATTCATGGACTTCAGGATGTCATGTAAGGAAAGTGTGGGGCGGTGGACTGTCTGGCACGAATATGAGGAATCCAGTAGACACTTCCAATCTGTTCCTGCCAAGTACTGGGAATGATACTGGTTCACGATCTTCTTCCATATATCTCGTGATACCTGTGCGACAGCCTCATTCACACCACCCCATGTCTTAGAGGCACACTCATTGTTCCGTGACGTGTGTCGTCAGTCAATAAGACTAGTTTTGTCTGACACACATTAACCCACGTTACATCAATCCACATTATATTCTCTAGATGTACAATCAGCACCTCTGGGTACACTGTTAGCATCACTGTGCCACAGTGTCTGCCATTCCATTAATACTTTTATCTTAAATAAAGGAAGGACTTGTTCCATTACTTGTAAACAAATCACTTTCCAACACTGAAACAATCAACGTTGTACGTCTACATCTACATCACCTACATCTACACTCTGCAAACCACAATGAGGTGTGTATTGGTTAATAAAAAAAAATGGGAGAAGAGAGACCGTGAAAAAGGGAAAGAATGAAAAGCAAATCGGACTTTGTATTACAGAAAAGCTATCGGACTTCGTTATTCGGAAAAGCTATTGTTGGGGTGGTCCTTGTGGCGTTTTTGAGCAAAAGTTAAACCAATTTTCACTACAAAAGTTATTGAAAAGAAACAGAGAATAACAGAATGTAACTGACAGGGGAAATGGCGTAGCTTAGAGTTCATTCTTTACCAGGTTAACATGTCTACTTTCGGGCGGCGTCCACGTCTTCAAAAATCTCCTTCATTTCAGCGTGAAAAAATCTGCTCCGAAATCTTGTAATAGTCCAGGGATCACTAATTTATACCAATTAAAATCATCTTGATACTGTATGCAATTTAATTCACTTTGCTACTTCCATCCACCGAATTTCTTAATAATTTCCACAATGTCTACACATTACAATCAGATCAAGATTAGCCATTAAGTTTTTACGTCAGCATCCGATCACGCCTGCCTTAAGCTACCGCTATCAAGAGACAATTGCAACGGAATAAAAAAACAAAAAAAGTTAACAATTTTGGTAGTTTCTCTGCCGTCGAGCGCTCATACCGCTGCGACGAGATATTTTTTATCTGAGGGAACGAGTGTAGCGCGGCGAAATTCAAAGCCCCGCTACAGGTGCATGGCAGATGATACATCCCACTGTACAAGTTATTAAGGTTTCTTCCAGTCCATTCTCTTGTGGATCATGGGAAGGTTACATCTATCTTAAAGAGCCTCCTAGTTCAGTATCTCTGTGACAATCTCCCATGGATTAAACAAACCTGTGACCATTCGTGCTGCCCTCCTCAGTATACGTTAAATATCCCCTGTTCGTCCTATTTGGTACGGGTCCCATACACATGAGTAATAATCTATGATTGTTCGCACAAGTGATTTGGAAGGAATCTCCTTTGTAGTCTAATTGCACTTCCCCAGTATGCTATCAATAAACTGAAGTCTACCATCTGCTTTACCTACAACGAACCTATGTGATCATTCCATTTCATATCCCTAGAAAGTCTTACACACAAGTATTTGTGTGAGGTGGCTGATTCCAGTAGTGGCTAACTGACGTTATAGTCATGGGATACTACACTTTTTCATTTGGTCAAGTACACAATTTTACATTTCAGAACGTTGAGAGGAAGTTGCCAATCTTTGCACCACTTTGAAATCTTATCAAGATCTGACTGAATATTTATGCTACTTCTTTCAGAGAGTACTCAAATGTAGGTAATGCCATCATCTGCAAAAAGTCTGAGGTTACTATTAATATTGTCCATACTGTCATTAACATACAGCATGAACAGCAAGGGTCCCAACATGCTTCCCTGAGGCACACCCAAAGTTTCCTTTACATCCAATGATGACTCTCCATCAAAGATAACATACTGTGTCCTCCCTACCAAATGTCCTCAATCCAGTCACAAATTTCACTTAGTACACCACATGAGTGTACTTTTGGCAATAAGCATATGTGTGCTACTGAGTCAAATGCTTTTCGGAAATCAAGAAATATTGCATCGACCTGATTGCCTTGATCCAAAACTTTCAGTATGTCATGAGAGAAATTGCAAGTTGGGTTTCACATGATCAATGTTTTCGGAATCCATGCTGACTGGCATTGAGGAGGTCGTTCTGTTCAAGATAATTCATTATGTTTGAGCTCAGAATATCTTTTAAGATTTTACCACAAATAGATGTCTAGGATATTGGTTGGTAGTTTTGTAAATCACTTCTACTACCCTTCTTGTAGACATGTGTGACCTGCACTTCTCTCCAAGAACTGGGTATGGTTTCTTATTTGAGGGCTCTATGACACATTATAGTTAAAAGAGAGGCCAACTCAGCTACAAATTCAGTATAGAATATGACAAGAATTCTATCGGGCCCTGGAGCTTTGATCACTTTTAACAATTTCAGTTGTTTTTCAACACCACTGACACTAATACTTATTTCATTCATCTTTCAGTGGTATGAGGATCAAATTGTGCAGTTCTCTGGGTTCTTCTCAATAAGGAACATCAGAAAACAGGGTTAAGAATTTCAGCTTTAGCTTTGCTACCCTCGATTTCAGTGCCTGTCTCATTCGCTGGAGACTGGACACTAACTTTGCTACCAATAAAAGCCTTCACATACAACCAGAATTTCTTTGGGTTCTGCTGAAGTAGTCATTTAAGGCATCACAGGCAAATGTGTTTCATTCAGCATTTACATCTACATGGATACTCTGCAAATCACACATAAGCGCCTGGCAGAGGGTTCATTGAACTGTCTTAACAATAATTCTCTATTATTCCAATCTCGAACAGCATGCGGAAAAAATGAACACCTACATCTTTCCATGGGAGCTCTGATTTCCCTTATTTTGTTAAGATCATCATTTCTCCCTATGTAAGTTGGTATCAACAAAATATTTTCGCATTCAGAGCAGAAAGTTGGTGATTGAAATTTCATGTTTTAAATATGTCCACTTCAAATCCTGTATCATGCCAGTGACTCTCTCTCCCCATTTCTCAATAATACGAGATGTGCTGCTCTTCTTTGAACTTTCTTGATGTACTTCGTTAATCCTATCTGGTAAAGATCCCACAATGTGCAGCAGTACTCCAAAAGATAACAGACAAGCACAGTGTAGGCAGTCTCTTTAGTAGATCTGTTGCATCTTCTATGTGTTCGGCCAATGAAATGCAGTTTTTGGTTCACCTTTCCCACAAGATTTTCTGTGTCTTCTTTCCAATTTAAGTTGTTCATAAGTGTAATTCTTTGGTATTTAGTTGAATTGACAGCCTTTAGATTTAACTGATTTATTATGTAACCGAAGTTTAACAGATTCCTTTTTATCACTCATGGATGATGTCACACTTTTCATTGTTTAGGGTCAATTGCTAATTTTTGCACCATACAGATATCTTTTCTAAATTATTTTGCAATTTGTCTTGATCTTCTGATGACTTTACTAAATAATATACAACAACATCATCTGCAAACAACCCAAGAGGGCTATTGAGATTGTCTCCTAAATCTTTTATATAGATAAGGAACAGCAGAGGGCTTATAACACTACCCGGGGGAACACTGAAAATCACTTCTACTTTACTTAATGAGTTTCCCAATTACTACGTATTGCACTATCTCTTTGACTGGAAATCACGAATCCAGTCACATAACGGAGACGATATTCCATAAGCATGCAATTTGACTACAAGCAACTTGGGAGGTACAGAGCCAAAAGCCTTCTGCAAATCTAGAAAGATGGAATAAATTTAAAATCCCTTGTCAATAGTATCCAACACTTCGTGTGAGTAAATAGTTATTTATGTTTCACAAGAACAATGTTTTCTAAATCTGTGTTGTCAATAGACTGTTCTCCTCAGGGTAGTTCACAATGTTCGAACACAATGTATGTTCCAAAATCCTGCTGCAAATCGACATTAATGATATGGGCCTGTAATTTAGTGGATAACTCTATTACCTTTCTTGAATATTGGTGTGACCTGTGCAACTTTCCAGTCCTTGGGTACAGATCTTTCGTCGAGCGGGCAGTTGTACATGACTGTTAAGTATGATGCTATGGCATCAACACTCTGAAAGGAACATAACTGGTTTACAGTCTGGGCAAGAAGACTTGGTTTTATTATGCGATTTAAGTTGCTTCACTACTCCAAAGATATCTACTTCCAAGTTTCTCATGTTGGCAGCTGTTATTGATTCAGATTCTGCAATATTTACTTCATCTTCTTTGGTGAAGGCTGTGTTTAGTAACTCTTGTTTTTGCAGCGCTGTCATAGACAGTATTTCCACTGGTATTGCATGGATAAGGCATTGAATCCGTCTTGCCACTAGCATATTTTACATTGACCAGAATCTCTTTGAATTTTCTGACAGGTATCGAGACAAAGTTTCTATGTGGAAACTATTATAAGCTGCTCACATTGAAGTCTGCATTAAACTTCAAGCTTCTGTACAAGAGTGCCAATCTTGGAGGTTCTGCATTTCTTTAAATTTGTCATGCTTTCTTCATTGTTTCTGCAACAGCATTCTGACTCGTTTTGTGTACCACGGGGGATCAGGTCTGTTGTTTGTTAATTTATTTGGTATAAATCTCTCAATTGCTGTCAATACTATTTCTTTGAATTCAAACTATATCTAGTTTATACTTACCCATTCACTGTTAATTTGGAAGGAGCGGAGAATGTCTCTCAGGAAGGGATCAAGTGAATTTTTATCTGCTTTTTGGAATAGGTATATTTTTGTTTATTTTTAGAGGATTTGGGTGTTACAATATTCAGGCTAGCCATGATAACCCTGTGTTCACTAACCCCTGAATCTGTTTTCATGCTCATTATTAGTTCAGGACTATTTGTTGCTAAGAGGTCAAGTGTATTTTCACAACAGTTTACTACTCGAGTGGACTCATAAACTAACAGCTGGAAATAATTTCCAGAGAATGGATTTAGCACAATGTTGGATGATGTTCTGTGCATACCTCCAGATTTAAACTTGTATTTTCACCAACATATAGAAGGAAAACTGAAGTCACCACCAACTACAACTGTATGAGTTACATTTTTGAAATTAAACTCAAGTTTTCTTCGAACTTCTGGGACTGATGGCCCTAGTAGCTTGGTCCCTTCAATCCCACAAACCAACCAACCTTTTCTTCAAACCTTTCAGCAATTGTTCCCCCTGAGTTGGGAGGTTAGTATTAGGATGCAATTACTATTTTATGCCAGTTGCCAACCCATACTAACTTACAGGAACTATCTACTTCAATTTCGCCACAAGATAAACTGTGTCTAAAACCAACAAAAATGCTACTGCCAAATGTATTTAGCCTATCCTTTCTGAACACTGTTAGGTCCTTTGCAAAAACTTTGACTGAACTCTCCGGCTTTAGCCAGCTTTCAGTGCCTATAATGATTTAAGCATCAGTGCTTCCTACAAACGCTTGGAGCTCTGGTACCTTCCCAACGCAACTATGACAATTTACTGCTGTTACACTGATGGTTTCTGGATCAATATTCTTCCTGTGTTCAACCTGCACTCTTAGAGTGAAGCCCTTTTTGTGTTTCCTCGAGACCATCTAACCTAAAAAACTGCCCAGTCCACATCACGCAGTCCCTGCTGCCCATGTAGCTTCCTCCTGTAGTGGTTTCCCAACCTATTTAGCAGAACCTGAAACTGAACCAACCACAAGTTGAGGAACCTGCAGCCTACACAACTGCAGAACCATATGAGCCTTAGAACCATATGAGCCTCTGATTCAGACCCTCCACTCGGCCCTGTACCAGAGATCTGCAATTGGCCCTGTTGACTATCCTGCAGAAGGTGAGCTCTGCTTTCACCTCGCAAGCAAGATTAGCAGCCTTTACTTTTGTATCCCGCCTGGAAGGCGGCCTGTGGGTCTGCTCCTGTAAACTGAAAGGTAGGCTGAATGTAGAAAGTGAGTAGGAGCAGGAAAAGGTGAAATGCTTCGGTACAGCGTATAGGTTATAGCTCTTTACTGGTGTATGAACATATACAACTGATAATACTCAACTTTGTCTGAGATGAGGACGAAGGTGCGAAGCTGTACATCAATCAAGTTACAATGGCAAAATCCATAGTGGCTCGCCCACTGTGAAATAGAAACAATGTTGCTTGGTCGTCTACTCAGAATGTGACGCTGCTTTCCACAAGCTCAAATCTGCTTTGTTGAGTGAAAGCTGTTTGATTCCTTTTGATCCCTCCAAACCAGTTGTTTTGGCTGTCGATGCACCTTCTCACAGCATCAGAGTGATTCTCTCACACCACATTAATTCTGTTGATCGCCCGATCAGTTTTGCGTCTAAGTTGCTCAATTCTGCCCAGCAAAACTAATCTGAAATTGAGAAAGAAGCTTTAGCTATTGTATATGGAGTGACAGTTTCATAATTGTTTGTACGCTCGCAAGTTCTATTTGGTCACCAACCATAAGCCTTTGATATCGTTGTTCCACCAGTCAAAGCCAGTTCCGGCCTGTACTGCACAGAAGTTGCAACGTTGGTCTTTGTTTTGTCTAACTACAATTACATTTTGTTTCGGCCTACGGCCCAGCATGGAAATGCCAAAGCTTTGTCTCGTCTACCTATCAGTCCTGACGATGTGTTTGATTCTTCCGAACTGTCCTGCATGTTTATTGATTCTCAAGATTAGATGAAGGTTTTCCGGTGGATTTTCGTTGCATTGCTTCCACGGCAGCTGCCGATGCTTCTTTGGAGATTCTTTTGCAGTATATTCGTACTCAATGGCCTCCATCTGCTACCCAGATTAGTGATCCCCTTGTATGGCGTTACTTTGCGAAACGTCACAACTTGTCTGTACACCACGGTGTTATCTCGTTGCAAACTGACAATGATCAGTCTCGTGTGGATGTACCTCATTCATTGCAGTCAGAAATCCTCCGATTACTGCATGCTGGTCATTGGGGTATAGTGGGGACGAAGCAATTAGCGCGTCGTCACTGCACTTGGGTCGGCATTGATAAACAAACTGAGAATTTGCTTGCTAACTGTCACTCTTGAGCGGAGCATCAATCTGCTCCCCGCCAGTGTGGCTGACTCCTACTGCATCTGGGCAGTGTGTTCAAATTGATTTTGCAGGTCCTTTCTGGCACAACTGCTGGTTGATAGTTATTGATGCGTACAGCAACTTTCCTTTTGTTGTACCTATGTCTTCTACTACACCTGCCAGTACTATTTGGGCTTTGACATCTATTTTCTGCATTGAGTTCTTTCCTGAAGTTATTGTCTCCGACAATGGCCCCCAATTTGTGTCTTCAGAGTTTGAAGCGTTCTGTGCTGCTAATGGCATTCACCATCTGACCTCAGCCCCGTTCCACCCCCAGTCCAACGGTGAGCTGAATGCTTTCTGCGTACGTTTAAGTCGCAGAAAAAAAAGTTGCGCGCCATGCACTCTCGCGAGTGTGCACTATGAACTTTCCTCGCTTCAAATCACTCCCAGCCACGCGGCACCCATTCCCCAGTGGAACTGCTACATGGCCATGGCCATGCCCATTGGTCACTCCTGCAGCTATTGCACCCGCTGCCACTGTTTCGCCTCGTTCTGGCTTGGTGCCGCACAGTTTGGTGCCCTATTGTGTTTTCTCTGGTAGGCAGCGCTGGGAGCAGGGGCGCATTCTTCGCCAGCTTGGCCACGCCTTATTTGTCATTTCTGGTCCATCCGGCACTGTCAAGTGACACCAGAACCAGATCTGTTTATGCCATCCTCAGTTTTCTGCCGCTGGTTGTTTTCCGGCAGAACTGGAGGCTTCACGACTTCCGCCGCCTCAGCCCACGACTCCACTGATGGTGCCTCCGCCGCTCGCACCTCCACCACGGGTGCTCCTGCTGACGCCACCACTGCTGGTCCAGTCACCTGCGCTGGACGGATGCTTCTCGCCGCCGCCACGGCCCCACCTCCGGCCATCCCTGTCACCGCCGCTGCCGCTGTGTTCCTCCGCGGTGCTGGAACCGATGGACACTGAGGCTGCCGTCACACCGCCGCCGCTGTCGCCCATGGAGGTTGTTGCTCCGCCTCCTCATTCGAGTATACCCAGTGGTGGTGTGCGGCCTGGGCAGGTTTTCCACGGGGTGTTTTCCTCACCCCCTTGCAAGCAATTTGGGGCTGCAGGTGGGCAGCACGCCCTGGCAGTTCTGCTGTCCGCCCCCTCAGTCGCGCTGCCACTGGTTCCCTGCACCCGCCGTCGGAAGCCCTACTCAATGATGGTGCACCATTTCAGGGGGGGAGGGATGTGGTATTGATAGTGACCATGCCACAATGTAGGTGCGCTCTACTAGGTTGGCACTACGACACCGACACCGACGACAACGCCCTCTAGCCGGCACTGTGCAGCTCTACGAGCGCCGCTCTGGATTCAGCCCATTTGATTCTGAGTAGACAATCAAGTAACACTGTTTCTACTTCATAGTGGGCGAGCCACTATAGATTTTGCCAGTGTAACTTGATTGATGTACAGCTTCGCACCTTTGTGATCACCTCAGCCTATGTTGAGTATTATCAGTTGTATATTTTCATACACCAGTAAAAGAGCTATAACCTATATGCAGTACCAAAGCATTTCACCTTTTCCTGCTCCTACTCACTTCCTACATTCGGCTTACCCTTCAATTTAGAGGAGCAGACCCACGCGCCTCCTTCCAGGCGGGATACAAAATTTACCACTTACCTTAGCTGCTCAAAACCAGAGAGAATCTCTTCTGATCCAAAGTGACACACTTCATTGGCACCAACGTGAGTCACCACCTGCAGTTGGCTCCACATTGTGCTCTTCATGGCATTCGGAAGGGCTCGTTCCACATCTGGGTTGACTCCACCTGGTATGCACACAGGCTTTCTTCTTCTCCTGGACAGCCATGTTTCTAAGGAGCCCCATAATGCACCTAACATTGGAGCTCCCAGCTACCAATAATCTCACCCTCTGTGACTGCCCGGATCTTGCAGGCTGAGAGGTTTCCTATGAAACAGGACAAGTGACTGTATCTGGCTGAGGGACAGCGTCAGCCACAAATAGCACTTGGAACCTGTTTGTCAGACTAACAAGGGAGGCCTTATGTTTGCCCCCCTGCGAAATCTTTCACCACCTATCATGTCCCGAGGCAACCTTCCACTCGACCACAGGTGAGGGGTAAACCTCAGTGTGAGCAGTAATTGGGCTGAACACTGGTGCGGACTGAACCTTGGACCCAGATGTGTTGAACATCCATTGCATCCCCATGGCCAGCCCACAACAGTGATGCCCGCCCACTACAGCTTCAAGCTGTGTAACCAAAGCCATCACATTGTGGAGCTGAGAGTGAAGTATCACCTACTCGCCTTGCAAGCAATCGCAGTCCCTATCCATACTAAAGACTATGGAAAACTACATTACATAGACAAATAAAGGACAATCGACACGCTCTACAGAACTCTACTGTAGACACCGACAAAAATGTAACAACTGTTTCCAATAAATTACATTAACATGCTCAGGTCCAAAAATTAAACTACCAAACCACTCATATCAAGACTAAATAATTTACTCCTGATTAGGAACATGAAATAAGCCATGAAATTGGTTTACTTTCCAACAAAAATGCGAGAACTGTATCTATTAAATTAACATGTATAAATTCAAGAAGCTAAACTACCAAAGCACATAGTGAAATTATAAAATTCACTCCTGGTTAGGAACTTGTAAAATGTCACAAAATTGGTTAATTCCCTGTGGCTGCTTGTGTCTCGGCCAGCTGCTGCTGCCTGACTCTATTCTCAATCTATAACCATATGCTTTGTTTTACACCTATTATGCAGTAATCTCTGTTTCTTTACAGTGACAGTATACCATGGAGGTTCCCTCCCATTATGGACTGTACTACAGGGTATCTATCCAGCACATGGTCAAATATTCTTTTAAACTTGAGCCATAGTTCCTCTCTTTTAAACTTGAGTCATCGTTCCTCGACATGCTCCAGCCCTGTGCTGGAAGTTTCTAGTTCCTCACTGAGATATGACACTAATGATTTTTTATCTAGCTGACTGAACATATATATCTTTCTGCTTGTTTTAGTTGTCCTTTGTACTTTGGTAATAATTGTTATCACAACTGTGTCATGTTCACTGATACCAGTTTCAATATGGACATCCTCAGAGAGGTCAGGTCTACCGTTGCCATTAGATCCAATATAATTCCCTCATGTGGGGTTCCTAACTATCTGTTCTAGGACGTTTTAAGAGAAGGCATTTAGTAATGTTTCACATGATGTCTTATCACACCCACCACTCACAAAACAGTAATTTTCCCAATTAACTGTTTGGTGATTTAAGTCTCTACTAACGATTACAGTATGACTGGGGAACTTACTTACAAGTATAATCAAATGTTTCCCTAAGACATTTAAGTATCTTTTTATTATTTACGATAATGACCAAAGCATGTGAAATGAATTAAAATTCGTGCTGCGGCCCGGACTCAAACCCAGGTCTTCTTGCTTGCTAGGCTACTACAGCAATGGTGACCATCGTACTGTGGTGGTCTAATGGTTAGCATTTCTGCCTGGCAAGCAAGAATACCTGGGTTTGAGTCCTGGCTGCAGCACAAATTTTAATTCATTTCGTCTGCTTCGATCATTACATGCAAGTGAACTGAGGTTTTCTTTAAAATTTTCAGTTCCATCAGGAGATGAGCCTGGTGGGCAATAGAAGGATAGAATTATCATTTTATGCTCACCGCTGATACTGAGTCTTGCCCAAACAATCTTTCATGCAGCTTCAGTTTCTATTGTGGTGGATTTAGGTTTCTTGTCTACTACAACAAATACATCACCTCCATTCTTCGTTTGGCTACGCTTTTAATAAACACTTAAATTTTCCCACATAAATCTCACTGCTATCAATTTTAGGTTTCAACCAGCTTTTTGTACCTAGTGTTATGCAAGCTTCACTACTTTTCATGAGCACTTCAGACTATGGCACTTTGTTGTGAATGCTTCAGCAGTTTACCATTAAGATTTTAATACTCTCATCTGTAGGAGACATTTGTTTCAATCCTACACTGATACGTCTAGGTTTTGTACAGGTACTGTTTTCTGGATTGGATGGAGAGTTGCCTAACCTTAGAAAAAGGACAACCACGGAAGCACTCCACACACAGTCAGCATTTTACCTGCAGGGTACTTTTCCTTCAATAATATGCACATAAACATGCTGCTTAGTTGCATTTTCATCAAAGTTGTCAATATCTGTCACTTGATAGAATTTCTTTCTTGTCTCTTCGGGAATGACAAGAACAGAGCTTCCAACTGAATCTGCACACTCCTCCTCCTTTGTCATTCTCTTCATTGTCGGATGGTAGACAGTCAAAGCTTCTGACACACTGATGATTATTTAACTTATTGGTATCAATCACCATTGTCTCTTTCACTTTCAGACTTTGTCTTTCCTCCACTACAGAAAGCCATTATCTCAATCAATGACATTAAGTTCACAGACAGAATCTGTGGAATACAAACATGCAAACCCCTCGAATAGTATGCATCATAACACTGACTGAAAACAAAAGCCATCTAAACAGTACTCCAGCAACAAAGAGGTATTGCCATATAGGCTAACAAAATGATGTTATGCGATCGGTTGAGGTAGGCGCACAAAGCCACCACTCCCAGTCCACAACTACTGTCAGGTATCTGTTTACACCAAGTTAGCTGTAGCTTAGCTATGATTACAGTGTAAGACAATACCTCAAACTTGGAGGTTATTGGGAGAGGTGTAACATGCTAAGTCCTTCCTGGTCCCCATCTCCTCTGTACAGGGAGTCTAGCACTACCACTGGCATGCCACTGATAGTTGAGTGGACCAGTAGTGACAAATCCTATAATTCCAGTAAATATGACAGAATCCACAGGAGAGGACGGTACTGGCAGTCAACTCTCAGGAGCCCTCCAAAAAAACCCATTCGCAGCCGGTTACAGTTACCTGACAGTGGACTGGCTGATTTCCGGTCACTTACGTAATCAAGTATCTCTTTCCATCTTTGAGAATTGCATTCATGGTGGGACTGCTTTGTGGCTGGTGCAAAAAGTAAACAAATAACTAAAATAAGCTTGTGACAATCTTTCAGTTTCTGGATCTGTTAAGCTAAATATATTACTAATTCCCTTTACAAATTGAAACAATTAATATGCAAAACCAGATTTCTACTACGGCAACAGAAAAACCCAGGATAAAAGTTACCAGTTTCCTTATACTTTTTGAGATTAGATTCACTAATGAACTCGAAAATACTATTAATTTATGATGAATGCTAACAATACACACTTCTATTGAAAGATAAAACTAAATGCAACACAAAATGTTAGTTGTAATGTATGCTACGATAACTTTAAATCACAAACATTGATTCACTTCGAAATATGTCATCCACAATACACGTAACTTCTGAAAATTCTCAAGAATATATGTTTATTCGAATGAACAATGTAGGAAAATACAGATTGCTACTTACTTTAAAGAAGACACATCAAGTGGCAGAGAGGCACAATTAAAACACACACATAGCTTTCGGTCATAGCCTTTGTCAGTAAAACACACACACACACACACACACACACACACACACACACACAAACTTTTTATAATATGTATGGATAAAGAAGAAAAAAGATTATCACAGAAGACAAATTACAGTCTTTGAGAAATATCACTGGTGCAGATAAATAGTGTAAAAAGTGAACCAAATATAACTGACATGTAGTTTTTGGTGAAAGTGCAGTGGTCAACTATGTGTGGAAAAGGTTATGAACAAAAGCACCACTACATTGCTGAAGCTCAGTTTATGGAGGTCATCAACATGCAGCATATTTTCTTCGTCATCGTCTTCCTCATCTGTATACTCGGCTGTCAGTTCTTCTTCTTCGAAGTTTTCCTGCAGTTGCTCTATCTCCTCCTCAGCCTCTACCTCAACTGCTGGCTGTGGTCTGGAAATGAGCACACAAGGAAACTACTAAGAACAGGACAGGGAAAAGTGAACACATGATGACTAAATCTGGAGGTGGAAAAAGAAACAGCACAATTAATAATAAAAACAAAGGTTCTCACATATTTAACACAAGTAGTACTTGCAGCTGTGACTGAGCCACTTGGAGATTTGTAAATTACATGCAACAGTAGAAGAAAACAGGCTGGAATCCAATTTTTAGCTATACGTCTTTGTACTTACAGAATCATAAAATAATTCTTGAACATATATAGCAATTACCCCCAACTTTAATAATTATCCATTCCCTCTCTGAAGTGAGTCTGAAGCATTACTGTAATTTATTTAATCCTTACCTTCATGTGTTTTACATTTCAGCTACGACATTGAATTCTAAAATCTAGATCAGAGTCTTGGCAGTATTTCCCTACAGCTCATATGTTGCCAACACATCACTTTTGTATAGCCAATGGGGTGATATGTTTACATAACCTATGAGGGGTGAGAAAATATGCACTGAATTTCTAACCACAAAATAGAAACCTTTTTTCTTCACTGTTGTCACAAATATTTGACGGTTTTTACTGAGTATGTCAAAAATTATGAGGTTATAATTAGGTTCAAATGTGACAGTTTGCTCACAAGTTGGCAAAGCCAACGGATGTGAAAGCTAAAAAAGCTCAGTTACGGTGATAAACTGTTCTGTAGTTCAGCTTGAGGTTACTGATAGACAGGAATGTGACAGTCCGGTTGTGAGTTGGTAAAACCAATGAATGTAAAAGCCAAATAGCCTCATCATGGCGACGAACTGATGTGCTGCTTAGCCCAAGATGTAGGTTAATTAAATTAATAATCTTTGTAGCCACATATATTTGTTCCTTCTGAATATGTCAAGAATTACAAGATTGTGTTTAGGCTGGGACCTAAAAGCACAGCTTAAATTAAACTAATAATCTTGGTTGTCAAAATATTTGCCTGTTACTACTGAATGTGTTACAGTTTCAGAGGCTGTGATGCATTGACTTGAAAATGAGACAATATTCTTTTGGAACACATTGTGTGTCCTGCTCATTCATTGACTGAGTAGAGTCACCAACTGACACAAACTATTTCCATCCCATTATACCTCATAGTGAGCACTGCCAACATTGAAGCACAAAACACATCAGTACACCACTGGCCTTGATCTAGACTTGTGCCATTTTGACTTCTCATGACTCTACACAAACAAAAGTATCTGGGACAGTAGGCTAGTAAAAGAGTTTCATCAATATTCAATATAGCTAACATGTTCAGAGCATCACATAATTCTGTTTCATGTTTTAGACATCCGCTTTTATACAGTACAATACAATTTTTTGCTGAAAAAATTGTTGGCAGTGTTTAGGACAGTAGCTCAATGGGAAAGTGCCAGGCTACATGTCCAAAGGTCTGGGCTTTGATCCTGAGTTATACCAAGGATTTCTCTTTTCTGTCAGTTATCACTTAGTTGATTGTTGGTGACGGGTTCGGTGGATCAATTGGAAGGTCAAGACAAGGCAAGAGCATACCACTTCCAATAGACTATGGTGTTGAAACTAACATTTGGATTGGCAGAGCTTCACTTTGTACTTTTTATGTTGGTGCTAGTACTTAGCTAGCAACATTAACCACCATAAGCACAACACTGTGAAACATGCAGATCACACAACCATACTGCTACAATTCCAGATGGTGCCAAGTGTAGATCGTCACTGTGTTGACTCCCGCAAAAAGTGTAAAATGAATGAAGAAAAGCGTTCAACTTGCAACATAATCAATGTACATTGTGATAATTTGTGCTTCTCATGATACATCATCAAAAAAGAAACTGAAAGTAGCAGAGACTCAATAAGATGAAGTGTTGAGAATTATGCATCTATATCATCCTATGACGAATCAACTGTAATATTAGGCTTGGACCCCTGCCACTGCGAGAAACATACAGTTATAGGTATAATGTGCAATATATGCAAAACTACACATCATTATAAATGTGTTAACACAGATCCAAAACATAAAGTATGGTTCTGTAAGAAATGTAGCAGAGATAATCTAATTCAAAAACCTAATGAGAAGGACTGTTTGACAAGCAAAATAATTGCAGTGCTCCTGGAAGAGGTATAGGTATTAAAACACAAATGTAACTAATTCACACAGTAGAAAGCAGAGGTTGCAAATGAATCACAAAGTTAACTACACCCAGATACTAGAACTCATATTATAACGTGTGAAAAAAGTACGGGAGAGTAGGTAGAAATTGTGTCAGATGCACTTTATGGGAAAGTAAGTTCCATTTTCTGTGCAGTAAAATTAATCCATCACCAAAAACTGACCAAAACACAATAACATAGCACACACGTGATAACTACAGAGATGATACTACATACATACACCCATTCGACTAAAGCAAAATAAGTGATGAAAATGATTCAGAAAATGTTACTTAAAGTACACAGATACGTGTTTCAGCTATTGCTGTTCCACAGAATACTCAAATGCCATGTCACCATATGCCCATGTCACAGCAAAAAATCCATGATCACTTGGGGAAACTTTACATCCTAGCTGATATCCACAGATGCGGAATCACCTCAAATGTTAATGAAGCAGCAATTGTGAAGTCCTTGAGTTTTGTCAAGCCCACAGCATCCCTCTCTGAAATCATTAAGAATGTTCACACCGAAGAAATTATCAAGTTGTCTTCAAATGACTTTGTTTGGCAGCTCTAATGATGCATACACGAACGAAAGACACCCAGCTTACTCAGAGTTAAAGAAGCACCAGGGTCACTTGTCACACACAAACGTTCAACGTTCTCTTCATGAACATTCCACACCGCTATGATTTGCCACCTTGATCTTGTGTAAACTAGGAGATTTGTGCTGTAATAAGTGTTTTTCGAATACATGCAATCAATTCAAAAATGTTTCTGTTGTTGATATTAGCAGCACTGGGCACATATTCATAATTTCACTTGAATGGCCTAGAGAAGCACACTGTGACACACAAATTACCAGAAGAAATCAAGAAGCACCAGCAAGCATCTGCAGCACCAACAACAGTATCAGTATTAGTAACATCACAAATATCAGTAACAGCTGATACAACTCAAGTAGCAGCAGCACTCCTCCACTTAATGAGATATTTTTTATGGTTTCAAATTAAGAAAAGGAAAAGACTATGACAAACCAGCCTGAAAACTATCAGGAAAAAAGTAGTATTTAACCAGGTAACAATAAAAGTAAAAACGTTCAAAATAATGTATTTGAATATACAGTGCCTCAAGAATAAAAGTGTTGGATTTAGTAGTAGCTATAAATAATTTTGGTGACATCTACTGAATTTGTTTACCTGAACATTGGTGCAAGGATAAGAAATGTAAGCAATTTTAAATTAGCATCTCATTACTGCCACAGTGTTTGTAAAAATAGTACAGTATGCATTTACACAAGAGCAGAATTACAGTTTAAAGCAAAAATAGAAGTGGACCATATAAATACTGAAAAACATTTTGAACTGTGCCACAGAGGTAAAAACTGATGAGAAGAGAAAAAAACTAATTCTCATATCAGTGTTTAAATCACCAGTGGGTGAGAAAAACATATTTTTTAAGAAGTTGGGGGCAGCGTTCAACACTTTTCATAACAATGAAGTGATTTTATCATTATGTGAACTTTAACATCAACATCCGAAAACCTCTCGTCACTTACCTTTAAATCTGCTAACAAGGTATACACCACTGTGAATGCACATGCCTCCATAAATGAGGACAACAGAAAGGACAAAGAAAAGGTGAAATGTTTTTGTGACCAACTCAATGATGTGCAAAATATCCCAGAAAAAACACCATGTCCTATTTATTTTATTTATTTATGTACACGTCAAGTTCCGTAGCACCAAATTGAGGAGCAAATCTCTAAGTCATGGAACATGACAGTACATGAAATTACAACATAAAAGTAATAACAGATAAAAATAAAATGTTTATGAACCCGAAAAAAGTCAATCCGTAAGTTCAATTAAATGAATCAACAATACAACAAGAATCAGCTTAATTTTTCAAGGAGCTCCTCAACAGAACAGAAGGAGTTACCCATGAGGAAACTCTTCAGTTTCAATTTGGAAGCACTTGGAGAACTACTAAGATTTTTCAATTCAAGTGGTAGCTTACTGAAAATGGACGCAACAGTATACTGCACACCTTTCTGCACAAGAGTTAAGGAAGTCCGATCCAAATGCAGGTTTGATTTCTGGCAAGTATTAACTGAGTGAAAGCTGCTTATTCTTGGGAATAAGCTAATACTGTTAACAAGAAATGACAGTAAGGAATATATGTAATGAGATGCCAATGTCAAAATACCCAGACTCATGAACACGGGTCGACAAGAGGTTCGTGAACTTACACCACTTATTGTCCATACTGCCCATTTATGAGACAAAAATATCCTTTTAGAATAGGAAGAGTTACCCCAAAATATAATACGATACGACATAAGTGAATGAAAATAAGCAAAGTAGACTAATTTTCATGTCAAACAATCACTCACTTCAGATACCGTTCAAATAGTAAAAATCGCAGCATTAAGTCTTTGAACAAGATCCAGAACATGGGCTTTCCATGACAGTGAACACTTAGAAATTTGAACTGTTCAGTTTCACTAATCATATGCCCATTCTGTGAAATTAAAACGTCAGGTTTTGTTGAATTACTAAATCTCATGTTAGTAAATTGTCAAAGTATCTATAGCAAGATCCCCGAGTTACTCTTCAAAATAAACAGTAGTAATGCCAATATTGTATTAGGCACCGAAAACTGGTTGAAACCAGACATAAATAGCAGTGAAATTTTGAATTCTGATTGGACAATGTTTAGGAAGGATAGGACTGATGCTATGGGAGGTGGTGTGTTCACTGCAGTTAAAAGCTGTTTAAACGCAGTTGAGATCGATACCGGGTCGGACTGTGAAATAGTCTGGATAAAGATGTCAATCAGCCAAGGAAAGACCATTGTATTAGGATGTCTTTATAGACCACCAGCATCCGCAACCGCAACAAACGTCGCAGAATGTATCAGGGAGTCTTGAGTATATAGGAAATAAATATCCAAATTATTCATTAGTTATAAGTAGAGACTTTAATCTGGCATCCACTGACTGGAAAAATTACATGTTTATCACTGGAGGCAGAAGCAAAGACTCGCGTGAAATTATTCTAGGAGTGCTCTCAACATACAACCTAGAGCAATTGCTTAGAAAACCAACTCGAGATGGGAACATATTAGATATCTTGGCGACAAACAGACCTGATCTTTTTGAGGAAGTTAATCTAGAAGAAGATATTAGCAACCGTAACATTGTTGTGGGTTCTATGTCAGTGGAAGTTGCAAAAAAACCACAGAAACAGCAAAGTTTTCTTGTTTGGGAAAGCAAATAAAAGTGTCATTAATGAATATCTTCATCGTCAGCTCCTAGTATTCACCGTGGGACACAAAGATATTGAGCATCTTTGGTCGGAACTTAAAGGTATTGTCCACTAAGTGCTAGAGAAATACATGCCTAGCAAAAATATAGGGGCGGGAAAGGATGCACCTTGGTTCAACAAGAAAGCGGAGAATTTTGCACAGTAATTTTAAATGTAGTCACTGTCCCACTGACAAACAGAAATTATGCAAAATGAAAGCAGCTGTCAAAAGGTCAATGACAGACTCTTTTAAGGAATTTGAAAGCAATATTTTATCTGCAGATTCTAAAAATAAGTCCAAAAAATTTTGGTCGTACATAAAATCTATGAACGCTACAAATAATTCAATACCTTCTCTTGCTGACAGTACGGGTAATGTAACGGACGATGATAAACAGAAGGCCGAATTTCTAAACCTAGCTTTCAAAAGCTCATTTACGGTAGAGGACTGCAGCACCATTCCCCCTTTCAATTATCGAACAAACACAAAGATGGCTGACATAGTGTTTAGTGTATCTGGGATTGTAAAACAGTTAAGATACTTAGACGCCAGGAAGGATTCCTCGACTTTCGAAAGGCGTTCGACTCATTTCTGCACTGTCGCTTGCTCCAAAAAGGGTGCACTTACAGTCTATCCAATGACATATGTGGTTGGATAGAAAGTTTTATTACAAACAGAAAACAGTATGTCGTCTTGAATGGGGGGACTTCAACAGAAACTATCGGGTTGATGGTATTGACAGTGGCATTAGACTGTTTTCCGATGATGCTGTAGTCTACAAGAAAGTAGTATCACACGATAATTGTGAACAAATCAGTGAGGATTTGTAGAAAATAAATGTGTGGTGTAATGACTGGCAGTTATCTCTGAATATTAGTAAGTGTAACCTACTGTGCATAACAAAGTGAAAATCCCCATTAATGTACGAGTACAAAAGAAATGCCCAGTCTATGAAAGCAGTAACATCCGTCAAGTATCTGGGTGTGACTATTCGAAATGATCCCAAATGGAACGATCAGATTACACAAGTAACAGGTAAGGCGAACTCTAGATTGTGGTTTACTGGTAGAATCCTGAAGCAATGCAGTCCTTCAACAAAGGAAACTGCTTACAAGACTTTAGTTCGTCCAGTCTTAAGAGTACTGTTCGTCTGTGTGGGACCCTTATCAGTTGGGTCTGATTCAAGAGATTGAGTAGGTCCAAAGAAGAGCGGCAAGAGTCGTGATGGGTACATTTAGTCATTGCGAGAGTGTTACAAATCTCATTGAAAGTTTGAAGTGGGACACACTTGCAGATAGACGACGTGCTAAACGGAAGGGGCTGCTCACTAAATTCCAAAATCCAATCTTCGCCGAGGATGTAGAGCATATATTATTATCACCAACTTTCATACTGTGCAATGATCACTATTCAAAGATAAGGGAAATTAGAGCTTGTACTGAGGTGTTCAGACCGACGTTTTTCCCTTGCGTGGTCCTTGAGTGGAACAGAGAGGGGGAAATATGACTTTGGCGCAAATAGTGCCCTACCGCCACACAACGCTTGGTGGCTAGCGGAGTATATATGTAGATGTAGAATTGCGTGTTAGAAATTGTAAAAACTAAGTCTTACTGTGATTTAGTGTTAGTTTATTTTCTACAAGCCATGAACTTAGGTCATGAACTGCACATAACATTCTTTACTACCAAGCTAGGGTCATTGGCAAACAGAAATATTTTAGAGTTGCCCATAATACTAGAGGGCATATCATTTATATAAATAAGGAACAGGAGTGGCCCCAACACTGATCCCTGTGGCACCCCCCCCCCCTCCCCCCCACTTGACCGTACCCCACTGAGACCCCACATCACAGCCATTCTCAACATTGTTAATAACGACCTCTTGTTGTCTGTTGCTAAAGTAAGAGGTGAACCAATTGTGAGCTACTCCCCGTATTTCACAATGGTCCAACTTCTGGAGCAATATTTTGTGATCGACACAATAAAACACCTTAGTTAAATCAAAAAATATGCCTAGTGTTCAAAACCTTTTGTTTAACCCATCCAGTACCTCACAGAGAAAAGAGAACATAGCATTTTCAGTTGTTAAACGACTTCTAAAGCTGAACTGTACATTCGATAGCAAATCGTGTGATATAAAATGATCAATTACCCTTACATACGCAGTCTTTTCAATAACTTTAGCAAACACTGATGGCATAGAAATGGGTCTAAAATTGTCTACATTATTCCTTTCTCCCTTTTTATAAAGCGGCTTTACTATTGAGTACTTGAAACTGACCCTTCCTAAAGGAAAAATTACAAATATGGCTAAATACAAGGCTAACACATGCAGCACAATACTTGAATACCCTGCTAGGCCCTCCATCATATCCATCTCTCCCTTGTTTGTATCGCAGAGGGTTATTTCAGACATCAATCTCAAAAAGGCATTTGGCAAGTAAGTTATATGATTACCTGTAGAAACTAAATTTTTATTTTATTCACCAGCAATGCTCAGAAAATGATTGTCAAATACTGTAAATATATCTGATTTATCAGTACATAAATATTTTTACAACAAGCTGACTTTATATCGTCGACCTTGTGCTGCTGACCAGACACTTCCTTCGCAACTGACAATATGGTTTTATTTTTATTCTGTGGATTAGCTATTCTATTTGCATCCCACATACTCTTTGCCTTCCTGACAACATTTTTAAGCACCTTACAATACTGTTTGTAATGGGCTACTGTAGCTTGATTGTGACTACTTCTAACATTTTGATATAATTCACACTTTGTTCTACATGATATCCTTATCCCACTTGTCAGCCACCCAGGCTGCCTATTACTGCTAGTATCGCGTTTAGAAGGTTCTAATGGAAAGCAACTCACAACGAGCATGAGAAATGTGTTACGGAAAGCATTCATTTATCACCTATGTTATCGGCACTATAAACGTCATGCCACTCTTGTTCCCTGACAAGGTTTAAAAAACTCTCTATTGCTGTTGGATCTACTTTCCTACATAGTTTGTAGTTACAAGTGACATTTGTTTGAGTACAAAAGCCTTTTAGTGTTAAAATTTGTGCATCATGGTCTGAAGGGCCATTCATCCTTTTACTAACAGAATGTCCATCTAGTAATGAAGAATGAATAAAAATATTGTCCATGGCTGTGCTACTGTTCCCCCGCACCCTAGTTGGGGAGAGGAGGGGGGAAACAGTCTGCATCAGATCATATGAATTTAGGAGATCTGCCAACATCCTTTCTCTTGCACCATTACATACAAAATTTATACTGAAGTCACTACATACAACTAATTTCTGGTACTTCCTATAAAGTGAATCAAGAACCCTCTCAAGCTTGAGCAGAAGTGCTCTGACGTCAGAGTTAGGGGACCTATAAAAGAAAACAATTAGAAGTTTAGTTTCACTAAATTCAACTGTCCCTGCACAACATTCAAATATCTCTTCTGTGCACTGCCATGATACATCTATGGACTCAAACAGGATACTGTTTTTTTATGCACATAGAATTCCCCACCCTGCAAGGAACTCCTTGAAAAACTCCCTACTTATGGAGGACATCAATGCAAAGAAGGAAACTATCCAACACATAACAGGACTAACCAAAATGGGATCAGACTGATCAAATTACGACAAGCACACAATATGATTCTGAAATCCAAAGCCTTTAAAAAGCCACATCGACAATAGAAAACATGGATCTCATCATGCTCACATCTAGGTGAATTCAAACTAACTAAGGTCCCACATTCTGTTTCTTGAAACCTGATTGTCCCTTGGAGTTACTCCAAAAGGCCTAACACTGAAAGCCCCTGTTTCTGTATGCAATCCTTCCCTACACTAGGCTCTTTTACATTTTCAAATACAACAACCTATTGCTCTTATCCGACTAAGCTGTGACCTAAATGCCCCATCAGCCAATTTCCACACTATCAGACTTCTCTCCTTCTACAAAATCCTGCAGTTATCTTCCCCTCACATTTCCTTGAATGATATCATCCACCAAGTCAACTTCAAACTGCAACAACATGCCAGACTTCACTTCAAAAAGCCATCCCCCTTCTCCTAAACTACCAGAACTGTGGTGTTTCCCTTCCTGTCCCTATGCAGCTTCCTAAACAGCCACACCATCAACCACCACTTCTCTCCAACAAACTGAGTTTGGCCAACCTCCTTAACATCCCACAGCCTTCACCACTACCTCCCAGACCAAGAATAACCCATAATCCTGAGAACCAGCCACAACAGTACAGTGTCCTTAAACTCTCATCTAAAGCACTCTCCCCACCTGAATTATCTGTATTATCTAAAGGTCTCACTTTCTGCCCTGAACCTGCATTTGATCATGGTGCTTTGGTGAAGGAACTACTATCCTTCACACGTAATATCCATTGGAAATATCACTTTGCAATCCATTCCCAAAACCTTTCCAACAGCAAACCTGGCATTGAACCCTGCCTTGAACAGTTCAGATCACAATGCCACCTTGATTCACCACTACTACCACAAAATCATCCCTTACAAGCCTTCCAAGAATCCCTCACCTCCAGCATTGCTCCACAATCATTCCTCAGGTCCCTACAATATGGTCCTAACCTGTCCTCTGCAGAACTTCAAGCTCTACAGTCCCTAAAATCTGATGATACCATCATCATCCTTCCAGCAGACAAAGGATCTACCACTGTAGCACTTGACTGAAAGAAGTATCTTAGTGAAGGTCTACGCTAGCTGTCTGACACCACTACATACAGCATCTGTCATCAAGGTCCCATCCCTGTGATTCAAACGGACCTGCAGTCCCTCTTTAAAACCTCAGGCCCCTCACAAGGACTAACACCTCAATCCATAGAACTTCTCACCCCATCCAAACCATGCACTCCCACCTTTTACCTTCTTCCTAAGATCCACAGACCCAATCATCCTGGCCATCCTAAAATTGCTGGCTTCAAAGCACCCACCAAATGTATATCTGCCTTAGTTGATCAACACCTGCAACCCATAGTACAAAGATCCCCTCCTACATCAAAGATACCAACAATTTCCTAGGTCATCTGAAATCCATGCCCGTCCCACTCCAACCACATACCTTGCTTGTCACCAATGATGCCACCTCCCTCTAAACCAACAGCCCCCATGTACATGGCCTGTCTGCTGTTGAACATTTCCTCAACTAGCTCCCACCTAATTTCAAACCTATGGCATCCTTCCTACTCACCTTAATCAACTTTATACTTACCAACAACTACTTCACCTTTGAGAGGCATGCATACAAACATATCAGAGGTACGGCCCTGTGAACCGTGCCAACCTCTTCAAGGGTTGCTTGGAGGGGGCTTTCCTGGGATCCATAGGTCTTCAGCCCCTGGTTTGGTTTAGATACATTGATGATATCTTTACCTTATGGACTCATGGAGAGGCTGACCTGCTAAAATTCCTGGCGTCTCTGAATACCTTCTCCCGATTAAATCTCACATGGTCCTATTCCGATTCCCATGCCACTTTCCTTGATGTTATCTTGTCCGCACCAAAGGCCAGCAACACACTTCCGTCCACATTAAACCTACCAATAAACAACAGTATTTACATAATACACCACCATTCTCACCTCAGCCTTCACTGCACATAATTACCCCACCAGCCTAGCTAAAAAGCAGATTTCCTGGGTCATCACATCCAAGCCTGGTACTGCTGGTCCCTCCAAAACACAACTTCAGATCACACCATTGGTGACTCAGTATTATCCTGATCTGGAATGTGTTAATCAGCTACTTCAACAGGGCCTTGACTTCCTAAAATCATGCCCTGAAATGACATCAATTCTGTCTGAAATTTTGCCCACCACACCAAGAACAGCTTTCTGTTGCTCACCCAATCTCCGCAATATTCTTGTCAGACCCTATGCTCCTTCTGCACCCATCTCCCTACACTATAGCTCCTACCCCTGTGACTGTCCCCACTGCAAGACTTTCCTGTGCGCCCTCCTACCACCACCTATTGCAGCCCTGTAACTGGCAAAACATATTCTATTAAAGGGAAACAACACACATGATATACCAGCTGTTATGTAAACACTGTTCGGCCTTCTACATCGTCATGACTACCACCAAGTTATCTATTAGGATGAATAGGCATAGGCAGAGAGTGTATACTGGCAACTTGCAGTACCCTGTTGCAGAGCATGCTCTACAATATGAAATTTGCGACCTCGGGCCTGTTTCAACACGTGCCATTTGGATTCTTCCCCCAGACACCAGTATCTCAGAACTCTGCAGGTGGGAACTAGCACTACAGCATGTCCTTGGTTCCTTCCACCCACCTGATCTTAATTTGTGTTAATTTCTTCCATCTACGTTAATTTCTTCCATCACAGCACTTCTTCACTGTAACTACTCTTTGCTTCACTCCATTTTAGTTTTCCACTTCTTTCATTGTCTTTACCGTCTATTTTTCACCACCACCCTCCCATCTCTGTTACATGCAATGCACTTAGCTTTTCACTCTTATTAACCAATGCATGATGTTTAAGCAGTAATCACTGTCTTGCATATTACCCTGTTTTCCACCATTAAGCTCTCAGGTTTCAAATCTCATCCAATGCAGTCCCCAACAATCAGTCTTTCTTTTTCATCCAATGTGGTAAGTCTCCCCTGACCCATGGTTCTGGGTGACTTTCCTGAAATCTACCCCTTTTCCTAGACCTCTCTAGTCCTTTCCCTTCATTCCTCTTCCTTCCCCTTCATCTCTTCTGCCTGAAGGAGGAGCCACTGGCTCCGAAAGCTTGCCTATTATAACTGTCTTTTTTATGTGTGTTTTCTGCCATTGCTTGCTGAGTAGATCTTTTATGTATCCAATTAAATAAGGTTCTACAAAGAAGTACAAAATTTCCAAGTCCTCAGAGGAGCCAACCTGGATTCTGATCAGTACCATTCTAAAATAAAACTCAAAATCACCCCAAAAAGAAAAAAACAGAACCAAAAACCTCAAAAGAAGAAAATACAATCTACGAAAGATAATAAATTCCAAGGAGTTTACCCTCACAACTAAATACATGCAAAACCAAAAATAGTATCAAATGAAAGGAAGCCTAATAAATGAAGCTGAACAATTAACTCCCATGATCAAAGCCAAAAAACATGCCTGGTGGACAGAAGAATGTGATAAGACTCCTTGAACTACGAAGAAAAGCATGGTAATAGTAGCAATCACAGAATAATGAACATAACAGACTTCACCAAAAATATCACAAGGACTTTTAAACAAAAAATAACTGAATATAGTCTACTGACACTGCTTCTCTAAGACAAAAGTAGAAATATTGCCCATAACAACAGAGATAATTGCAAAATATTGGCAGAATATTTCAGAAAGTTTCTCATCTGTGCAAAACCCACAGAAATATGGACTTTAAGACCTCAACAATAACCAAACCTAACTCTGAACCACCCTCCATGAACGAACTACAGTCAGTCATTTCAAATCTCAAAAACTATAAAGCCTCAGGACAAAACAAAATCACAGCTGAACTTTGGAAAAATGTCAAAAAATGCCACACACACTCTCTCCAAACTATCTTTGAAGAAATATGGAGAAACGAAAGAATTCCAGACAAATGGAAGACAGCTGTTATCCACCGACTCCATAAGAAAGTGTCTAAAGCAAACCCCAACAACTAGAGAGGCATCACACTCCTAGATGGAACATACAAGATCATCTCTAAAGTCGTATTTAACAAGGCACAGCCCTAACTAGACCATAAACTTGGAGAAAACAGGTTTCAGAAGTGGGAAATGAAATGAAATGATCATATGGCATTGCTGGCCAGGAGCGCCCATCCGGGCAAGTTCAGCCGTGAAGTGCAGGTCTTATTTCAATTGACGCCACATAGGGCGACTCGAATGCCAGCAGTGAGGATGAAATGATGAGGAGAAAAACACAACACCCAGTCCAAGAGTGGAGAAAATTTCCAACCCGGCCAAGAACTGAACCCGGGCTCGGGGGGGGGGGGGGATGAGGAGCAGAAAAGGAGAGGAGCAGGGAAAGAGAAGATGAGTGGGTACTCTGGCAGAGGGTGGCATGCAAAGATGGTGGGAGACGAGATTATGGAGGAGGTGATAGGACAGAGGGTGTGGAAACTGTTGGGTGGAGGGGGTGGTTACAGTAGGTTATCATACGTTGAGGCTGGGATAGTTTCAGGAGGGAAGAATGTGTTGTAAGGATAACTTCTGCCTGTGTAGTCCAAAAAAGCTGTTGGTGGGGAGGATCCAGACGGCTCGGGTAGTGAAGCAGCCATTGAAAGCTAGCATGTTATGTTCAGCTGCATGTTGTGCCACAGGGTGGACTACTTTGCTCCTGGCTTCAGTCCGACGGTGGCCTTTGATCCAAGATCAATGAATTGCCAATGGTACATTGTTGTAGTGGCTAGTTTATAGTTTATTGCATATCCCTTGCATTAGTGCCGTGTCAATCAAATGTTGTGTGATTTTACAGGAAATGTCCATAACACATATCGAGTACCTCAGCATAACGGAAAATCTTGAGCCTGTTCGAAAGCGAGTATCATTTGCCCAGCCCTACCCTGTCCTTCCAAATACTTCAAAATAAATCTTAGATGAGACAGCCAAAGTTACATTTGTAAATGCAGGACGATCCCTATATAATCTATTAAACAACTTAAAAATGTCGACCTCAGCAGCAATAGTTTAATCAATGAATACAAGATGACCCTGCACTTTTTGAATGATGAATTTGGTTAAGAACCTTGTCTTATAAACAGGCAAATACAGTATTTTGCAGACTTTCCAGTCACAATGCAGGGATTGAACATACTTACTGAGGAAATGTTGGACAAAGTTCATTGAGAAAAAGGGGATTGTGTCAACTTCTCCCATTGCCCTTACAAATGATTCCATTAAGCTGACTTCTTTGAATTCTGAACCATTTTGTACAGGATCACTTCTCAGCTCTAGAGTTTGACAGTACTGTTTCACATCTGCTTCTAAATTTACACTATATAAATCACTGTGATTTGCCTCACCCTCACTTCAAAATTCATACACAATGTGTGGGAACAAGTGTTGATAAGCCTCTGAGTAAGTGAGAATTTCTCTGATTTTAGCACTACAATCAGTTTTAGATATAAGTGTTGGCAGAAGTAACATGATGCTCAACTCTTATTGAAACTCACTCCTGACAACTGACAATAAATACTTGGATGCAGCTCACAAACACTCACCGCAGTAATAAGAATGAAGACAAAAGTAATGTGGCATTCAAGTATCTAAATGACGGCTTCGTGCTTTCTACCTGCTTATGCTCATCGACTTTCAAATTAGTACTACAGATTCTTACCTAAAAATACCTTAGGATTCAACCAGGTGCCTAATTTGGCAGTCGACTAATTTCATAACTCAAACCCTTGGTGGATATGTAGATACCATCGATGATCAACCAACACAGTCCTTCCTAAGGAAAATTTTACAGCACGTTTATTCCCTGGGAAGTGCATATTGCGCAAATCAGCTCTGGTTTAAAGGCATACCATCGATGTGATTCAATGAATGTCAGAAAGCATACCAGCAACTGAAAGTGTCTTTGAATAACTCCATACCTGATGATGCTTATGCCCCGCAAGCGTCACCCATCAGCAACTGAGATACTGCAATACGAGATGGGACCATCCTATTGTATCAGCACATCCATGGCTCACAGCAACCCACTGCAATTGTTCACAGGCAGAGAAGGGATATTATCAGCCATTTATGGACTAAGGTAATTTCACGTGTCTCTCTTCAATGCAAAAGTTCAGTTAACCACAGGTCACACACTGCTGATACCCTTTCTGGGCACCCATTCCGAGCTCCCAGAAAAAAACAGCTACAAAGATTTGCCCTATATTTAGCAACTAAAACTATGATATCAATTACTTGCCCATGACACAGCATGAAAATGTAAACATTGTATCCCATCTGCCCACGGACTGCATGTGGAGTTTGAAAAACGTGAAGCTGTGTGTTTTGGGCTTGACAACAACCTGCAACAAACACTGTATGGATTTCCTACTATTCCTGCTAAGTCACCCTCTGAAATATGTTTGGGACTCATTAATAGGCACCAATACACTGAACATACCCAGAACGGCTATCAAAAGAAACGGATTCATTATATCACACACTCTTTTCCTTTTGTAATTGCTGCATGTCACAATGTTATACTTCTGCCAACCAAAGAGGAAGAATATTGCATCATGGTCTCACCCTTCCTCTGCACTCACATTCTTCAGTTGCTTCATGTTTTACATGGAAGGTGACTAGAATGAAAATTCTAGTCCAAAATTGTCAGTACAAAACAACATGCTGTCAGAGCCAGGAATGTCAATACAACATAGGTGGTCCCAGCACCTACCAAAAGGGATGGAAACACTACACCAGACATTCTTTTCTTTTTTTTTTTTTTTGGCTGTGTGAACACAAGATACTGACTTATACTTTTATCAACGAAAAATGAAGAATGTTGGGTCATCATCACACCATTGCTTTGCATGTCACAATGGGATACGACTACAAAGAAAATGCTAGCACACTGTTGTGTCTAATGGTCCACAATCAACTCTATGAGTGAACACACTGTCTGGGCCTGCAACACTTACTCCACTGCAGTGTTTCGCTCCCTGGCCAAAACCTGGGTAGCCTGGGGAGCAGGTGCACATCTATTTTTCTGGTTCATTCCAGGAAGCTATGTGATTCTCAGCTATGGATGCACTTTCAAATTTCCCTATATGCTCTAGATATCATCTCTGCATTACAAGATGCTACCAACACCATTGATTTATTTAACATACAGGCTTCCACATCTGTGCTCGTAACTTCATCAAGACCCCAGAGTGGACACAGGGCAGAGTCATCAGTGGCTTGAGGTCACGGATTAGGTAATTCATCACAGACGTCACCTTTGGTCACAGCAACCAGCATAGAAGGCACTCCCACCTAGGCTTATCACTGTCCTGAGCACATCAGTGACCAGAGACTCCCCTAATCCTACCATCTGGCGTAGACCAGCCCCACTCTACCCATGCCCTTCCCACAATACTTTAGATTAGATTAATACTTGTTCCATAGACCATGAATATAACACTATCTAATTCAGTGGAATGTGTCAGTTCAACAAAAGGTTTTCTTAAAAGCCGTAATTCAAGTTGTTTAAATAGTAAGATTACTAATTTATATCTAAAAATTCATCCATTTAGTAAAAGGAGCAGTCATTCAGAAACTCTTTTAATTTGTTTTTAAATGTTGGTTGGCTATCTGTCAGACTTTTGATGCTGTTTGGTAAGTGACCAAAGATTTCTGTGGCAGTGTAATTCACCCATTTCTGCACCAAAGTATACTTTAACCAACAGCAGTGAAGTAGTGAATATCAGCCTTTCTCCTAGTGTTGTAGCTATGCACATTGCTATTGCTTTTGAACTGGTATGGGTTATCAATAACAAATTTCATGGGTTATCAATAACAAATTTCATAAGTGTGTGAGTGTGTGTTGGGTGTGCGCGCGCACGTGCAAAGCTGCTGTGAATATCCCTAACCCCTTACATAAATGTCTGCAAGATGATCTTGGCTGGGCTTCAGCTATTATTCCGATTACAAGCTTTTGTGCAACGAATATCTTTTCCCTTAAAGATGAATTACCCAACAATATCATGCCATATGAAAGCAGTGAACGAAAATAGGCATAGTAAGCTGATTTATTTACATGTTTATTACCAAAATTTGCTGTAACCCTAATAGCATAAATAGCAGAACTCAAACGTTTCTGCAGACCATCAATGTGTTTCTTCCAATTCAATCTCTCATCAATGCACACACCAAAAAATTTGGAATAGGCTGTCTTAGCTACAGACCTGCATTCAAACTCAATATTTATTAATGGTGGTGTGCTGTTTACTGTACAAAACTGTATATACTGTGTTTTATCAAAATTTAGCTAGAGTGCATTTGCAGAAAACCGTTTAATAATTTTCTGAAAGATATTATTTACAATTTCCTCAGCTAATTCTTGTTTGTTTGGTGTGATTACTATACTTGTATCATCAGCAAAAAGAACTAGCTTCGCATCTTAGTGAATATAGAGTGGCAAGTCATTAATATATACTAACAACAATAAAGGACCCAAACCTGAACCTTGTGAGGCCGTATTCTTGATACCTCCCCAGTTTGAGGAATCTGCTGGTTTTTGTGGATTATGTGGACTGTTTATTTCAACCTTCTCTCTTCGAGTTAAATATTAATTAAACTGTCTGTGCACTGCTCCACTCATTCCGTAATACTTAAGTTTATCTACAATATATCCCTGATTTGTACAACCAAAAGCCTTTGAGAAATCCAAAAAAATCCCAATTAGTGATGTTTGGTTATTCAGAGCATTTAATACCTTGTTCAGTGAAAGAATATGTAGCATTTTCTGCCGAAAAACCTTTCTGAAAACCAAGCTGGCATTTTGTTAGTACTTGATTTTCACAAATATGTGAAGCTACTCTTGAATACATCTCTTTTTCAAGCATTTTGTACAAAGCTGTCAGATGTGAGACTGGGTATTAGTTGTTGACATCAGATCTATCCCCCTTTTTATGCAATAGCATATTTCTGTCTTTGACTCCAGCTGAACCCACAGTGGCAATCGAAGACCTTCACAGTAGAGCTGGGTGCTGATGGAGATGCTACCCTGTACACTGCCATGACCATAACCTGCAAACTTCACGATATTAGTGTTGCACCTCATAGTTCACCTGGTTCCACCATCACCAATTCCACCACAACTGACTTGATCTGACACCAATATGCAAGAGGCAATGGACAAGGACATCAGCATCATCTCCCCCCTAACCCTTCCTCCGCACTGGTCCATTCCTGCACTCTCCAGGTCGGTTCCGTATCTTCATGTCAATTAAAACTGGTAGGGACTTAGTATTGCACAACTCCCACATTGATACTGTTCACAAGACAGAGGCATTAGCAGTATCAGAGTCAACACCTTTCAAATCAGACCACATGAGGTAAGTCAGATGAGATAGGTGCTCATGCATTCCAGCAAACAGTTGATAAATAATCAGGCTTGACTCATTGGCCTCTCTGTGGCGTATAAAGCTTACAATAGCTCAACATCCTAATACATCTATAATGACGGCATGCAAGTTGGTATTAACTGAGCTTGACTCGCAATCTTCAGCTTAATCTTTGTCCCAATTTAGTTTTTGAATCTACTCCAGTTTAGTGACCACCCATTTCAGTTGAGGAATCCAGAATAACCCACTACTCTCATTTTCGTCACTACCAACTGTAGGTGCCATTGTTACAGCACTTTGCTTCTCCACTCAGTGTATCACATTTTAGTGGCGACAGTAATATAAAATGGTTGCAGCAGCAAACATTTTATCACTTTTTGAAGTTCAAATGGCATTCACAAATGTAAAAAGTAATATTCACGTGAAAACTGCTTCTTATTTCAATGCCAGCCAACATATCGTGGTACTGGAAAGTATTCTGGCACGGTGTTTTTGTACGATAAAGTTGGCAATATGTAAGTAAAGTGTTTAAGTTGAGGACATAGCATACATGGAATTCGTGTTTTGTTCCATGACACGACGATGTCAACATGGGTATATAAGTAATGCAGTAAAAGACAAAAAATAACAAGTGCAGGTCAAAAGTGTTTTAAAATAACATTTTAAAGTCTCTTATTCTTAACTGTGAATGGCTACATTCCTAAACAAATCTAAAGTCATTAACACAGAATTATGCCACCATCAAAAACATGAAGAATATCTGACAGATTTGAAGGAGGCAGTAATACACGCTTTGACAGAAGATAAATCACGGACTGAGGTTGGTAGTATTTTTGGAGTATCTAGACAGCTGGCGTCTGTAATAAAGTTGATGAGCAACAAACCACAACATAGCCAACCACAAAAATGATATCATCATAATCAATAGAATTATTAGACAGTTTGTAGTAGTTTGTATTACATACTTGAAAGACTGCATGACAAATTACCGACGATCTGAAAATGCATCATGGACTAGAAATTCAAGTTTCTACACTAAAATGTTGATTTTGCAATCAAGACTTGATAGGCTGCTGTCCAGCCAAGAAATGTTTTCACAATTCAGCAAATATAGGAAGATGAGAATTGCCTCCACTAAAGAACATTGCAAGTGGACAGCAAAAGATTGAGCCAAGAAATTATGGAGTGACAAAAATAAATTTTATATGATGTCTTACAATGGGATTCAGCATGTTTGTTGTCCAGTAGCCAAAAAATGGAATTCACACCATCGGATTCTGATTAAGTTGCATAGAGGAGGAAACATTACAGTACAGGGATGCTTCAGCACCAAAGTTGTGATACAGCCAAGTCAAAACTTGCGATATCAAACACACATAGCTTATGAAGAAGGTACTGGATAGATATATTACATGAGAGAGTATCAAAATAAAGCAGATTTCAACAATATTCTGCAGTCTGAATGGGAAAAGATTACACACGAGATGATCGAATGTCTAATTGAATCTATGCCTCCGAGATATGCTGCTCTTTTGCTAGCAAAAGGTTATGCAATGAAGTGTTAATATGACTTGGCACAGAAAAGTGAACTTATTTTTTTTCTTTGCACTGTGCTAAAGATTTGATTTAAGTCAGAAAACTTAGAGATGTGAAATTCTGAATTTCATTTTCCAACACAGGATATAGTCACTTCCTGGCAGATTAAAACTGTGTGCCCGACCGAGACTCGAACTCGGGACCTTTGCCTTTCGCGGGCAAGGCAAAGGTCCCGAGTTCGAGTCTCGGTCGGGCACACAGTTTTAATCTGCCAGGAAGTTTCATATCAGCGCACACTCCGCTGCAGAGTGAAAATCTCATTCTGGAAACAGGATATAGTGTTTGCACAGTGTTAAAGGTTTGATTTATTGCCAGAACACTTATGGGCTGTGAAATTCTGAACTACATTTTCCAACACAAGATATAGTGTCACTAGACTCAGTATTTTGTTGTAAAATTGGGATATAATGTTTAATGTATATTAGGTTGAACAGTACGCCACTAAAACTGTTGATAAAATAGTCATTTCAAAACACTTTTGAGTGCCACTGTTCTGTAATATCATGGGTTCCGATATATCATGGACAACGTAAATTAACTCACTTTTTCCAACTAAAGCTCGCATACTTCAGTGCTGCATCAACCAGATGGTCCAGAACAAATATGGCATATTCACCATAGCCCTGCTTCAGCTTGTTTGGCGGAAAAGTAACAGGTGTTCCCTGCACAGATGAAAAACCAAATACATAAATTTTATAGGCAATACTGAATAATGGATTCACAAAAGCAGTCACTAAGAGTTAAGCAAGATGCAGTATATACAAAACAAAATCCAAATGGGATAAATCCACACAAACAATGCACGTGTTGATTTAAGATATCCAACATTGTAGTTAAAACACTTAAATTACATTATTCTGTGCCAAATCCAATTACAATAATAAATTAAAAATATTCCTTTGTCATATTTACTTTCTCCCGCATTTATTCAAGCTCATCTAAACATTAACACGCAACCACATGTAACTTAAAAACATGAATACAGCACTTCCATAAGAGCAGATGGTGCATACAAAAGAATGGCTTACCTCATGGCAGAGTGCTCGCCCCTGTGCTCTTCAATGTTTACACTAATGACCAGCCCATAGCGGAAAATTCCTGGCTTTTCATCTATGCTGACGATACTGCAGTGGCTGCTCAAGGAAAGACTTTTGAAGAAGCAGAGGAAAAGTTGACTTCTGCACTAGATACGCTTGGCTCCTACTACAAAGCCAATCACCTAAAGCCAAATTCCAAGACTCAGGTGGCTCATTTCACTTGACGAATAGAGAAGTTCGGTGAAAACTGGACGTTACATGGCTAGGCAAATGACTGGAGCATTGTTCAACACCAGTATATCTGCGTGTTACCCTTGACCAAACTCTGTCCATCAAGAAACATTGCCATAACACCAGGCTGAAAGTTAGTTAATGGAATAACATCTTGAGGAAGCTCTCATCCACCACCTGGGGAGCAAGTCCTCCCGTCCTGAGAATTTTGACTCTTGCTTTGCGTGTGTCCGCTGCAGATATGCCTCACCTGTGTGGAGTGAATCCACTCACACCAAACAGTTTGATATTGCAATCAATGAGACTGTCCGAATCTTGTTGGAATGTATGAAACCACCTCCAGTCTATAAAATCTACCCGATCGTTGGAATAGCTCCCAGCAGTATTAAAAGGGCTGTTGCTGCTGATGTAGAGAGGGCTAAGCAAACTTATGATCCCTGACATCCACTGCATGATCAAGAGGCTGTAGTCCGTCGACTGAAGTCGAGAAAGAGCTTCATCGCCAGGACTCAACCACTAGAGGAACACCAGAGTCTAACCGCATCACCAGGTGGAAAAGCAAGCTACCACCTGATATCCCTGTAACGGGACACCTCCAGGAAATGACTTGCCCTACCCTATTTGGAGATTGATAAATCGTCTTAGGGTGGGCGTTCCTCTTTGCAAGACCAACATGCGAAAATGGGGCATTCTTCCAGCTGATGGAGATACATCCTGCGAGTGCGGAACAACACAAGGCCCAGCCCACCTTCTAATTTGTCCTGAACTTGAACAACCCTGCACAACACAGGACCTGATCGGCCATCGGAGATCCTACCTCTGGAAATGCTGACCGGACACAGAAATGAATGAATGGGCACTCCCATAAAATGGATCATAAAGCACAATAACAAACACTGAAGATCGAAAAGGATAAAATACCATGCTTTTTGTTTTCAAAAATGTTGAGAGAAGTGCTGATGCAAGACACAAAATTCCCTACCTAACAATCTTTTCTAATAACGAGGGTAGCTCTCTCTAATTTGTATAAGTAATTCTCTAATTCAAATATTGAAAAGACAATCCAGAGGACTGTGGTAAAGGAATAATTGTCCCTGTCTATAATAAAGAAAATAAGAATTTCAAAGCTATGGAGGAATGACATTGGTGTGCCACTGTGGGAAAATATTTTTTGGGAAATTCTAGGAAAGATAATAGGGCCGAGAAAATGAAGGAATAGCAGGAAGGCTCTAGGCTGGATAATCTAATTATAGACGTCACTATAATGACTGGAATCTTTCAAGACTGAGAACGACTCAGGAACCAGTAGAAATAGGTCAGCTGAAGGCATCATAGTAAGCCAGCTGAGGGTAAACAGGTGGACAACAATGAGGGAAAGACAAACAATGGAGATTGCATGGGAGAATAACAAGTCCGGTGAGTAAACCACGATTGAAAACCAAAAACATGTTGAATTCAGAACCAAAATAATATAGTGTACTTAAATCGATACAATAGTGCACAGAAATCCTGACTGACTTCGGAGCTGTTATGCTGCTGACTTTAAAGGGTAGCTACGGTGTGCATAGATCAGCAAGGTGGGCGTGTACTCATGGTAGCGCTTGCAGCACAGACACCAGTGCCTGCAGTTTTAACATCACTGTCACTGAAGTTAGATACCTTGTGTCACGCCTTCAAACTCACCGGGTCAGAACCACCCTGAATGCCGCTTGGGAAGGAGAACTGATGGCACAGGGGGAGTCATAGCACAGAAGCCTGGCAGCTGGTAGGAAGAACCAAGGAATCTGGCAAAGTGCTGGGGCATGCCAGCATGGACAATGATGATGCCGTGACCATGGCAAAGAGGGCGGAGGTTACATTAAGACTTCCATTTCCACGCCGGCATCCACGGGGACCACTGCTGGTATCCTGGAGCACAAGTTGTACCTGTGAGGATGTGGGAGTGGCATAGACAGACGTTCCAGGTCTGACAGAGCCAGCAACGGAGATGCTGTCAGTATGTGGAGACAGAGCTGGTTGGTAGGCTGGCACTCCACACCTCTCAGAGCATCAACTGGTGTAAGGTGCCACCCGAGGGTGGCAACCGCCGTGGCCAGCATTCGCGAGTGTTTTGCCCCATACGAGTGTGCCAACACAACTGAGATAAGCAGAAAGTGCTGGGTGCGCAGAGTCTGGGGTTCTGCGGGCTGTGGGGCCAGGAGGCGGCGGAGGGTGAGTGTGTGCTATCGATGGAGGAGCTCCACCAGGCCACAGTCATGGACAGGGGTGATCCTGCAGGTGCTCAGAAACATCGTGAGTCCAGCTATAGTGATAGAAGTGCCCACCACTTCTAACATTTGTTGCTTAAACGTTCGCATCATATGCTCCACTTCGTCGTTGGAGGATCGGTGAAATGGTGCAGTAAACTTGTGCCTGATGCCATTGGAGGTGCAGAAACATCCGAAAGCCGTCACTATGAACTGGGGTCCTACGTCTGACATGATGGTACAGGGATGCCATTCGATGGCCAGAATTTGGGTGAGTGCATTGAGAGTAGCATTAGTGATGCAGAAGCCATGGTGACCACATAGGAGTTCTTAGAATAAGCTTTCATGACAATGAGCCACAAAGAGCCCAGAAAAAGTCCAGCAAAGTCCAGGTGAATGCCATGCCAGGGATGATGGACCAGGGGCGAAAGACTGGGGCAGATCAGTCTGGTGCCAGACACAAGCATGACATCTGTGCACCATGGCCTTCACATCTTTGTTCTGTCCACGACAGTATGCATGTTGCCTTGCAAGGGCTTTCATTCGCAACATAGCCCAATGCTCACAAAGGAAGAGTTGAAAAACATGAGAAGGCAGTGTAGGTGGGATGATGAAGTCATTATCCACCTCCGTATCAAGCAGGAGAACATGGAGATGACTTATGAATGGTGGAAGAGGCAAGCCCAGGCCTGGAGCTAAGGATAGTGGGCCACCCATGGAGCAAATAGTACATGATGCCCCATGGGATAGGGTTGTGGTGTGTGTCTGCAGCAATATAAGCAGCTGTCATGAGTAATGTGTCCAAGGCGTGCTGTTGTTCCACATCAATGTGAAAAAAGGAGATATGCTGTTGGTCAAATGCTGGATCGGTCTCAAAGGTAGATGAGATAGAGCATCCATGTTCACATGTTTTGCCATGGGCTTGTACTTAGTGGGATAAGCTAAGGAAATACACCCAATGCTGGAGCCAATGTGCTATATGCTCTGGAAGCTGGGAGCATGTCCCAAAGATTGCTACCAGTGGTTTGTGGTCTGTAGCGAGGGTAAGCTTGCTCCTGAATAGGTAAACATAGGATATCTTAAGGGTAAAGATAGTCACCAAAGCTTCCCCCCCCCCCCCCCCCCCTCCCCAATACTGAGTAGTTCTTCTGAGTCTTTAACACACAGTCAATCAGTTGCTCAGTACCATCATCATTCCCATGGGTTCGCACCACACCAATGCCATAGAGAGACGCATGATTGGCCAAAACGTGGGAACAGGATGGAGAAAAAGAGCGTAAGGAAGGATGCGAAATGCAGCAGATACTTCAGATACATTAAAGCGTGCTCAAGGGCCGCCATCCATGTGTAATGAAAGCCCTACCTTCACAACTAGCTTAATTGATACATAATGCAGGCCACTTGTGTGAGGAACTTAGAATAATAATTCATCTTTCCCAAAAATGCCTGCAGCTCCTGTAAGTACTGGAGTTGGGGCACAGAATAATAGAAGAAATATTCTGGTCAGTGGGTAGGATCCCGTCTTTACTGAGCAAGTGTCTGAGGTATTTTACTTGCTTCACTGAGCTCCTGGAAGGGAACCGTGTCAGAGATGACTTGATCCAGTGATGGTGAATCCAGACTGTGAAGAGGCATCCAGACTGAAAATGTTGTCAGCTTAATGACTATCGACTGAACAGCATGATCAACAGTGAGACCATTTTGTAGACAGCGTTGATTGTGATTTGACCCCATAGGGGAATCAAACTGTCATTATATGCAAGCAAAACACAAGAGGACAGTGCCAAGTCATGGAAACCAAGACAATGTATGTGTGGAGGCTTATCTACATCTGCATGGATACTATGCAAATCACATCCAAGTGCCTGGCAGAGGGTTCATCAAACCACCTTCACAATTCTCTATTATTCCAGTCTCCTATAAAGCACGGAAAGAACGAACACCTATATCTTTCCGTACAATCTCTAATTTTCCTCATTTTATCGTGGTGAACGTTTCTCCATATGTAGGTTGGAGCCAACAAAATATTTTCACATTCAGAGGAGAAAGTTGGTGATTGGAATTTCGTGAGAAGATTCTGTCACAATGAAAAACGCCTTTCTTTTAATGATGTCCAGCCCAAATCTTGTAAAATTTCTGTGACTCTCTCTCCCATATTTCACGATAATACAAAATGTGCTGCCTTTCTTTGAACTTTTTCGATGTACTCCGTCAGTCCTATCTCGTAAGGAGCCCACACCGCACAGCAGTATTCTAAAAGAGGACGGACAAGCGTAGTGTAGGCAGTCTCTGTTATATTTTCAATGTGTCCTGCCAAAAAAGCGCAGTCTTTTTTTAGCCTTCCCCACAGCATTTTCTATGTGTTCCACCCAATTTAAGTTGTTCATAGCTGCAATTCCTAGGTATTTAGTTAAATTTATGGCATTTAGATTTGACTGATTTATCGTGTAACCGAAGCTGAATGAATTTCTTTTAGCACTCATGTGGATGACCTCGCACTTCTCATTATTTAGGGTCAACTGCCACTTTTTGAGCATTCAGATACCTTTTCTAAATCATTTTGCAATTTGTTTTGATCTTCTGATGACTTTATTTGTCGATAAACAACAGTGTCATCTGCAAACAACCTAAGATGGCTTCTCAGATTGTCTCCCAAATTGTTTATACAGATAAGGAACAGCAAAGGGCCTATAACACTACCTTGTGGAACACCAGAAATCACTCCTGTTTTACTCGATGACTTTCCATCGATTACTACAAACTGTGACCTCTCTGACAGGAAATCACAAATCCAGTCACATAACTGAGACGATATTCCATAAGCACGCAATTTAACTACAGTTATCAAAGAAATTATAGCTCCAGCATCCATGTGGAAATGGACCTCCTGGTTTGCAATCGTGAGGTTGATAAACAACATAGTGGAAGAAGGATTGCCCTGAGGAAAACTGTCCAAGATTCATAAGCTCAGTTCAGAGATGTCCCTCTTTGCTACAACAGTGCAATGCACCCACTGATCCAGGCAGACTGCAGGGCATAAAGCAGTCAGGACAAGAAGGAAGACCCCGTTGCTTCCATTGATGGGGTGTGACTGTCTGTTCAGAACCCATTGCCACATCAGAAATCGATTAACGTAATGCCATTGTTAGTAAAAAGGCTAAAGAAGTCCGCCCTCAAGGTGGGCAGCTGAAATGTTGCTACCTGTTGCTGAGCCATGAGGCATTTGTTGCCTGTGCAATCTCGAAAAAGTGTGCAATTTTCAAGATATCATCCAGGGAGGGTAAGAATCGTAGAGGGAGACCAAGAGATGAATACACTAAGCAGATTCAGAAGGATAGTTTGAGGGCTGCAGTGCGTACTCCCAGATCAGGAGATAATTGGACCACCATATTTAAAATCAAAGAATCTGCAAATGAAGAAATCATAAATGATATTCGTAATGTAATTCGGTCAGCCAAAGGTTAGTTTACAAGCTCCAGAATTGTTATCAACGGAATTCTACAAAGAAGATCGGCGAGTAACGCGTACACAAACAAAATAAACACTGGCATCAGGGAACAGTGCGACGAACTTGGTGTTGTATTTGTTGACCCAAATAAATTTCTCGGCAACAAATGTCTGGGTAGGGATGGCCTGCACCTAAACAGACTAGGTGCAATGACTTTCAGCAAAATGCTCCTGGACTTATGTAAAATTACAAAAAATAAGGGAAACTAATACGGTCTGCACGGGGTGACTATCCAAGAATACCGTATGCAAACAAAAAACGTGAGTGTAATCGTAATAAGGAAGCAGTTGAACCAAAACAGAACGACATGAAAATGGAAAAAAGTGGGAATGCAAATAGTGTTGGAAAAAATTACTTAACAGTTGTTCACCAAAATATATGTTCCCTAGCAAATAAGACCCAACAGCTAGAAGTGGAGCTGGAGTCTACAGAGTGCTCAGTTGTTTGTCTCACTGAGCATTGGTGCAATGAGGCTGAAATTAATCAGTTAGTCTTGCAGTCTTATAACTTAGCATGTGCATACTGTAGGACTTCTATGAAGTGTGGAGGGTGTTGTATTTATGTAAAACAAAATTATCAGTATAAGACCAGAAGCGATTTGTGTGTAATCAGTGAAGAGCAACATTTTGAACTGGCAGCAGTTGAAATCAGGGACCAATACAGATGTAGGAATTTGATTATCTTATGTATATACAGATCTCCTAGTGGAGACTTCAACATATTTTTCTCCAAACTTAATCATGTTCTTGACAAGATATCCACCCCAAAGAACCACATTCTCATATGTGGAGACCTAAATGTGGGTAAACTGAATCCTGATTCTACATGGGACTCATTACGAAGTCTTCCTCAAAGTTTCAATCTAGTTCGAATGGTTAACAGTGCAACCAGAATAACAAAATAATCAAAGACATCTGTTGATCAGGTATTAACAGATTTGGGCAAAGAAAACTGTGAGGTGGTGGTAGCAAAGCTAGGATTATCTGATCACTCAGGTCAAATCATTAATATAAAAGTGGCTCCAGAAGAAACAAAGAAAATGCATATTTACAGACAAATTTTTTCTAAACAAAATAGACATGAGTTTGCCAAACAGATAGCAGGACAAACATGAGACTCAGTATACTCAGAGGTAGATGTGAATGAAAAATTCAAAAATTTCATGACATTGTTTAAATTAAATTTTGAAGAAACATTTCCTTAAGTATTATGTCCATTATCAACAGCAGGAAAAAACAAGTGGGTCACAAAAGGAATCAAAAAATTGTCTGAAACACTAAAGTACCTGAGCTCCATTAAACACAGCCAAACTAATCCTGCTTTCTCACTCTTTTATAAAAGATATAGGAAAACATATAGGAAAATATTGCTTGCAGCAAAGAGAGCTCATAACTCCAAACTGGTGCTCTCTGCTGAAAACAAAAATAAGGCAGTATGGAAGATTGTGAAGCAGGAAACTGGTACCGGGAAAATGAATCTGTCAAACTTGAAAATCAAAGAGGAAGGGACTCTAATAAAAGACCCAATATATTCGGCAAACTATATAAATGATTATTTTAGTAGCATAGGAATAAAATTACAGGAAAATTTTCTAACAGCCCCTCAGGTCAAAAAGCCAAATAATGGTGTATCACACTCAATGGTGTTATTCCCTACAACACAGGAAGAAGTCTATAATGCAGTCAGCAAACTGAAAAACAAAAACTCAGCTGGTCTGGATGAAGTCCCCATTATTATAATTAAGGACTGTATCAAGAGCCTACTTCCACCTTTAGTTGATATTATAAATCAATCTTTCAAGCAGGGCTACTTTCCAGACTATTTAAAATATGCGAAATTACTACCTCTCTTCAAAAAAGGTGATGCAGGAAAAATTGAAAATTATAGGCCAATTTCTCTACTATCATGGTTTGCAAAAATATTAGAAACTATTATGAAAGATAGGCTAATGAATTATTTAAATAAATACGACTTACTGTCTGTTGACCAGTTTGGATTTCGATCAAGGAAAAGCACAGAATCAACAACAGCACACCTCACAAAACACATTCTAGAAGCATTAGATAAAGGGAACTACACAACAGGTATATTTCTTGATCTAACTAAAGCGTCTGATACAGTAGACCACAACATATTGTTAAATAAGTTACATGAACTGGGAATAAGGGGACTTGTGAAAAAGTGGTTCCAGTCATATCTAAAAAATAGAAGACAGATAACTGAAATCTCACATATTTCAAGTTGCTCAAATTATATTGTAAACTATACTTCAGACTCAAATTATGTAAATATAGGTGTCCCACAGGGTAGTGTCCTTGGCCCAATACTATTCCTCATTTACATAAATGACTTCCCACAGAGCATCAAGCATGGACAAACAATATTGTTTGCAGATGACTCAAATGTTCTAATCAGTGACAAATCGCCAGATGCACTGAAAGAAAAAGCCGAACAAACGCTAAACAGTGTACGTGAGTAGGCATCAAATAATAAACTAACACTAAATTAAAAAAAAAAAAAAATGCTGTTAACTTCTATGTCTGCAAAAAACCATACTATAACAACTTTAAGTTATGAAACTATAGAATGTGTAGACTACACAAAATTTCTTGGTATGCGTGTTGACGGTCAGTTAAAGTAGGAAGAACATATTAAAATACTTAGTAACAGAATCGCTACAGCATGCTATGCTCTTAGAATTCTGACTGCAGTGTGTGATACTACATGTGTCAGATCTGTATATTTTTCTTATATCCACTCTGTTATTACCTATGGAATAATATTTTGGGGAGTCAACAGTAAAAATATTCAAATAGTTTTCAAATTACAGAAAAGAGCAATTCGTATAATAACCAAGAGTGGCAGTAGGGCTCACTGCCTTGAACATCTCCAAAAGCTGGAAATCCTAACTGTCCCCTGTGAATACATTTTTCAAAGTATTATGTATGTAAAAAAAAAATATTGACTGTTACATGAAAAATTCTTTAGTACACTGCTATGAAACTAGAAACCAATACTGTTGTGACAGTGCCACGACATTTAACAGTGCCGCCACGACAGTATGCGCAAACGGCGATAGAGGCGCTCCGCAACTCGGCTGAGCGCGAGAGCGCCACCTAGCTACGAACGGCTCCGGCCGCAGTCACGGCACGGCAGTCGAATAAGAGATACTGAGTTGTATCATGTAACCAGCTATTGTTTCTAAGTGAGTGTGTCTGAATATCCACGCAATTATTGGTGATTAAAGGTTATAACACTTTTTGGCGACGAGGATGGGATATCTTCACTGTGTTGTGGATTTGTGTGTTCGTGACGGGGCAGACATGGAACAGCTTATGCAAGCGCTCATTGAACAACAAACACAGCTGACGGCTGCTATTCAGGCACAACAAACACAGCTGACGGCTGCTATTCAGGCGTTGTCGACGTCACTCACTCATCGTCTGTCTTCCTCCTCTCTGCCTCCATTCCCTCCTTACGACGAGCCCGCTGAAGACTGGGAGGATTATGAGAAGTGTTTGCGGCAACACTTCTTGGCTTTCGGTGTTGTCGACGCTCCTATGTCTAAATCGTTATTTCTATCTTGGATTTCCCCACGGATCTATCAGCTGCTATCTCAGTTAGCCCCTCTGTGGGAACCTGCCTCTCTGTCCTTCCAAGAAATGTGTGACTTATTGTCTAACTATTACCGAAAAAACACCCACGTCGTTGCCGCCCGCGTGGCGTTCTACCGGTGTCAGAAACAGCCCCATCAATCTTACCGGGCTTGGGCGGCGGAACTACACGGTCTGAGTAGGAAATGTCAGTTTGTCACGGACACTCATCATGAGTCTTATGCTGATTCAATGGTTAGGGATGCTATTCTACGGCTTGCTCCTGATAAAGAAGTTCGGCAACATGCCCTACAACTGCCAAACCCATCGTTGTCGGAAGTTCTAAGCATCGCTCAATCCTCTGAAGTGTCTCACGCTGCTGGCGCGCAAATAGACGCTAGCGCGCCGGCCATTTTTCAGCGATTTTTGGAACAGCTCACGGCTTCCGTTCCCGGTTTCATAGACTATCTGGATGACATTGTTGTCACGGGGGCCTCCACTGAGGAGCACCTTCGCAATTTGCGTTCACTGTTTCGGGCTTTGCATTCGGCTGCGTTGAGGTGCAATCTGGACAAGTCACAGTTCTTCCAACCCTCCATTGTGTATCTTGGTTTCCACTTGTCCCGTGAGGGTATACGTCCTCTACGTCAGCACGTTGCAGCCATTAACGCTCTACCCCGGCCGTCTACGGTCAAAGAACTTCAGGCGTTTCTAGGCAAGATTGCTTATTATCACAAATTCATTCCATCCGCGGCGGCGGTAGCTCATCCTCTGCATCAGCTGTTACGCAAAAACATCCCTTTCTGTTGGTCCGACGAGTGTGAGCAGGCTTTTGTCCGCCTGAAGGCTCATTTGCAGTCGGCGCCTTATCTTGCCACATTCCGTCCGGGTCAGCACTTGGTTCTGGCGACTGACGCGTCACAGTATGGCCTAGGGGCTGTTCTCGCCCATCGGTATGAGGATGGGTCGGAACGACCAATCGCCTATGCTTCCAAGACCCTCAACGATGCGCAACGGTGTTACTCTCAAATCGAAAAGGAGGCGCTCGCTATGATTTATGCTCTAAAAAAGTTCAGCGTTTTTTTGTATGGTTCTAAGTTTCACCTCATCACCGACCACAAAACCGCTGGTCTCTCTGTTCAGCCCATCGGCGTCGCTTCCGGATAAGGCAGCTCACCGCCTGCAACGTTGGGCCTTATACTTGTCTCGCTTTCACTATGAGATTCACTATCGCTCCATGGCCCAGCACGCCAACGCTGACGCATTGTTGCGATTGCCGATGGGCCCCGACCCGGTTTTCAATCGTGATGAACTACTCTGTTTCCACATTGATGAGGAAGAATGTCGTACAGTCGAGGGTTTTCCACTTACAGGTTCGCAGATTGCGTCGGCTACTGCACGGGACCCAGTCCTGCGTCAGGTGATCGGTTTTGTTGAACGGGGTTGGCCGGACAGGACCAGGGGCTGGGCATCGGATCCCCTTTGCAACTACCATGCCTTGCGCCTTCGTCTGTCTGTTCGTGAAGGTGTTGTTCTTCTGGCCAGCCTCTCTTCGCAAAGATGTTCTCAAACTGTTGCACGAAGGCCACTGGGGTATTTCTCGGACTAAGTCCCTGGCCCGCAGGCACGTTTATTGGCCCGGTATTGATTCGGACATCGCCCACATGGTTGCTGTGTGTGGTCAGTGTGCTCAACAACTGGCTGCACCTCGTACAATGCCCTCTCCGTGGCCTGATCGGACGCAGCCATGGGAATGGGTGCACACTGACTTTGCCGGTCCCTTCCTCGGTACTTCTTGGCTACTGTTGGTTGACGCCTTCTCGAAGTTTCCGTTTGTTGTTCGATGTCTGTTGCCCACCACTGCGGCGACGACGCTGGCTTTGTCCAAAATCTTTGCGCTAGAAGGTCTTCCATCCACGATCGTCACGGACAATGGCCCTCAGTTCTCTCCGCAGGCCTTCCATGATTTTTGTACTGGACAAGGGATTCATCATGTTACAGCACCGCCCTTCCATCCGCAATCGAATGGGGAGGTCGAGTGCCTTGTCCGCACTTTCAAAAGCCAGATGAAAAAATTCCTTAGTGATTTTTCCACAGATGACGCTCTGCTGCAATTTCTGAGTTCTTATCGCTTCACGCCTCTGGGTGATCGCAGCCCTGCTGAACTCTTGCATGGCCGCCAACCGCGCACTATACTGCACCTGCTTCACCCTATCAGGCCTTGTGCTGTGTCCCCTAGTGCGGCAAAATACTCGGTGGGCGCCGACATGCGGGCACGAGGGTATGGATCGCGCCCTAAATGGATTCCAGAGGTGGTCAAGGCTCTTCGCGGCCGCCGGCTTTGTGAAATACGTATGGACGATGGCATGGTTGTTCGCCATTACGACCAGATGCGCCCACGAGTGGTGGCCACGCCGGTGCCACCGCCCCTTCCTTCGCCTCCACCAGCCCGAGAAGCCAGTCCTGTCGCTGCTGCCGATCTACCGTACGTGTTGATGCAGCCGACGTCGCTACCGCTTCTGGGTATGCTGGAACCGACCCCCGTCGCGACGCCGCCTTCTCCGGGACCCATCTCGCTGGAGCACATCCCCAGGTCCACGCTGGAGCACATCCCCAGGTCCACGACGCCTATGGGTGCTGCTCCGGAGTTTTCACCCATCATCTCATCCAGGAGGCATGTTCCACGCACGAGCTTCCGTCCTGGACATTTTCGACCATACTCTCGTGTCTCTCCGCGGGATCTTCTTGGGGCCTCACAAGAGGCCATGGATGTCTCCACACTGTCCATGTCTCCAAGGAAGTGAGTGTTTTTTTTTTTCAAGGGGGGGAAAAGTGTTGTGACAGTGCCATGACATTTAACAGTGCCGCCACGACAGTACGCGCAAACAGCGATAGAGGCGCTCCACAACTCGGCTGAGCGCAGGAGCGCCACCTAGCTACGAACGGCGCCGGCCGCAGTCACGGCACGGCAGTCGAATAAGAGATACTGAGTTGTATCATGTAACCAGCTATTGTTTCTAAGTGAGTGTGTTTGAATATCCACGCAATTATTGGTGATTAAAGGTTATAACAAATACAATCTGCATCTAGAGAGGAGAAATAAAGATAAAACTCAGCAGAGCTTGTTGTACAATGCCATTAAATTATATAATAAATTACCCCAAAAAATAAAAGATATTGACACAATCGGACAGTTAAAAACGAAACTAAAAATTTTTTTTATTAAATAAAAGTTATTACGCAGTGACGGACTATCTGAATTAAAACATGTAGTGTAATTAAAGTAGCCTGCATTGTAATATACGAGGAAATAATTGTAATACGAAATCCAGAATTGTACAGTACTATAAGAACATTACAAATTACATAAGGATATAAAACTAATTTAAGATACCTCAAAAATGTGTGTAAATACTAATTTTATGTGTATAATTGTAGGTATATTGTATTGTATATGATTTTGCTGACGAAATCCATACAATGTAAATTGTTACATGGAATAATAAAGAATCAATCAATCAATCAATCAATCAATGAAGGTTTGCAAGCTGGGTTCGCACAAGTGAAATTGCAATGGCATCTCAGTCCTTGCAGTTTTGCCACCCACAAGTGGTGTGACTGACCAGGTTGCTTGTGGTATTGATGGAACTTGAGGACAATGTGACAGCAAGGAATCACTGAAAATAATAATTCTTCTCAAATGTGACCATAACACGATTTGAGAGTGAAGCCAATTTCTTTAAGAAGAAAAATGTCTCCAGGCAAGCACAAGAAAGGGAGAGTGACCATTGTAGAGTGCCATTAGAAACACAAAAAGTGGCAAAATGCTGTTCCAGCTGCTGTAAATACATGACCAAAACCTCTCTGGCATCATTAAAAGGTGGAAATGTGCGTGGGTGGTTCTCTGCCTCAGGAGCAACCACCGCTTGTATGGAGTGTGTATCCTGAACCTGCAGTTCATCCTTCAAAATGTGAATTTCCTGACAAAGCAACTCAGTTTGTTGTTGCTGTTGTTGAAACTGTAGTTGTAATTGCTGCTGCAGGACCATCTGCTGCAGTTTCATAAGCTGCACAAATCTGGAATCCATTGGACACTGCCAACTTTTTCACCCATTGCCAATTGTATTGACTGGAATCTGTTAAGACTGGGAACGACTTGAGAACCAGTAGCAAAAGGCCAACCAGCTGAGGGCATCACAGCGAGACACCTGAGAGTAAACAGGCGGAGAACAATGAAAGAAATAAAAACAATGGAGACAGCACAGCACAGCAACAAGTTCAGCAAGTAAGCCACAAAAAAACAACAACCAGAGACATAGTGAATTCAGTACCACAATAACGGTCTGTTGTGAGATCAATATAATAGCACTGAGGAATGATGAATGACTGTCGAGCTGCTGCACTGCTGGCTTTAAAGGGCAGCACACGCACAGATAGGCCGGCAAGACGGGTGTGTCCTCACAACAGTGCTTGCAGCAGCAACAGCAGTGTTTGCAGATGCAGCAGTGTCATCTAGAGGCTGTCACTGAATTCCACACCTTCCCGTGAGCCTTCAAACTCACCAGGCCATGATACCAGACTTCCATTACAGGTAAGGCAGCCACAGGAGAAACATTATGAGTATGGGAAAAATTTGCTGATGGCCCTTCTGCATATTAAGAAGGTGTATGGCAGAGTGTTCTGCAATAAAGTATGGGAAGCCCTCAGGAACAAAGATGTGCAAAACTGCGCAATAGACTAGGTGAAAGAAATTTACCCCAAAAACATAAGATATTTTGTAAAAGAAATTTACCCCAAAAATATAAGATATTTTAAATTGGAATAAGAGGAAACAGACTGAATAAAGCAGAAAAGGTGTTTCAACAAGGAAGTGCACTTTCACAACCATTTCTGTAGCTTTTATGGGAAACATAAAGCACAATGTGACATACAGGGTTGCAAAGAATAATGATATTGTTAATGATTTATGATGATGACCTACTTATTACGAAGACAAATAAGGACAATCAAGTTCAGCAGCAGTTAGATGCATGGGCAGAGTGGATGGATTATATGGCCACTCATCGAATAGCCGAAGTGTTGAGCTGTCGACAGGCACACACAAAAGAGAAAGAGAACTTGCTAGGATTTCAAAATAAATTCTACGTCAAGCCAGAGTACACCCACCCACCCATGCATGTGCGCTCAAACATGATCCCCCCCCCCCCCCCTCCCTGCTCTCTTTACACACACACACACACACACACACACACACACACACATAAGTGTACTCTCTGGCTGCTGAGGCATCAGCAGCCAGAGACTCTGTGTGTGTGTGTGTGTGTGTGTGTGTGTGTGTGTGTGTGTGTGTGTTCGATCTCTGACAAAGGCCCTGTTGGTCAAAAGCTCATTTTCTGACAGACTTTTTGTTGTGCCTATCTGTGAATCAGCATCTATGGTATATGGTGAGTAGCAACTATCTTTTTCATGAAATTGTCACATTCCAGCCTGGATTTTCCATTGTTGAAAATTTAAAGTGAGGAAGAGTGGCTTCTTGACTGCTCAGGAAGAAGGAGAGGGTAGCCCGAAGTCTCATTGTCATAAAGAAACAGCTGAAAAAAGTTGACAGCTTCAAATATTGTGGAAGTGTTGTGGAAATTAATGGAAGAAGTGGTGAAGTCAATGAGTGAAGAAGGCAAGGAGACACATTTCTGGAAAGTGTCAAGAGCTTCATGTGGAATAAAGAGGTCCCGCAGAATCTATGTTCTGTATCTGGCTGTTACACTTGCTCCAATTTTTCAGTACAGGTAGTTCTGCGAAAGCCTGGAAATTGTCAATGCAGTCACTTTGAATGCAGGGACCAAATGGATTTGACTTAATGCTCACAGATCTTTGTCTTCCCATAACCTCTCAACATATGGGTTGCTCTCTTTCTGAGATCTGAGTGACCCGTCTTTCTTTTTTAACTTTAAAACCCCCTCTCCTTAAAGAAGGAATTAACAGGTCCTAAAGCTAGGACTGTCCAATGGTAACACTAAATATTTTGTATCCTGAAAGTAAATACCAGCCCGCAGCTCTATCTCATAATTTTATAATTCTCTCATGTGATTTTCCTTTCGATACAATCAACTGCCTGCTTACATAAAAGTATATGATAATAGAACATACGTGTATCAAAGTGATTATTGTAACTGAAAACTGTGGTCAACAAATAAATGTGATTTATGTGATTGATATATGTGATTGATATATGACCATATAGTGCGATTTCTGTTCTCAGCTACTAGTCTACACTATTTTTGTGGGCAGAATTTCCTGCAGGGCTTTGTCAACAATTGTAACATTCAGTTTCTCCAGTAATGGGAATAAATGATGCAAAATTATCTCTCCTGTACAGCAGTAAAATACATTTAATAAACCTCAAACAAAACTCACAGTCTCTCGAAGCACATCCAGAATGCCAGATATTGTAGAGTTTGGATCATCATATTCCTGTGGCTGTTCAAATATTTTACCCATTTTGCGTATAAGCCACGCTGCCAGAGAAGTGAAGAGATAAAACTGTTCACCAGGGTTCGTCTTAATTGCAAAGTAGTGCCTGAAAAGCAAAACAAATCTTTTCTCAAGAGATAATACACCGAGAATACCAACTTCGCATATAACATTTATGTGTAATATTGTGTTCTTATTAATTTTGGCATCACATTTCTAATCCAGTATCTTCACATAATGAAAGTAATTAATAACTATGACAATTTTGGAGGGTTAATTCAGCACTTATTATACATACTACTAGCGAACCCAGCAACATTTCACAATTAATAAATATGCATGGAAATTGTATATACATCATAATCTTCTTCTCCCCCTCTCTCTGTCCATCTTCTCCTCTTTGCCCATCTCCTCCTCCTGCCCCCCCCCCCCCCCCCCACAAACTGTGTCCGTCATCTCCTCCATGCTCTCTCTGTCTATCTCTCACTGGCTCCACCTCCCTCCATCTTTACACCCCACCTCTTTTTGTTCATCTCGATTTTCCTCCTCTCTTCCCATTTCCCCCCCCCCCCCCCCCCAAAAAAAAACCTGTTTTCTGTCCATCTGCTCTATGACCTTAAGACTTGTTTATAATTATTGCAAATTCATATTTCGCAGTACTATTCTGATCATAAGCCATATACACTATTTTTGTGTCCTCTGTGAAAACTGACAGCAAGAAAGAAAACAAAATTACACATTGTTGTGTACGAAATTTTTAAAAAATATATGTAATGAGAAAGAATGTATATAGGAGAAACAAAACTGCAAATTTTCACAGCAGAGCACAGAGTACGATTTTCCTTCTTGCAGTAGGCTTTAACAGAAAACCAGTACACTGTTGTTTAAAAAATATGTAGCACATGTCTGTTTGAATGTCTATTACTGTATCACGTAAGAGTTTAAAGTAAATCAGAGAAGAACTATTGAGAATTTTGTCAACAACTTTTCCCCTTCACGTATTACATACATATTCATATATTTCAAAAATACATGGCCTATGTCTGTCCAAATGCTCATGAGAGCATCATGTAAAAATTTTAAGTATGCCAGTCAATAACTTTTCATGATTTTTGCTAATAATGACGCCCCTTTACATAATGTATATCTATACTTATGTACCACATACATTAAAAATGTGTAGCCTATGTTTGCCCGAATTTTTGTTAGAGTATTATGTAAATATTTGAAGTAAATTGACAAAGAACTTTTCGAATTCCTGCCAACAACATTGCCCCTTTAGTACATACATACTTATATACCAAGTATATTAAAAATATGTGTAGCCTATGACCGTCCACACATTTATTATAGTATCAGGTTCAAGATTTTTGGTAGCATCCTTAAACTACAACCTGTCTTCATTTATAAGCACAGATTTTATATGTCCATACTAATAGTATAAATGCAAAAGTAACTCCATCTGTTACATTTTCACAACTAAACTGCTGAACTGATTTTGAGAAAATTTGCTATGGAGACAGCTTCAGTGCTGAGGAAGAAGACAGGCAACTTCAGAAAGTGTGTAGTACAACATATTTATTGATTTGGAGAATATAACACGAAATATGCAACAATAATTACTTTTTGTAAAACCTATTTACTCTTTGATTTTGGACTTTACTATATTTGTGGAAATGCTTTATAGTTTGATATATTCTGCATAATATGACTCCATGTAATGCATACAATGGTTCTACAATCCTCTATGTGTTTAATCCATACCTCCATATTAAAATCAGTCACAAACTCATCACATTTTAACCGCTGGGCATCATGCGTCTCTTCCAGCTTCTAAGACACCTCAAGACTCACAATGACGGCATCATTTAAAGGCTCTATGACAAACAGAGAGTTGTACCCTTACAAGCGGAATGTTGGAGGCTTTTGGGGAGGCTGCATTTGAGTATGCTCTATTAACTGAGTATGTTAATCACAAATTAGTCATCACAAGGGGATTGGATAAAAAATGTAGGCACCATAAAACGTTAAAATAGAAGGGAGAAACAATTTGCAAGTGTTGCTCTGGTGGCAAAACTCACATCCTAAAAACTCTACTCCTGCACAAATGTAACAAATCGAGGCATTTAAATATAATCAGAAAATATAATGTATCCTTTTAGATGCGACATATATCAAAATTGCATTTGAGTATGCTCTATTAACTGAGTATGTTAATCACAAATTAGTCATCACAAGGGGATTGGATAAAAAATGTAGGCACCATAAAACGTTAAAATAGAAGGGAGAAACAATTTGCAAGTGTTGCTCTGGTGGCAAAACTCACATCCTAAAAACTCTACTCCTGCACAAATGTAACAAATCGAGGCATTTAAATATAATTAGAAAATATAATGTATCCTTTTAGATGCGACATATATCAAAATAATAGAAACATGTTCTTTATGTAACTACATACTGGCATTGCATACATTTTTATACATACATCTCTACAAAAATACATACACAGTCATCTAGTAAAATTAACCTGGTGCAAATCCCAAACACTCAAGCAGTACTCAAGATAGGTCACACTAGTGCCCTATATGGTCTCCTACAGATGAATCACACCTTCTTAAAATCCTCCCAATAAACCGAAGTCGACCATTCATCTTCCCTACCACAATCTTCACATGCTCATTCCATTTCATATCATTTTGCAACATTATGCCCAGATATTTAAACAACATGACTCTGTCAAGCAGGACACTGCTGTATTTTTGTCTAAGTCATCCTGTATCATCCTAAAGTCACTCATCTTCAACATCTTCCTGTACACCACAGCATCATCAGCAAACAACTGCAGACTGCTGCCCACTGTGTCCGCTAAATCATTTATATATACAGAAAATAACGGTAGTCCTATTCCACTTCCTTGGGGGACTCCTGACAATACACTTGTTTCTGATGAAGACTCACTGTTGAGGACAATGTACTGGGTACTATACCTCAAGAAGTCTTCAAGCCACTCACATAGCTGGGAACCTATTCCATATGCTCATACCTTTGTTAATATTCTGCTATGGGTTACAAGTCAAATGCTTTTCAGAAACCTGGAAATGTGAAATCTGCCTCTTGCCTTTCACCTACAATTTGTTGTATATCATGCATGTGAGGAAAGGGCAAGCTGAGTTTCACATGAACGATGATTTCTAAAATCGAAATGATATGTGGACTTCACCTTTTCAGTCTCTAGAAAATTTATTATATTTAAACTCATGATATGCTTTAAAATTCTGCAGTAAACTGATGTTAGTGATATTGGTCTGTTACTTTGCCAGTCCACTGTTTTACCCTTCTTATATACAGGAGTCACCTGCACTTTTTTCCAGTTGCTTGGGTCTTTTTGCTGGGCAAGATATTCATGATAAATGCAAGCTGAGTAACGGGTCAATGCCGCTGAGTACTCCTTGTAAAACCCCCCCTTTTTTTCAACTCTTTCAGTTGTTTCCCTACACCAGGGATGCTTCTTACTACGCTGTCCGTACAGGACCCTGTGCGATGGTCAAACGACAGTACATCTGTACGATGCTCCTGCACGAATTATTTCATACACAGAATTTAAAACTTCAGCTTCTGTCTTGCTATTTTCAACTGCCTCATCAGACTGGTCATCAAGTGAGTGGATGGAAGCCTTAGAACCACTTAGCAATTTTACATACGACCAGAATTTACTCGGTTTCTTTGCCAGATGTCTTACTATGGTACAACGTTGTTGTATGTTCCGTGGATAGATCTTTTCACAGATGCATTAATATCTACTAACCTTTGCCTGTCGTCATTTGCACATTCTCTTTTGAATCAAGAATGCAAGAACCTCTGATTCCTCAGCATTTTCAAAATTTCGTTGCTAAACCCTGGTGAGTCTTTTCCGTCCTTAATCCACTTACTAGGCACATACTTGTCCAGAGCATGGTTTACAATCTGTTTAAATTTTGCCCATCAGACTGGAACTAAATTATTGCAATTCACTGTCTATGTGAGATAACTGTTGCGTCTCGCTGATCTTTCAAAGTGCCGCCGTGCAGTTACGCGCGTCCTCTACATGCGGCGCTGTCTGCCAGCCATGCAGCAGCAGCGCCACCTTAGTGGCCAGCCAGCCAGCAGCCGCTAGACTTGGACGCAGTTATGATTTGAGTATTAAAGTGTACACACGTCTTACTCTGTTTACTTGATCTGAGAGTTTCATGTATTGCATCTTCCTTGAAATATATTTGTTCAACTTGAAGTTATAACAATTGGCGACGAGGATGGGATTTTTCTTTTCCATCATTGACCAACATGTTTCCATGGCTACTTAAGAGCAACTATGGCAAAGTCTCATAGAACAGCAAACGCTTCTCACAAATGCGATTCGTGATTTTGTCGCGGCATCAAATGCGGGGCATCTCTCGTTGTCTCTACCTAATTTTCCTCCTTACGACGAGACGACGGAAGACTGGTCTGATTACGAAAAACGTCTTCGACAGCACTTCTTGGCATTTCATGTCGCGGATGAACAAATATGTAAGTCTCTGTTCCTTTCACGGATTTCACCTCAAATGTATCGGATGTTGTCGCAATTGGCTCCTTTGAAAGATCCTGCGTCTTTGTCCTTTGCTGAAATGTACTCACTTCTGTCCGTCTATTTTCAAAAGCAAACACATGTGGTAGCCTCTTGTGTTGCCTTTTATCGTTGCCGAAAACAACCGAATCAATCCTATCGCACTTGGGCTGCTGAACTTCACGGCCTCAGTAGAAAGTGTCAATTTGTTACTGGAGTTCACAAAGAATCCTATGCCGATTCCATGGTACGGGATGCTACTATCCGATCGGCGCCCAACAAAGACGTTAGGCAACATGCCCTTCAGTTGGCGAATCCGACTCTAGATGAAGTCCTATCCCTCACTCAGTCTTTTGAAATTTCTCGCGCCGCTGGATCGCAAATAGAGGCATGGGGCGACATAGGGGAAATACAACCTCTGTGCGATGTTGATGAAGGTTGTGGCGTGTTCCTGCCGGCCGACGTGGCCACAGTACGCTCCCAAGCGCAGCCTCGGCCTAACCGTAAACAAACCTCTAAGAAACTGCAGCAAAGCCCACGGCAACTTCCTTCACGTCCGCTGCGGTGTTTTACGAAACACTCACGAGAAGACTGTCCACAACGTTGGGCCGTGTGTCACAAATGCAAAAAAAAAAGGGTCATGTGCCATCCGTTTGCAAATCCGACCGCACACATGATGTTCATGAACATGGCGCTGATTCTGTGTTGTCTGTCAATTTTACTTCTTCCCTTTCAGGGAAGTTATTCCTCACTGTCCAAATACTTGGTTGAGATGTTCACATGCAGGTGGATACTGGTTCTTCTGCCACTATTATCAATTCTCAGACGTATGTTCAGTTGGGTTCTCCAATCTTGTCACCTGTCACTAGGCAATTACGGACTTACAATAAACAGAAGATTTCTCTCTTGGGACAATTTGGTGCTGAGGTATCTTACAAATCTGTCGTTCGCACTGTTCCCATATTTGTGGTCGACCATAGTAACGCGGAGAATATTTTTGGTTTCGATGCCTTTCGCGTTTTTGGGTTCTCCATAGATGACTCTGTCAATATTGTCTCTGATGCTATTCCTTATGCTCAATTGGATTCCTTGTCGACAACATTTTCGTCCCTTGGGTTAGGCCATGCAAATGACTTTGAAGCTCATATCACGCTCAAACACACTGCTCGGCCCAAGTTTTTTCGGGCTCGGCCCATTCCTGTGGCCCTTCGTGATCAGGTAAAATGGGAGCTGGATCGTCTCATTTCTTCAGGGGTCTTACTTCCTGTCACTTCCAGTGAGTGGTCCTCTCCTGTCGTCGTCATTGCTAAGCCAAATGGTGATATTCGTCTCTGTGGCGATTTCAAAGCCACTGTAAATGCTCAATGCCTTATCGACACTTACCCTACTTACCCTATCCCTCAACCTGAAGAATTGTTCACTAAACTTGCTGGAGGCCAGTATTTTTCTAAACTTGACCTGTCAGAAGCTTATCATCAACTTCCTCTCGATGCTGCTTACCGGCAGTTTCTGGTCCTTAATACGCCTTTCGGCCTCTATCAATACCAACGATTGCCATTCAGGGTTGCCAGCGCCCCTGCTCTCTTTCAGCAATTCTTGGAACAATTACTGCTCACTGTCCCTGGCTGTATAAATTACCAGGACAACATTGTTGTCACTGGCTCCACCACTGACGAACACCTTCAAAATCTCCACATACTTTTTCATGTCTTACAGACTGCTGGTCTTAAGTGTAACCTTCAGAAATCAAAATTTTTTCAGGCATCTATCACATACTTGGGGTTTCAACTCTCTCAGGATGGTATTTGTCCGCTTCAGCAAACTGTCGCTGCGATCAATGTCCTTCCTCGTCTACATTTGTTAAGGAACTGCAGGCCTTCTTGGGGAAAATAGCATACTATCACAAGTTTTTACAGTCTGCTGCTTCGGTGGCTCAGTCGTTGCATCGCCTGTTGCATAAAAACATGCCTTTTCACTGGTCCGCGTCATGCAATGCGGCTTTCCAGAAATTGAAGACTATGCTGAAACAGGCCCTGTGCCTGGCTACTTATCAACCTGGCCAACATCTTGTTCTTGCCACGGACACCTCTCAATACGGGGTCGGTGCAGTCCTTGCACACCGTTTTTCTGAGGGTTCTGAACAACCCATTGCTTGTGCCTCCGAAATGCTCACGGGTGCCCAACGAAAGTATTCTCAAATTGAAAAAGAAGCTTTCGCCATTATTTATGCTCTTCATAAGTCTGGTGTTTTTCTCTATGGATCCATCTTCTTACAAATCACAAACCACTTGTTTCCTTGTTTCATCCATCAACTTCACTTCCCGACAAGGCTGCACACCGCCTCCAGCGTTGGGCTCTTTACTTGTCTTGTTTCAATTATGAGAGTTATTTCCGGCCGACGGCTCAACATGCGAATGCTGATACACTGTCTCGCCTTCCCATGGGTCCTGATCTGGCAATCAATAGGGACAAACTTTTGTGTTTGCACCTGGATGTTGGCGAGCAGCGGGTTGTGGACGGGTTCCCCATCACCGGGGACTGGCTGGTGGCTGCTACGGGTTCTGACCCTACCCTCTCCCGGGTTTTACGCAGTATTCAGAAGGGTTGGCCACATCATCCGTCCGCTAAGACTTCTGATCCGTTGCGGAACTACTACACTTTGCGTTACTGCTTCATGGCTAGGGATGGTGTTATCCTCCTTCCCACCGAAAATGCTTCGCCGCGTGTTGTGGTACCTGCGTCTTTGCGTGCTTCGGTCTTGCGCCTCCTTCACGAAGGGCACTGGGGTGTCTCTCGCACAAAATCTCTGGCGCGCCGTCATGTGTACTGGCCCGGCATCGCCTCTGAAACTGCACACACGGTCGCTGCCTGCGGCCCTTGTGCATCACAGGCAGCCGCCCCGAAGTCATCTTTGTCACTGTGGCCTTCACCTGAGAAGCCCTGGGAGCATCTTCAAGCTGACTTCGTGGGATCTTTTTTAGGTACTTATTGGCTTCTCGTTATTGACGCCTACTCTAACTTTCCTTTCATTGTCCGTTGCACGTCGCCTACCACTGCGGCAACCACCAATGCTCTAGCTCGCTTTTTCTCTTTGGAAGGCCTTCCCTCTACTTTTGTTACTGATAATGGTCTACAATTTGCCTCTTCCGATTTTGCAGATTTTTGTGCCTGTCACGGCGTCATGCATGTCACGGCCCATCTGTTCCATCCACAGTCAAACAGTGAGGCTGAACGACTGGTCCACACATTTAAGGCTCAGATGAGGAAACTCCTGACTTCTTCTGCTGCTGATGATGCGCTTCTCCAATTTCTGGCTGCTTACCGTTTCACCCCCATGGCCGACCACAGCCCGGCTGAGCTCTTACATGGCCGACAGCCCCGCATGCTACTTCATCTTCTGCGGTCTTCCACCTCACAGCCACAGGTGCCTTCGCTTGGCCGGTTCACCACCGACGACCTTGTATGGGTACGGGGATATGGCAGGCGACCAAAATGGAGTCCTGGCCGCATCTTACGACACCGTGGCCGACGCCTGTATGAAATCCAGATGGACATGGGTGTTGCAGTGCGCCATTTGGACCAGCTTCGGCCTCGTGTGCTGGCAACGCCTGTTCCAGATGCCGTTACACCACCTTCGGCCCTACCCGACGCTCGGGATACTGGAATCTCTCATTACTCACAACGCAGTCCTCTCACCACAATATCAGTGCCAGCACAAGAACTGACACCACCAGGAGACGTGCCTAAGCAGGAACCAGATGACCATCATCTGTCGGAGCAACTCTACTCGCCTCCTTCTCCTACGGACGCGGGCACTTTGCCCATGTCTCCTGTTATAACAACCAGACTTGCCGCAGTGGGCAGATGGGCGCACGGGGCCCCAGCAGATTCGACCCCCACGTCTCCTGTCATCTCGACCCATTATCATCGGGGACACTTCCGTCCGTACGGGAAGCTTCCTCCTCGAGACTTTACGGCCAGTCAAACAACACCTATGGATGTTAGCAATCTACAGGCCACCTCCATCAAGACCTGTGCAAAAACTTCAAAGGGGGGAAAAGTGTTGTGACTCGCCGATCTTTCAAAGTGCCGCCGTGCAGTTACGCGCGTCCTCTATATGCGGTGCTGTCTGCCAGCTATGCAGCAGCAATGCCACCTAAGCAGCCAGCCAGCCAGCGACCGCTAGACTCGGACTCAGTTATCATTTGACTGTTAAAGTGACAAATGTCTTACTCTGTTTACTTGATCTGTGACTTTCATGTATTGCGTCTTCCTTGAAATATATTTGTTCAACTTGAAGTTATAACAATAATAACAACTGCTTATCTGCTCTTGCTAGCAGAAACACTCTTCTAGTCTTGTTGACTGATTTATTAACTTTCATAACCATAGTCCCCATCTCTATACTAATGCCTTTTATAAAGCCCGGCCTGTTAGTAGCTACAATGACTAAGATATTTCCGTTGTGTGTGGGCAGCCAAACTTGCTGCTCAAGACAGTTTTTGAAAAACTGTGTTAACAGTTCTTCACGAGACAGTGTGTCTGCATCCCCTGCAATGAATCCATAGACGTGCCAGTCTACAATAGGTAGGTTAAAGTCGCCTCCAACTAATATCGCATGATCTGGGTATTTACGCACGCCGTCAGTAGACTTACTTTCAATCGATTTAAAACTGCCACAGTGGAATTGGGTAGCCAGTAAACACATCCAAAAATCAACTAAGTTTCATCTTGACCCATTATATGCAACCAGATAACTTCACTATCAAACTCAATTTCAGCCTCAATGGATACAACATTTTTGTCGACTGCAATGAACACTCTGCCTAGTAAGCTGCCTAATCCTTCCTTCTAATAAACAGTCCAAGAATCACTCTCTACTTCAAGTTTTAGCCAGCTCTCAGTCCCAAGAATAATTTGAGTGTGAGAACTTTTCTGGAGGGCAGTAAATTCAGTAACTTTGATACGAATACTTCGACAATTTACTGAAAAAAATCTGACAGTAAAAATGTCTTTCCTCTGAAGATGGTCTGATGTCCCTATCTGTGCATAGACTGACGAATGTTCGAATACCTCAAACTACCCCATAGCCTAAAAAACCTTCATGTGCACTCTGTAAGTACTCTGTATATACATACATTTACAGGTACTGGTGCCTGTAACGTTGATGCTCCGTAACGTCGTTGGGTGACATTTCCTGACATGGGTTCCTATTAAAAATATCATGTACTCCCTCCCCTCTAGAAACTCTAGAAGTCTTCACTGCTTTACTCAAAATTCTTAGAAATTACTCTAATAAACATTTTGAGACACAAACGCTACATATTTTTAATATATGTAACATATAATTATACATAAAAAATATATAATGGATGAAAGTTGTTCGCTAATATCTCGAAAAGTTCTTGACTGATTGGTTCAAATTTTTTGTGATGCTCTTAGAAATGTTTGGGCAGGTAAAGGCTGTATTTTTTATTTTTTTATATGTAATATATAAAGGGAAAATGGTATTAACAAATATCTCGAAGTTCTTGATATATATTTTTTAAGCAATTTGCAGGTTTTCTATTAAAACAAACTGCGAGAAAGAAAACTTTTCATCAACATTTTCACAATTTGTTTTAACTACAGTAGCGGAGCATTTATATGATAAGACAGATGGGTTCCCTCAAATATATCCTTTGTCCTTATATATAATTTTAAACAAAAATTGTACACATAATTATGTGCTGTTTCTTTTTGTTCCTCTCAATTGATTTCAACAGAAAGTAGGAAAATAGTTTCTATGGCTTATTGGCTTATGATCAGAATACTACTGTGGAATCTGAATCACCCAAAAGTTGTAACACTACCGATCCGCAGATTAAAACTATGCGAAATACTTTCATTGAAACTACTGTCCACACAGATCCAGCAGCTGGAAAGTTCTCCCTCATATCCCACATACCAATGATATCAACCATTTTCCCATTGATTTTAAGTGAATTCAACTTCCAGTCAAGGTTTTGTTTCGAATGAGAGTAAACAAGGCTCAAGGTCGGAGAGAGGGTGGAAGAGGAGGTGGACAGAGAGATTGGGGAAGAAGGAGATTATGACGTATATCCAGTTCCCAGACATATTTAGCAATTGCAAAACATTTCTGCATCCACTAATAATAGGCGTCGCCTGTGCCACATCTCCAGAGCAGCAAGTTCCATATTTTGCTTTTCCTGCATTTTCTTATTAGTTTATACGGCTTACATTTTGAGCATGTTCTTGTATTTAAGATGTTTAATTATGTGTTTTGTATATATTCAGGCAGTCAGTAGGGCAGTAGTTGCTCATTTGTTTGTTTTGAAGACAAGCGACTCTCTGATTCAGCCTAGTTAACAACTCAGTCCAGCTCCAGGTTCCACCTGTGATACATCTCCAGAACAGCAAGTTACATATTTAGCTTTTCCTGTGTTTTCTTAGTAGTACATATTGCTTAAATTTGATTCATGTTTTTGTATTTAAAAGGATTAATTTCTTGGTTTGTAAGTTTATACTCAAACAGTTACTTGACTATCTGTAACTCAGTTGTCATTTCTTCTGAACAGCCGGCTACACAGTTCATTAAGGTATTAGTATCCATTGGTGACATTTCAGGAGGGTAACAAGTTGCATATCTAGGTGTCTGTCAACTTTTATAGTTTACTTCTTCAGTAAGTCTTGTTAGGACGGGTAGGATACGTGTGTGCTGTGTGTGGATGCAGTAGGAGCTGGCTGCAGTTCACGAACAGTTAAATGTGCTTTTGGCTACAGTCAGCTGCATTCGGGCTGCTGCCTAGGGATGTAGCAGTGGCAGAGAACCTGGTGTGTCGCATGGGACACCTGCGGTGTATGTTTCACCCACTGGCTCTGCTGGTAAGGCATCTTCTAGTGTACCCAACACAGCGGATCTGCCGTCAAGTAGGGTGATTGGCAGGATGTAATGTGTTCTTTTCACTTGAGGCGGAGAGCGAATGTGGAGGGGCTTGGTGTCTGGCCTTGCCTGTTAACCCTATGGGTAAGTGGGTGACCATTCCTTTCACAAGGTCTGAGCAGGCACACGTTGGCAGGGGCTTGGTAGTTATCAGGAGCTCCAACATTAGGCATGTCACACAGCCCCTTAGGAAGACAGCATTTGGGGCTGGAAAGAAAGCCAATATGTGCTCGGTATGTCTGCCGAGGCCATTATCTGAGCTGTGGAGGTGGGCTTGCCTGCAGCTATTTGGCACCAATGACGCATGTCACATGGGTTCATTGGTTCATACAGGCAGCTGGTGGAGTTGCTATTGGCCTGTTGTGCAGGCTGCAAGCAGAGCTTGCTGTTTGCAGCATTGTTTCCAGTGTTGATGAGGTCCTTTGGTTTGGAGATGAATGAAGGGTCTCAACCAAAGGCTTCAACGACTCTGTGACGGTCTTGGGTGCACATTTCAAGACCATCATCACCAGGTGGGAAATTGTAGGACACCCCTTGATACGTTAGGGATGTGCTACACAGAGGAAGCAGCTACTCCGTTGGATAAGGATAAATGTCCCAGTTTAAGGTAAGGGTTCCTGTACTGGAAATGAACGAGTCAAAATAGAGGAGATGTGTTTCACACTAGCGAAGATGAACAAATGCTCATAGCTCTTAAGGCAGGCATTTTAGAGCCCATGTTTATTACCCATTTTTTCTTGTTCTGTTCCATACTAGCATCTATGAAAGTTGCATACACCACATTCTTAGCAACAACAATACTGTTACATGTATTCCATTGTCAGAGGTATCAGAGGTATGATTTTCACTTGTAACTTTCGACCCATTCATTTCTGAACCAGGGACCTTAACCTCAAATTGATACATTTATCTATCACCACCAACCTTGAAAGTCTGTAACATCATAATAGAATCCTCCTGCATATACAAATATTTACAGGCACTGGCACCTATAACTTTGATGATCTGTAGCATCACTGGATGTCGTTTCCAGGCCTGGTTTCCCCTTCAGAATCCGGCACGGTTTCCTGTTCAAAATCCTATGTGCTCACTTCCCTCTACAAGTGCGCACGCACACACCCACGCACGCACGCACGCACGCACGCACACACACACACACACACACACACACACACACACACACACACAGAAGCATGCACTAGTGGGCACTCATGTAGACTGCAAGCATACTTTTTTTGTAATCAATTTTTTTATGTTCTTCACAAATTGCACCTTCTAAGCTTTTTACACCAATTAAGGCCACATACGCATGGTCTTTTCCGAATGTACTTCTGACCAAAAAGCGATTCTATTAGCTGCAGTTGAAAGTTTTTGTTAATAAAGGCATTTGCATTTCTGTGGAGAAACTTCCAACAAATATTTATTTATAGCTAACCGAGAAGTGAGCAGGGTGTCTACGTGGACAAGAAAAAAAAAAATCCCGTATTTTTCCCAGATTTCCCGGTTAAAAACACAATTTCTCCCGGATGAAATTACATATAAAGCGGGTGAAAATACATCCATGTTAAGCAACAGTATACTTTCCCTCGGAGCTGTAAAACCTATCAGTCCTTTGAATAGTGAAGGTCTTATACCGGCTGAGGACATCCCAGCACTTTAGGAAACAGGAAAAACAATGCGTTTGGAAAGATGTTTGATGCGAGACAATATGGACAGAGTTTATTTTCGTATTGTGAAAGTATATACACAAATTCCACAAGTTACAGCATGGTAGCTTCCGAAGCCTTAAAATAGAGATTGCATTGAGCAATGCACTTTTGTCAGCCAGTCATAGCTCATGTCACGTGATTTCGCTAGCGAATGATGGCAGTTATTCAGAGCACGAGGCCTACGAGAAAGACAGGCCGCGGCGCGTACGTTATGAACGTAGGCCGAGCTCGCTCAACTCAGCAAAGTGCATTTCTACACCGGTTAACTCGTAACTAAATGTGTATGTACGAACGAGAATTGCATTGTCTATTGGAATCCACTATTATTAGTCCTACAATGATAGGAAGTCCGTAGGCCTACTAACAGGCTCTAATTTGGCAATTAAAATCATGCCAAAATGATTATCAGTTGAGTAAGGCATCACATTTTCTATGAAAGGAGAACTGTTACGAAGAAGAGACTAAATGCTGTAAACGAGTGGTTATACCATTTCTATCGAGAATTGATTTTAAATTTTGCTGTACGAACAGTTATCAGTAAGACTTCATAATAACGAATTCCAGTACAAGATGAAATTCTTGTTAGTATGCACGCATCCGGTTGCGAGTTAACAGATTTAAAAGCGCATTTTGCCCACTGAGTTAAGGGAACGAGCGAGCTGAGGCCGTTCTTCGTGACGTACGCACCGCGGCCTGTCTTTCTCATTGGCCTCGGTCAGTGCATAAGACATGTTATGTACTCAACCACTAGCAGCATCATTGTTAAGTAGCAATACCATACAAAGACGAAAGGTTAATGGGTTAAAGTAATGTAAGTACACTATATCCTCATGAAAAGCTGAACTTTCACATATAATATTGGGCATTAACAATGTTTTGCTGTTTTTTCTCAGAGGGCGTGGTTAGGCAGGAACCTAAGAATGCTTCGCAAGCTTAACTGCTGTATTTGATGTATTTCATACATATACTTTCGTATTATGCAAATATGCAGTCCAAATGCCGATGCGAACTTTCCAAAACGCGTTGTTTTTTGCTGGATTTCATTTCCTAAAGTGCTCAGAAGTATAAAACCCCTAAACTTTCCATAAGCCGTTTTCCAATAACACAATTTATTTAGTTTTTATTTCGTGACCATTGCTGCAGCGATTTAGGAGCACCTTTACAAAGTGGAGTTTATACTTACCTGTATTCGGTGTCATGTTTTCTTGAAGAGTGATGCATCAACTTTTACATTGTTTTTATTCGAAACTCTGAATATACTGCACAACATTTAAACACCCACTCACGTAAGGCTGCGAGCACTCACAACAAGGTCTAGGGATCTTTGAGAGCATTCTGCGTTCTGCCTGACTGGGACTGGAGTGGCAATGAAGGATGGGACATAATAGGAGTCACCACAGCATCAGCTGGTCAATGCAAAGCGATCCAGTGACTGGATGAAGTGTGAAGAGACATCGCTGCGAGCTGAGGTGAGATGACCAAGCCAGCAATCGATCACACGAAAGACGAGCCATCGCTTTGAGCAGCTAACATCGTTACATGCCTGCTCAAAATCCCAATACCGTGAAACGCCATAATAATACAGCCACTGTTACCGTGATTAAATACAAATAAAACAATTGCCGTTTATACATTCAATGCCAAAAAATATAACTTGGTATACGTAAAAAAAAAAAAAAAAAAAAAGTCGAGGCAGTATTACAGGAAAATACTAGCTGGCAAATAAGTGATAAACAAAAACATTACGTAAGTTGGTCAATAATTAAAGAAGAAAAGTCTGGAGCAAGAGTCTTGAAATACGAGTTTATTGAGCCGAGTAGCATGTCCTTCAAACGATCATAGACTACCGTGTAGCTAGCATGTTTCGGGTTGTTTTTGTGCTCTATCTTTGCAACAAACATTTCAAAATACTGAAGCAGTTACTAGAGCACACCCCGCAACATTTAAGTTCTCCAGCCATCGCATCATGCAAATCTTCAAGGGCAAATGTTCCGATTCAATGGTCCAAATATACAGAGCTAGTCTGGAATGGAAATCCTTAAACAGGTTTTACAAGGCATATACAAACTGAATTATCATCCAGAATGTTTCCTTTATTGCGGACTTGATTAGCAGAAAAATATGGAGAGGGTGCTTGCAAGTACGTCAAAGAACAGCAAGAAAACATAACGTGAAGACAACAATAACAGCTGAACAGGGTTTATTACGTTTCTGGGTATGGAGGGATACATAAAAAGCGACATTATCAATGTACTGGATGTCAAGTAAAACCATATTTTAAAATTAAGTGGGTAAATCATTCCTCTACAAGTAAATCAACATTTACGCTCCTACAGAATCTAGACTTTAAATTAAAATCGGTATATGTACAACGGAAGGTCTACCAAGTCCTGAAGCACTTCATAAATTTTACATACAGTAGAGCGCCTCGGCTGTAAAACAACTGGGAGGCCAAGTCATTCGTAACCGGCAGACTTCATAACTTAAAAATCGTGGATGGGAGACGAGAGCAAGCAACCAATAGCAGGCGATAGAGAGAGAGACAGAAAGAGCAAGAGAGAGAGAGAGAGAGAGAGAGAGAGAGAGAGAGAGAGAAGTCTCATGGTAAGGAATAAGCTAGAACAAAAAGGTGGCGAAGCCTTCAGAACTTTGGTCTTTCGTCTTTATAATTGAGTTGCTGTACTGTACATGTAAAATTAGCTAGCAACTTGCAACAGATTACTGGAGTAAGACTGGTTGATAAGTCTTGTCATTCATAGTTTCTTAAAGGGTCAACAAACGCAGCACTACTAATAATACCATAATTAACGCCGATTGCTGCTTGGCAGAGACAGTGTTGTCAAATGTGCCTCGCTCGATTTTCAAATCACACAGTCTGTCAGTAGTCAGTGTGCTCGGCTCACCTGTTGAATTCAGTTCAGCGAACGTGCGGGGCACAGTTTTATAAACTGACAAGGTAGGTAACACTCATTGTGTCCTATTTCGTTATGCGTAATAACGAGGCGCAGCCTTATTTACATCCATCGTTCCTCTTTGTCCACCAACGATCACTGCGACTGCGCCATGTCGATTGATTTTCAAGATAGCTGGCTTTCAGATCCAGCATTCAAGGACTGGTTGGTGAAAGTACCTACAGACCTTTATAGTGCTAAATGTGGATTATGTCCAGAGACCATCATTAACATCCATACTGAAACCTGTCAGTATCTCCAGGCTTCTTCCATGTATACAACCTTCTTTTATGATTTTTGAACCAAGTGTTAGCCATGATTAAGTTGTGCTCTGTGCAAAATTCTACCAGGCGGCTTCCTCTTTCATTTCTGATCACCAATCCATATTCATGTACTACGTTTCCTTCTCTCCCTTTTCCTACCGCTGAATTCGTCACCCATGACTATTAAATTTTCGTCTCCCTTCACTATCTGAATAATTTCTTTTATTTCATCATACATTTCTTCAATTTCTTCGTCATTTGCAGAGCTAGTTGGCATATAAACTTGTACTACTGTAGTAGGCATGGGCTTCGTGTCTATCTTGGCCACAATAATGCGTTCACTATGCTGTTTGTAGTAGCTTACCCGCACTCTTATTTTCTTTATTATTAAACCTACTCCTGCAGTACCCCTATTTGATTTTGTATTTATAACCCTGTATTCACATGACCAAAAGTCTTGTTCCTCTTGCCACCGAACTTCACTAATTCCCACCATATCTCACTTCAACCTATCCATTTCCCTTTTTAAATTTTCTAACCTACCTGCCTGATTAAGGGGTCTGACATTCCATGTTCCGATCCATAGAGCGCCAGTTTTCTTTCTCCTGATAACGACATCCTCCTGAGTAGTCCCCGCTCGGAGATCCGAATGGGGGACTATTTTACCTCCGGAATATGTTACCCAAGAGGACGCCATCATCATTTAACCATACAGTAAAGCTGCATGCCCTCGGGAAAAATTACGGCTGTAGTTTCCCCTTGCTTTCAGCCGTTCGCAGTACTAGCACAGCAAGGCCGTTTTGGTTAGTGTTACAAGGCCAGATCAGTCAGTCATCCAGACTGTTGTCCCTGCAACTACTGAAAAGGCTGCTGCCCCTCTTCAGGAACCACACGTTTGTCTTGCCTCTCAACAGATACCCCTCCGTTGTGGTTGCTCCTATGGTATGGCTATCTGTATCGTTGAGGTACACAAGCCTCCCCACCAATGGCAAGGTCCATGGTTCACGGGGCGGGGGGGGGGGGGGGGGGGGGGGGGGGGGGGGGTGTTAGTGTGTTATTGGGACAAAAAAAAAAAAAAAAAATAATAATAATAATAATCTAGTGTGCACCCGTTACTACGCATCGACTTTTCTAGGCAGTTTGACGGCAGCTAAGCTACTCGAGTCCTTCAAGAAAAAAATTCCCGGTGAAACAATGAAAAAACTTTAAAACTTTTACATGTATCGACGGACGGCCCTAACGTCAACTTCGCGTTCTAAAGGGGACTTAAAAATTTTTTGATAGAAAAAGAAGGAGTAGACACCGTTTTACCGGAAATTGGAATGTGTGGGCTTCACATTGTTCATGGTGCCTTCAAGTCCGCAATTCAGGAAACACAGTGGATGATAATTCAGTTTTTATGTGCCTTGTACAATCTTTTTAAGGATGTCCCTGCCAGAAGAGCTCTGTATATTTCGACAACGGAATCGGAACTGTTTCCCTTAAAGTTTTGCGCTAACCGATGGCTGGAGAATGTGGAAGTTGCTGAGCGAGCTCTAGTAATGCTTATGTTTCTGCGAATATTTGTTGGAAATCTGGAAGAAAAAAACAAACCAAAATGTGCTAGATACAGAGTAGTGGAGGATCACCTCAAGGACAAGCTACTTGGTCCGAAAATTGCCTTTTTCAAGACTATTGCTGGAGACTTGACACCTTTCCTAAAGGATTTCCAATCCGATTGGCCGCTAGCACCATTCCTCTACTATGCTTTGACAGAGATAATGGAGACAACGATGACACGATTTGTCCAGCGGACGAAGATCTCGCCGTCAGTTAATTTGGACAAATAATCCAATCTTTTGGGTGTGAACCATGTCAAGATTGGGTTCACCGTCAAGAATGAATTCAGAAAGTGCAGGTCTCTCACAGCCCTTGAAATCGCTAACTTCTGGAGCGAATGCAGAAGAGAAATGATCAAGCTCGTGTCAAAGGTGATGGAGAAATCTCCCTTACACTTTAGGCTGACAAAAGCTGTAAGCTGCTTTGATCCCACAATAGCGTGCAGGGAGGCTGGTCCCAAACGATTTCATTCCTTTCTACAGATTTTGGTGGAGAGCAATTGAATGGACGGTGTATGTGCCAATAAAGCAGAAGCGCAATGCACATCTGTTGTATAGAAGAACTGCAAAACAAAATTCGAAACATTCAACAAAAAGGAGCAACGGCTGGATGAGTTCTGGATGAAATGTCTCAAGAACCAGAATGCAACGTGCCACGAGCTGCAGAAGGCAATGGAAATCGCGCTCACTTTGTCGCACATCAAGCAGCTGCGGAGCGAGGATTCTCGGTGAACAAAGAGAGCCTCTTCGAGAATATGAGGGGACAATCTGTAGTTAGCAGAAGACTGGTGTACAATGCCGTCAAGACACACGGCGGCAGGGCCGGCCTTAGCCATCCAGGTGCCCCGGGCGAGTCGTCCAGTTGGCGCCCTTTATTGTATAAATAGCGAACCTGGCAGTGCTTTGCAACACGGTATTTGACTGTTTTCTAGAAATCGTCTTAAGTGGTTATTGGCGTCATCTTATGATCATAACATGGTTTTTTCCATCGTAAATTTGAGTATTTTATTTTTTTAAATGGAAATGAAATCCAAATAATCTGAAAGCCCGCTAAGACGCTCCATGTGAGTCTTGTGTAGCCTGTGACGTCAGTCCAGCATGCTGCTGTCGCTGCCGTAACAGTCAGTATGGCAGTGATATATTGTTTGGGCATTCACGTTTTGGGAAATTGTCTAAAAATATTGCGTAGTACTGCACTGTACATCTACAACAACTCCAGAAAATTGTTTTTGCGTGTTCCAAACGAAGAAAAGATGCGTAAAATGTGGTTGAAACAGGCTCGTATATCCCAAATATTTCGTTTCTTTTCTGAAGCACCCCTGTACTAAAGCGAAAAAACAAAACAAAAATTATTCAAATCGGTCAAGCCATTTCTTTGTTTTGGTGAGACTAACACACAACAATTGATTTTTGTATATAGGAGGTAATATGTATAACGAAAAAACACTAATTTTGAATTGGGTACCATATTTTTATTGAATTTAATATAGCTGTAAGCCATAAACCTATATTTTCTGTCAGTCATCTGAACACAAAACATATTACGCCTAATGAAAAACAATTATAAACCACTAAAATTTTACTTTTCTCGCTTTTCTGTCGGCAAAGTCTCTGATCAGATGAACAAAGTCCAGGTTTTCTGCAACTTCATTTTCAATGGATAGTGAGGCCAAACTGGTTAGTCTTGTTTGAGACATTGTAGACCGCGAGTACGTTTTTATCAACTTCAGTTTGGAAAAACTGCGTTCGCCGCTTGCGACAGTCACTGGTATTGTTAGCAAAATACGTAACGTTATCCAGATGTTGGGATATAACTCTTGAAGATTATGCTTTTTTATGAAGTTTAAGGCTTCAATAGGCGTTGCCTGGCTGTCTTCGAGATAGTGTTGCAGGCCTAAAATTTCGTCGCACAGCAAATTTCCATCAATATCTGACTTCATGTTGACAGTTAACTTTTCTTGTAATTTAGAACAGCATTGTATTAGTTCTTCTTTATTTTGATTTTTTTAAATGTCGCAGAAAATTCTTGCATCTGTTCAAATCTTTGTTTCATGGATATGTGCATGGTGTCCAACAGTGCATTGAAAAACTCTACTTTAAACTTCTTTTTTGGGTCAGTTATTTGATCATCAACAGCCTCTTCACCCGGCCTTCGTTTAATACGTCTTAATCGCATTTGTGGTTTAAATAATGACTGCGTATCAAGATCCGAAGCCAGTTCAGTTGCTGTTACAATAGCTTGTTCGAAACCTGTTTGTCTATATGTTTCCAAATAAGTGCAACATTTGTCAAGGATTCCCATAAACTCGTCAAAGTTGATTGTGGGTGACTGACTTGCTTTACTCACAACGTTAATTTGAAACAGAACATCATACCATGTCACGAGAGAAACACTGAAGCTGAAGTCTTTTAATTGTCCTCCTAGTGTTGTCGCTTCGTGTGACACCGCAGCATCGCTTTGTTCAGTAGCATCGGCCAAGGAAACCAAAGCGTCATGCATTTCGCATAATTGATAACGAACCGCTTTGACGCTATCAATTCGAGCTTCCCAGCGTGTGTCACTTACATTTTTCAGGGTGTATATCTTCAAATGGTCGGTCAAAATTTTCCATCTATTTACCGATCCAGCAAATAGATTAAACATTTTTTGTAACATTCCGAACAGTGTCACGGATTTTACTGATGATTTTGCCGCATCACACAATACCAAATTATAACTATGGCATCCACATGGCACAAAAAAAGCTAGTGGATTTAACTTCTTAATTCTGTTCTGGACACCTTTATTTTTCCCCTTCATGTTCGCGCCGTTATCGTAGCCCTGTCCTCTGCAGTCATTAATGTTAAGGTCAAGATCACTCAATGTTTTTAAAATGCTTTCTGTGAGGCCTTCACCGGTTGTATCATCTATTTGCAGAAATGAGATGAAATGTTCTTTTACACTTACGCCATCCTCTGTTATGTCGGCGCATCTTAAAGTTATCGAAAGTTGTTCTTTGTGGCTTATATCTGGAGTACAGTCGGCTATGATTGCATAATACTTTGAACCCTTTATGCGGGATACGATTGTAGACATAACGTGTGATGCCATGAGTTCTATTAATTCATTTTGTATATTTTTGCCCCAATAATGGTCAGCCAAATCACCATTCAATGCTAGTCTGACGTGCTCTTCCATGATTGGATCAAACTTTGCCAATAACTGTACAAGACCTAAGAATTTTCCATTATTTGGGGTAAATAATTTATCTGATAACCCTCTGAATGCCATATTATTTTCAGCCAAATACAAAGTAATGTGCATCAATCTTTGAAGCACATTGCTCCATCGTAAACTTTCTTTAGAAATTAGCTTTTGTTCTTCCTTGTCAATAGTTAAACCAGCTTTAAACCTGATTTCAGCTTCAGTCCATTGAGTAAATGCTTTTTTGTGGTTAGGGCTATTTTCATGCAGTTTCAGAGCTTCACTTAAATGTTTCCAATTTCTGAAACCCACAGTGGTAGTCAAATTAGTAGTTGACTTTAAATCAAACAGTCGACAACAAAAGCAAAAGACACTGGCGTTTGATACAGAATAAACTAGCCACCGTCGTCTGATAGTTTCTTCGTTTGATAGTTTTCTTGTGTAATGAGTTGAAGAGAAATGACGCCCATTTGCATCTTTTGGAAAGTTATTTAGACATACTTGTGAGGGTCCACATATTATAATGCGATCTATATCTCTAGCATTAAGTACTTTTGGCCACGTACCTACATCAGAAACATTGTATTCTTTTATTGCAAGAACGTTGATACTTTCATCGACCACAGATGTCATGTGTTGATTTTGACTTGGAGAAATATCAGAAGATTCATGCAAATATGTACTGCGCTGGTCAATTTGATCACCTTCAATAGGTGATTGTATATTTTTTGTGTATAACTGTTCACAGTCTGAAGAAATATTTGCTGATACATGGACTTTTGATTCAATATCTGAAGTATTTGCCTTAGAATTTCCTTTAAGGTACTTATAAATATTCATGTGCTTTTTAGTTTCTTCAAGAACTTTTTCTTTTTCAGCTTTTCTTTTCCGATTTTCTGAACCAGAAAGCTTTTTTTTAATCATTTCCTTCTCTTCTGGCATGATTTAATAATTTGACAAATTATTGCTTGGACACTGCTCTATTTCGCGACCGCAATATTCGATCTATAACAAATAAAGAAATTCACCTATCAGTAGACGTAACTAGAAAAAAACCTGAGCTGAAAGATAAAAATGTTTTTCGCACCTACCAGAAAATTAAAATGTTGACACAGTCACGACACTCGTTTCACTCACAATTATTCAGCCACGAAAACATGACCGCTGCCTCCGACTCTTACTGACAATTACTGACATGCGGGTGCAAATCGTAGCGCTGCCAACATATGCAGTCTAACAAACATTGTGTGGCGCTGTATTATTTCAGTACGTTAGGGGAGAATTCTCTATGAATGCAGTGCACGCATTGCATGATCTATTAATTAATGTACATGAGTCATTAAGTCACAAATATTCGATATAAATACATTCGTGTTAATTAAATCATAATGTAATGTATATTTCACAATCTGTATTTTCTTTTATTTGGAGCGACCGGTAGTTTCTGTTGTAAACGAGAGATGTTGCGGCTGCATGGGCTCTTCCTTGTTGCAGTTCTTGAAACAAATAAGAGAGGCGCTTTGGTAGAGCCCGTGCTAGCCCGCGTCAAACATGGATGGTTGCAGACAATACGAAGATTGCATTAAGCATGATTTATCTTCTGCTACCCCGAATTCATCGCGCATTCGTGAGATTAGCGACGTATGTTGAATGAGACTGAATAATATTTTAGTTTCGCGAAATGGGTGATTGTAAATTGTAATTTTTTTTTTTTTTACATGCGTTTAGTACGTGGCGCCCCTTGGGCCCCGGCGCCCTGGGCGACCGCCCGAGTCGCCCCACCCTAAAGCCGGCGCTGCACGGCGGAGTCCAAGGAGTGCCTACAACAAAGTCCCTTATACACTCTGTAAGAAACTCATGAGATCGATATGCTGAAGATCTAAAAAATCAAAACGACAAGTCATCCAGGAAAAAGGATCATCTGACTAAAGGAAGATTGTTGACGCAGAAATAAGCCAGCTTAAAGAGAAGAAGGCAAAACTTGAGGGGACCAATCAAAACGCTAAGATAGAGCGAGAATCTATTACAGAACGAATCAATGCTCTAGCACACATCTCCTAGTGAGTTGTTCTCCAAGGTCAATTCCTAAACTTTTGTAGTCCTGTCTTCCTCAGTTGCGTGTAATATTACAGTATATTGATAATTTTTACTTATGGACCGTCTGACAGCAACTGAATAAAACACAATTTTAGTGCCATACGCGTTTCGCCTTTATTTTCTGCAAGGCATCATCAGTGGCCTGGAATATGTACAATGTTAGCTATTTTATTTACATTTTTGTCACTGTGCCTATAGGTTATAAACAGTTCTGGTGGTTGGTATTTCCTATTAAGTAGTAATGTTTTGAACTGTACTTACAGATTGCGTAGACAGTTTCTTACATATTACGCTACTGTTGCATTTTTGGTGTTGTTCTTCTTCCTATGAGCGCTAATTTGCTGTTTTTTCCACATTGCGTAGACAGTTTCTTACATATTACGCTACTGTTGCATTTTTGGTGTTGTTCTTCTTCCTATGAGCGCTAATTTGCTGTTTTTTCCACATTCCACAGCACTATGCACTGAACGCTTGTTTTAATGCAATGTTTTGGTTTCTGTTGCCGACTGTCGAATGTTTTTGCCAAAGATTGAATATTACTGCCAAACTTATGAGTGTAACTATTGAAGTATCTGTGGTCTGTTCGTGTATGCATTTGTGTGTGCGTTTGTGTATGTGTATGTGTGTGTGTGTGTGTGTGTGTGTGAGTATGAGTGTTTTTTGGTGGGGTATTAATTTAATTTTATTTTATTTTATTGTATTTATTTATTTTTGTTTTTGTCCTCTGTATGTGTGTGTGTGTGTGTGTTTTGGTGTGATATATATTTTTGTGCTGTGTGTGTGTGTGTGTGCGTGTGTGTGTGTGTGTCTGTCTATATTTTGGTGTTATGTAATTTATTTATTTATTTTTTTGGGGGGGGGGGCTGTGTGTGTGTGTGTCTGCCTGTATTTTGGTGTTTATATATATATATATATATATATATATATATATATATATATATATATATATATATATATATATATATAAAAAAAATCAGAGATGAGGTGACTTACCGAACAAAAGCGCTGGCAGGTCGATAGACACACAAACAAACACAAACATACACACAAAATTCAAGCTTTCGCAACAAACTGTTGCCTCATCAGGAAAGAGGGAAGGAGAGGGAAAGACGAAAGGATGTGGGTTTTAAAGGAGAGGGTAAGGAGTCATTCCAATCCCGGGAGCGGAAAGACTTACCTTAGGGGGAAAAAAGGACAGGTATACACTCGCACACACGCACATATCCATCCACACATACAGACACAAGCAGACATATTTAAAGACAAAGAGTTTGGGCAGAGATGTCAGTCGAGGCAGAAGTGTAGAGGCAAAGAAGTTGTTGAAAGACAGGTGAGGTATGAGTGGCGGCAACTTGAAATTAGCGGAGATTGAGGCCTGGCGGATGACGAGAAGAGAGGATATACTGAAGGGCAAGTTCCCATCTCCGGAGTTCGGATAGGTTGGTGTTGGTGGGAAGTATCCAGATAACCCGGACGGTGTAACACTGTGCCAAGATGTGCTGGCTGTGCACCAAGGCATGTTTAGCCACAGGGTGATCCTCATTACCAACGAACACTGTCTGCCTGTGTCCATTCATGCGAATGGACAGTTTGTTGCTGGTCATTCCCACATAGAATGCGTCACAGTGTAGGCAGATCAGTTGGTAAATCACGTGGGTGCTTTCACACGTGGCTCTGCCTTTGATCGTGTACACCTTCCGGGTTACAGGACTGGAGTAGGTGGTGGTGGGAGGGTGCAAGGGACAGGTTTTGCATCGGAGGCGGTTACAAGGATAGGAGCCAGAAGGTAGGGAAGGTGGTTTGGGGATTTCATAGGGATGAACTAACAGGTTACGAAGGTTAGGTGGACGGCGGAAAGACACTCTTGGCGGAGTGGGGAGGATTTCATGAAGGATGGATCTCATTTCAGGGCAGGATTTGAGGAAGTCGTATCCCTGCTGGAGAGCCACATTCAGAGTCTGGTCCAGTCCCGGAAAGTATCCTGTCACAAGTGGGGCACTTTTGTGGTTCTTCTGTGGGGGATTCTGGGTTTGAGGGGACGAGGAAGTGGCTCTGGTTATTTGTTTCTGTACCAGGTCGGGAGGGTAGTTGCGGGATGCGAAAGCTGTTTTCAGGTTGTTGGTGTAATGATTCAGGGATTCCGGACTGGAGCAGATTCGTTTGCCACGAAGACCTAGGCTGTAGGGAAGGGACCGTTTGATGTGGAATGGGTGGCAGCTGTCATAATGGAGGTACTGTTGCTTGTTGGTGGGTTTGATGTGGACGGACGTGTGAAGTTGGCCATTGGACAGGTGGAGGTCAACGTCAAGGAAAGTGGCATGGGATTTGGAGTAGGACCAGGTGAAACTGATGGAACCAAAGGAGTTGAGGTTGGAGAGGAAATTCTGGAGTTCTTCTTCACTGTGAGTCCAGATCATGAAGATGTCATCAATAAATCTGTACCAAACTTTGGGTTGGCAGACTTGGGTAACCAAGAAGGCTTCCTCTAAGCGACCCATGAATAGGTTGGCGTACGAGGGGGCCATCCTGGTACCCATGGCTGTTCCCTTTAATTGTTGGTATGTCTGGCCTTCAAAAGTGAAGAAGTTGTGGGTCAGGATGAAGCTGGCTAAGGTGATGAGGAAAGAGGTTTTAGGTAGGGTGGCAGGTGATCGGCGTGAAAGGAAATGCTCCATCGCAGCGAGGCCCTGGACGTGCGGAATATTTGTGTATAAGGACGTGGCATCAATGGTTACAAGGATGGTTTCCGGGGGTAACAGATTGGGTAAGGATTCCAGGCGTTCAAGGAAGTGGTTGGTGTCCTTGATGAAGGATGGGAGACTGCATGTAATGGGTTGAAGGTGTTGATCTACGTAGGCAGAGATACGTTCTGTGGGGGCTTGGTAACCAGCTACAATGGGGCGGCCGGGATGATTGGGTTTGTGGATTTTAGGAAGAAGGTAGAAGGTAGGGGTGCGGGGTGTCGGTGGGGTCAGGAGGTTGATGGAGTCAGGTGAAAGGTTTTGCAGGGGGCCTAAGGTTCTGAGGATTCCTTGAAGCTCCGCCTGGACATCGGGAATGGGGTTACCTTGGCAAACTTTGTATGTGGTGTTGTCTGAAAGCTGACGCAGTCCCTCAGCCACATACTCCCGACGATCAAGTACCACGGTCGTGGAACCCTTGTCCGCCGGAAGAATGACGATGGATCGGTCAGCCTTCAGATCATGGATAGCCTGGGCTTCAGCAGTGGTGATGTTGGGTGTAGGATTAAGGTTTTTTAAGAAGGATTGAGATGCAAGGCTGGAAGTCAGAAATTCCTGGAAGGTTTGGAGAGGGTGATTTTGAGGAAGAGGAGGTGGGTCCCGCTGTGACGGAGGACGGAACTGTTCCAGGCAGGGTTCAATTTGGATGGTGTCTTGAGGAGTCGGATCATTAGGAGTAGGATTAGGATCATTTTTCTTCGTGGCAAAGTGATACTTCCAGCAGAGAGTACGAGTGTAGGACAGTAAATCTTTGACGAGGGCTGTTTGGTTGAATCTGGGAGTGGGGCTGAAGGTGAGGCCTTTGGATAGGACAGAGGTTTCGGATTGGGAGAGAGGTTTGGAGGAAAGGTTAACTACTGAATTAGGGTGTTGTGGTTCCAGATTGTGTTGATCGGAATTTTGAGGTTTTGGAGGGAGTGGAGCTGGAAGTGGGAGATTGAGTAGATGGGAGAGACTGGGTTTGTGTGCAATGAGAGGAGGTTGAGGTTTGCTGGAAAGGTTGTGAAGGGTGAGTGAGTTGCCTTTCCGGAGGTGGGAAACCAGGAGATTGGATAGTTTTTTGAGGTGGAGGGTGGCATGCTGTTCTCCTTTCGCCTTTTAAACAACCATTTCGGCCAGTTCTCCTTTCACCTTTTAAACATCCATTTCGGCCAGTTCTCCTTTCACCTTTTAAACAACCATTTCGGCCAGTTCTCCTTTCACCTTTTAAACAACCATTTCGGCCAGTTCTCCTTTCACCTTTTAAACAACCATTTTGGCCAGTTCTCCTTTCACCTTTTAAACAACCATTTCGGCCAGTTCTCCTTTCACCCTTTAAACAACCATTTCGGCCAGTTCTCCTTTCACCTTTTAAACAACCATTTCGGCTAGTTCTCCTTTCACCTTTTAAACAACCATTTCGGCCAGTTCTCCTTTCACCTTTTAAACAACCATTTCGGCCAGTTCTCCTTTCACCTTTTAAACAACCATTTCGGCCAGTTCTCCTTTCACCTTTTAAACAACCATTTCGGCCAGTTCTCCTTTCACCTTTTAAACAACCATTTCGGCCAGTTCTCCTTTCACCTTTTAAACAACCATTTCGGCCAGATCTCCTTTCACCTTTTAAACAACCATTTCGGCCAGTTCTCCTTTCACCTTTTAAACAACCATTTCGGCCAGTTCTCCTTTCACCTTTTAAACAACCATTTCGGCTAGTTCTCCTTTCACCTTTTAAACAACCATTTCGGCCAGTTCTCCTTTCACCTTTTAAACAACCATTTCGGCCAGTTCTCCTTTCACCTTTTAAACAACCATTTCGGCCAGTTCTCCTTTCACCCTTTAAACAACCATTTCGGCCAGTTCTCCTTTCACCTTTTAAACAACCATTTCGGCCAGTTCTCCTTTCACCCTTTAAACAACCATTTCGGCCAGTTCTCCTTTCACCCTTTAAACAACCATTTCGGCCAGTTCTCCTTTCACCTTTTAAACAACCATTTCGGCCAGTTCTCCTTTCACCTTTTAAACAACCATTTCGGCCAGTTCTAACAAACAGCTCCTTTCACCTTTTAAACAACAATTTCGGCCAGTTCTAACAAACAGCTCCTTTCACCTTCTAAACAACCATTTCGGCCAGTTCTAACAAACAGCTCCTTTCACCTTTTAAACAACCATTTCGGCCAGTTCTAACAAACAGCTCCTTTCACCTTCTAAACAACCATTTCGGCCAGTTCTAACAAACAGCTCCTTTCACCTTTTAAACAACCATTTCGGCCAGTTCTAACAAACAGCTCCTTTCACCTTTTAAACAACCATTTCGGCCAGTTCTAACAAACAGCTCCTTTCACCTTTTAAACAACCATTTCGGCCAGTTCTAACAAACAGCTCCTTTCACCTTTTAAACAACCATTTCGGCCAGTTCTAACAAACAGCTCCTTTCACCTTTTAAACAACCATTTCGGCCAGTTCTAATAACTTTCCCTTTATTTCCATTTCCGTTTTTCCCACACCACTGATCATTTTTAGCCGCTTCCCACAGGTTTTAACGCGATTATTTCTTCGTCAGACAATTGTTAGCCTCATTTTCATAATCTGCCACCACAATACCACTCCTTTTAATATACTACACGCAGTTTTTTCGAAATTTTCCCGAATTTCTCCGTCCTTTAACGTGTTTTGGCGACAACACAACCACCTAACCCTTATGTACATCGTTGTCTACCAACCCAAGTCCAACATAGCCCAGCTGTAACCAACACCTTTTCGCCTTTTTTCATTCCAGATCTCCAGTTTCTTTCCGGTTCACCTTTATCTCTCCCCATATATTTTTATTTTCAATTTCATTTCACCTCATGTTACACTTTCCACCTTCTAATACCATGTCACCCTCACAACACCCACACAATGACCCCATTAAGTTTTATTTACATTCCCTCCGCAAACATGCCTTCGCCCTAGCCAGATTACACTCCCATATTCTATTTTCTCAGGCTTGTCTGACATTTGGCATCACCCCCAAAGGCCTCACACTTAAAGTTCCCATCTCTGGCTGCAACCCTTCCTTCCATCAGTCCCTATACCAGTTCCAAACTGAACAATCCATTGCCCTCACCCACCTAATCCTTCACCTACACATCAACTCAGCCAACGAACACACCCGTCAACTCCTATCCTTAATAAAAGTCCTTAATCTTTCCTCTCCCACATCCAAACCGGCTGTTCAGAGCATCCTCCTACAGGCCAACCGTAAATTAGAACAGCATGCCACCCTCCACCTCAAAAAACTATCCAATCTCCTGGTTTCCCACCTCCGGAAAGGCAACTCACTCACCCTTCACAACCTTTCCAGCAAACCTCAACCTCCTCTCATTGCACACAAACCCAGTCTCTCCCATCTACTCAATCTCCCACTTCCAGCTCCACTCCCTCCAAAACCTCAAAATTCCGATCAACACAATCTGGAACCACAACACCCTAATTCAGTAGTTAACCTTTCCTCCAAACCTCTCTCCCAATCCGAAACCTCTGTCCTATCCAAAGGCCTCACCTTCAGCCCCACTCCCAGATTCAACCAAACAGCCCTCGTCAAAGATTTACTGTCCTACACTCGTACTCTCTGCTGGAAGTATCACTTTGCCACGAAGAAAAATGATCCTAATCCTACTCCTAATGATCCGACTCCTCAAGACACCATCCAAATTGAACCCTGCCTGGAACAGTTCCGTCCTCCGTCACAGCGGGACCCACCTCCTCTTCCTCAAAATCACCCTCTCCAAACCTTCCAGGAATTTCTGACTTCCAGCCTTGCATCTCAATCCTTCTTAAAAAACCTTAATCCTACACCCAACATCACCACTGCTGAAGCCCAGGCTATCCGTGATCTGAAGGCTGACCGATCCATCGTCATTCTTCCGGCGGACAAGGGTTCCACGACCGTGGTACTTGATTGTCGGGAGTATGTGGCTGAGGGACTGCGTCAGCTTTCAGACAACACCACATACAAAGTTTGCCAAGGTAACCCCATTCCCGATGTCCAGGCGGAGCTTCAAGGAATCCTCAGAACCTTAGGCCCCCTGCAAAACCTTTCACCTGACTCCATCAACCTCCTGACCCCACCGACACCCCGCACCCCTACCTTCTACCTTCTTCCTAAAATCCACAAACCCAATCATCCCGGCCGCCCCATTGTAGCTGGTTACCAAGCCCCCACAGAACGTATCTCTGCCTACGTAGATCAACACCTTCAACCCATTACATGCAGTCTCCCATCCTTCATCAAGGACACCAACCACTTCCTTGAACGCCTGGAATCCTTACCCAATCTGTTACCCCCGGAAACCATCCTTGTAACCATTGATGCCACGTCCTTATACACAAATATTCCGCACGTCCAGGGCCTCGCTGCGATGGAGCATTTCCTTTCACGCTGATCACCTGCCACCCTACCTAAAACCTCTTTCCTCATCACCTTAGCCAGCTTCATCCTGACCCACAACTTCTTCACTTTTGAAGGCCAGACATACCAACAATTAAAGGGAACAGCCATGGGTACCAGGATGGCCCCCTCGTACGCCAACCTATTCATGGGTCGCTTAGAGGAAGCCTTCTTGGTTACCCAAGTCTGCCAACCCAAAGTTTGGTACAGATTTATTGATGACATCTTCATGATCTGGACTCACAGTGAAGAAGAACTCCAGAATTTCCTCTCCAACCTCAACTCCTTTGGTTCCATCAGTTTCACCTGGTCCTACTCCAAATCCCATGCCACTTTCCTTGACGTTGACCTCCACCTGTCCAATGGCCAACTTCACACGTCCGTCCACATCAAACCCACCAACAAGCAACAGTACCTCCATTATGACAGCTGCCACCCATTCCACATCAAACGGTCCCTTCCCTACAGCCTAGGTCTTCGTGGCAAACGAATCTGCTCCAGTCCGGAATCCCTGAATCATTACACCAACAACCTGAAAACAGCTTTCGCATCCCGCAACTACCCTCCCGACCTGGTACAGAAACAAATAACCAGAGCCACTTCCTCGTCCCCTCAAACCCAGAATCCCCCACAGAAGAACCACAAAAGTGCCCCACTTGTGACAGGATACTTTCCGGGACTGGACCAGACTCTGAATGTGGCTCTCCAGCAGGGATACGACTTCCTCAAATCCTGCCCTGAAATGAGATCCATCCTTCATGAAATCCTCCCCACTCCGCCAAGAGTGTCTTTCCGCCGTCCACCTAACCTTCGTAACCTGTTAGTTCATCCCTATGAAATCCCCAAACCACCTTCCCTACCCTCTGGCTCCTATCCTTGTAACCGCCCCCGATGCAAAACCTGTCCCTTGCACCCTCCCACCACCACCTACTCCAGTCCTGTAACCCGGAAGGTGTACACGATCAAAGGCAGAGCCACGTGTGAAAGCACCCACGTGATTTACCAACTGACCTGCCTACACTGTGACGCATTCTATGTGGGAATGACCAGCAACAAACTGTCCATTCGCATGAATGGACACAGGCAGACAGTGTTTGTTGGTAATGAGGATCACCCTGTGGCTAAACATGCCTTGGTGCACAGCCAGCACATCTTGGCACAGTGTTACACCGTCCGGGTTATCTGGATACTTCCCACCAACACCAACCTATCCGAACTCCGGAGATGGGAACTTGCCCTTCAGTATATCCTCTCTTCTCGTCATCCGCCAGGCCTCAATCTCCGCTAATTTCAAGTTGCCGCCACTCATACCTCACCTGTCTTTCAACAACTTCTTTGCCTCTACACTTCTGCCTCGACTGACATCTCTGCCCAAACTCTTTGTCTTTAAATATGTCTGCTTGTGTCTGTATGTGTGGATGGATATGTGCGTGTGTGCGAGTGTATACCTGTCCTTTTTTCCCCCTAAGGTAAGTCTTTCCGCTCCCGGGATTGGAATGACTCCTTACCCTCTCCTTTAAAACCCACATCCTTTCGTCTTTCCCTCTCCTTCCCTCTTTCCTGATGAGGCAACAGTTTGTTGCGAAAGCTTGAATTTTGTGTGTATGTTTGTGTTTGTTTGTGTGTCTATCGACCTGCCAGCACTTTTGTTCGGTAAGTCACCTCATCTTTGTTTTTATATATAATTTTTCCCACGTGGAATGTTTCCTTCCATTATATATATATATATATATATATATATATATATATATATATATATATATATATATATATATATATATATATATAATTTTTTATGTTATCATTTCCTTTATTAAGTGTAGTAGGGAGCCTGTGCTGATGTGTGTTTGTTCATTTATCACATGTTTGTTTTCTGCTATGGCTTTCTGGATGTGGAAGTTTTCTTGCATTTGTATAAGATGTTTGTCATGGTTGCTTATTCTCATTATTTTCATTTCTTGTTCCATGTTTGTAGGATAATGGTTGTAGTGTTTTAAATGCTCTGCAAATGTGGAATGGTTTGTTTCATACTTCCAACATCTGATATGTTCTTTGTATCTTGTTTCAAAATTCCTGCATGTCATGCCTATGTATACTGCATCACAACTTTGACATTCAAGTTTATATATTCCTGATTGTTGGAATTTGTCCCTCTTGGTAGCTGGCTGGCTTAGGTGTGATTGAAGGATTTGCCCAGGCTTATATGCTATTTTGAAGCCCTGTCTCTTTAGGATGTTTGCAACTCTGTGTGTTAGTTTATGTGTGTAGGTCATGGTGTACCATCTGGTTCTTTTCTGTGTCGTGTAGTCATTGTGTGTGTTTGTTGAGTGTGTTTGTAAGTTTTCAGCTTGTGAGTTCTTTTGTATTGTGGAGATGTTGTGTTTGTTTTTTATTTGTGTTTTTATTTTTTGATTGAGCCTGTGTACCACATGTGTGTCATACCCGTTGTTCCTAGCTATTTGTATGATCGTGTTCATTTCTTGTTCATAGTTTCTCTTGCTAAGTGGGATTCTGTTTAATCTATGTAACATGTGTCTTAGTGCTGCAAGTTTCTGGCTGTGGGGGTGGTTGGATGTGGAATGTATTATTGTGTCCGTGGCTGTTGGTTTTCTAAAGATGTTAAATGTATGTTTTCCATTTTCTTTTTTAATTGTAATGTCAAGAAACTTTATTTGATTTTCTTTTTCTTTTTCAAATGTGAATTTTATGTTCTTATGAGCTTTGTTTATTTCTGAATGGAGTTCATCTATTTTTTCACTTGGCTCGTCTACCAGACAAATAATGTCATCCACGTATCTGTACCAATATATGATTTTGAAACTTTCATTTGTGGTTATCTTATCAAATATCTGATTTTTAAGGTGACTGATGAAAATGTTTGCTAGTGTTCCTGATATTGGGGATCCCATGGGCAGTCCACCAGTTTGTAGATAATATTCTTCCTCAAACTGAAAGTAGTTTTGTTCAGTTGTCAGTCTGAGCATATCTGTTATTTCTTTTATTGCGTCTGTGGTGAGGTTGCTGTGGGATGAGAGATTTTGTTCTATGATTTCTATTGTTTCTGTGATAGGGATGGAGGTATACATATTTTTTTATATCGAATGAAATCAGTGATGCTGTGTGTGGTACCTGTATGTTCTGTATGTTTTCTATTAGGTTTCCTGTGTTTATCACTGTTCTGTTGTTTTCTACTTTATAGTGTTTTGTAACTAACTTTTGGAGGTGTTTGGCTATGCGGTATGTTGGGGCTTTCTTGAAGTTGATAACAGGTCTCATTGGCATTCCGTCTTTATGTACTTTCGGTTGACTGCGGAGTGTTGGTGCTTGTGGGTTTTTCTGTGTTAAGTAGTATTTCTGTTTGTCTGTGAGTGTGTGTTCAATGTTTTTCAGTGTTCGTTTCACTTTTGCCTGGAATCGTCTAGTTCGATCTGACTTCAGTTATTGTATTGCGTTGGTGTTTATGTATTCCTTGGTTTTTGTGATGTATTGCTCTTTATCCATGAGCACTGTTACATTTCCCTTGTCTGCTCTTGTTATTAATACATTGTTGTTTGTTAACTTTTGTTTTAACCTTTTCATAGTAGCTGCTTCTGTTTGGTTGTTCTTATTGTGTGTCTGCTGTGTTTGTTTTATTATGCCTTTTATTCTTCTTTTACTAGTTCTCTTGTCAGTCCTATGTTTATTTCACAATTATTTTGTTGTTCTTCACGTGTAAGGATGTGTTCGGTTTCTACTATGAGATTTTCTATGTATTGATTGTTCACTTTGCTATTGGTGCAGTGTTTCAAACCTTTTTCCAAGAGCATTTTTTCGTTTTCGTGTAGTTCTGTCTCTGTTAGGTTAACTAAGCGTGGATGGAATGTGTGTTGGTGTTCGTGTGGTTTCACATTTAAAATGTAAATGTATTTTTCCGTCTTTTTTACTGTTAGTTTCATTATCTTGTGTTTATGTTTGTTTTGTAAATGTTTCATTGCTATGTATGTGTTGTGCTCAGTTTTTTCTACTAGTGCCATGAAAACTGCGGCGTTTCCTACGTTTTTTGCCAATTCTAGATGAGTCTCATAGAGCATCATGTATAGGTGCTGTTTTTTCGAATAGAGCATCTTAATTTCATGTAGTAACCAATATCGTTCTGCAAATGATTTCGACTTTTGTGCCACTGTAGAACTGTTTTTAACCTTTACATTAATGTAACTTGGAATTAAATCGTTCTTTTTGCATGTTCTGTTGAATTTTATATGCTGTATCGTCTTATGGAGTCTCAAATGTATTTTCTTGAAGCTGTTGTACACGTTGACAGGGAATGCTTGACATAGCTGTATTGACATCTTCAACTTTTGTAGTCCTGTCTTCCTCAGTTGCGTGTAATATTACGATATATTGATAATTTTTACTTATGGACCGTCTGACAGCAACTGAATAAAACACAATTTTAGTGCCATACGCGTTTCGCCTTTATTTTCTGCAAGGCATCATCAGTGGCCTGGAATATGTACAATGTTAGCTATTTTATTTACATTTTTGTCACTGTGCCTATAGGTTATAAACAGTTCTGGTGGTTGGTATTTCCTATTAAGTAGTAATGTTTTGAACTGTACTTACAGATTGCGTAGACATTTTCTTACATATTATGCTCCTGTTGCATTTTTTGTGTTGTTCTTCTTCCTATGAGCGCCAATTTACTGTTTTTTCCACATTCCACAGCACTATGCACTGAACGCTTATTTTAATGCAATGTTTTGGTTTCTGTTGCCGACTGTCAAATGTTTTTGCCAAAGATCGAATATTACTGCCAAACTTATGAGTGTAACTATTGAAGTATCTGTGGTCTGTTCGTGTATGCATTTGTGCGTGCATTTGTGTATGTGTATGTGTGTGTGTGTGTGTGTGTGTGTGAGTATGAGTGTTTTTTGGTGTGGTATTAATTTCATTTAATTTTATTTTATTGTATTTATTTATTTATTTTTGTTTTTGTCCTGTGTATGTGTGTGTGTGTGTGTTTTGGTGTGATATATATTTTTGTGCTGTGTGTGTGTGTCTGTCTGTATTTTGGTGTTATGTAATTTATTTATTTATTTATTTTTTTGGGGGGGGGGGCTGTGTGTGTGTGTGTGTGTGTGTGTGTGTGTGTGTCTGCCTGTGTGTAGATATATATATATATATATATATATATATATATATAAACAAAAAAACAAAAAAAAACTAAATATAAAAACAATATATATATATATATATATATATATATATATATATCTAAAAACAAAGATGATGTGACTTACCAAATGAAAGTGCTGGCAGGTCGACAGACACACAAACAAACACAAACATACACACAAAATTCAAGCTTTCGCAACAAACTGTTGCCTCATCAGGAAAGAGGGAAGGAGAGGGGAAGACGAAAGGAAGTGGGTTTTAAAGGAGAGGGTAAGGAGTCATTCCAATCCCGGGAGCGGAAAGACTTACCTTAGGGGGAAAAAGGACAGGTATACACTCGCACACACGCACATATCCATCCACACATACAGACACAAGCAGACATATTTAAAGACAAAGAGTTTGGGCAGAGATGTCAGTCGAGGCAGAAGTGTAGAGGCAAAGAAGTTGTTGAAAGACAGGTGAGGTATGAGTGGCGGCAACTTGAAATTAGCGGAGATTGAGGCCTGGCGGATGACGAGAAGAGAGGATATACTGAAGGGCAAGTTCCCATCTCCGGAGTTCGGATAGGTTGGTGTTGGTGGGAAGTATCCAGATAACCCGGACGGTGTAACACTGTGCCAAGATGTGCTGGCCGTGCACCAAGGCATATATATATATATATATATATAAAAATTAATAGAGGGAAACATTCCACATGGGAAAAATATATCTAAAAACAAAGATGATGTGACTTACCAAACGAAAGCGCTGGCACGTCGATAGACACACAAACAAACACAAACATGCACACAAAATTCAAGCTTTCGCAACAAACTGTTGCCTCATCAGGAAAGAGGGAAGGAGAGGGAAAGACGAAAGGATGTGGGTTTTAAGGGAGAGGGTAAGGAGTCATTCCAATCCCGGGAGCGGAAAGACTTACCTTAGGGGGAAAAAAGGACGGGTATACACTCGCGCACACACACACATATCCATCCACACATATACAGACACAAGCAGACATATTTAAAGACAAAGAGTTTGGGCAGAGGACATATATATATGTTATCATTTCCTTTATTAAGTGTAGTAGGGAGCCTGTGCTGATGTGTGTTTGTTCATTTATCACATGTTTGTTTTCTGCTATGGCTTTCTGGATGTGGAAGTTTTCTTGCATTTGTATAAGATGTTTGTCATGGTTGCTTATTCTCATTATTTTCATTTCTTGTTCCATGTTTGTAGGATAATGGTTGTAGTGTTTTAAATGCTCTGCAAATGTGGAATGGTTTGTTTCATACTTCCAACATCTGATATGTTCTTTGTATCTTGTTTCAAAATTCCTGCATGTCATGCCTATGTATACTGCATCACAACTTTGACATTCAAGTTTATATATTCCTGATTGTTGGAATTTGTCCCTCTTGGTAGCTGGCTGGCTTAGGTGTGATTGAAGGGTTTGCCCAGGCTTATATGCTATTTTGAAGCCCTGTCTCTTTAGGATGTTTGCAACTCTGTGTGTTAGTTTATGTGTGTAGGTCATGGTGTACCATCTGGTTCTTTTCTGTGTGGTGTTGTCATTGTGTGTGTTTGTTGAGTGTGTTTGTAAGTTTTCAGCTTGTGAGTTCTTTTGTATTGTGGAGATGTTGTGTTTGTTTTTTATTTGTGTTTTTATTTTTTGATTGAGCCTGTGTACCACATGTGTGTCACACCCGTTGTTCCTAGCTATTTGTATGATCGTGTTCATTTCTTGTTCAGAGTTTCTCTTGCTGAGTGGGATTCTGTTTAATCTATGTACCATGTGTCTTAGTGCTGCAAGTTTCTGGCTGTGGGGGTGGTTGGATGTGGAATGTATTTTGTGTCCGTGGCTGTTGGTTTTCTAAAGATGTTAAATGTATGTTTTCCATTTTCTTTTTTAATTGTAATGTCAAGAAAATTTATTTGATTTTCTTTTTCTTTTTCAAGTGTGAATTTTATGTTCTTAAGAGCTTTGTTTATTTCTGAATGGAGTTCATCAATTTTTTTTTTGCTGTCAGACGGTCCATAAGTAAAAATTATAAATATACCGTCAATTCCTAAATTACAGTATTTGTTGTTAAACATGGTACTTCCTTCTAAATTATTTGTTGTATTGTCTAATAATAATTAAAATGTTTCTTTAATAAAATGTTTTTAAAACAAATGAATATGATAGCGTTATTTATTTTAAGCTGCTAACTTCCACAGATGTTTAAATATACATTTCAAACAATAACTTTCATGATTAAAAAATATTTGAAAAATAAACCTAATTTAAGAAATTAAGTATTAAAATAAAGACCAGAGCTAAAATTCAGCAACACGAAAATCAGAAAAGAAAGGACTGTAAAAATGCACAAAATATTTTTCCAGAAAAAATCTCTTATTATTCTAAAACGGAAGACTGTAATTAAAGATCTTTAACAATGATTAAACCACGAGCTTTTGTATTTAAATAAAAAAATAATAAAATCAGAAAAATTGAGGAATGGAAGAGGTAAAAGACATACTTGTCCTCACTGAAAGCAAATTTTAGAGCGAGGAGTATAATAGCTGCACTTGACACAGGTTTTGCTCTAAAACTGGACTAATTACGTACGAGAGCAAGGTAGTGATGTCCCGCTACCTGTAGCTTGACTGGTGCTGCCTTCTGTTGTCCATTTATAGGATTAGTTAGAAAGAAGTAGTAGCAAACGTTTGAGCTGTTCGGAGATGAAGATACAATTCACTGGCAAAAAAAGTAGAAAAGAAGCGAACTGGTATTGCTCTGCATGCCAGAACACTTCGTCTTTTCTATACTATAGAAAAGCTGAAGTGTTCTGGCATGAAGAGACTTGTGACATTGCTCAGTAACACATTATTCACTTTTTTTGAAGGTCAATTATACTTCCCGCCATAGATTGCATAATTTTTTATCTATGAAAGAACAACAAAAATATGAAAACTAACTTGAAGCTCGGTCTTTTTTTAACGTGTGTTACACGTTAAGTCATATCAAATGCAAATGTGCTGGTAAAATTTTATATAGTGGCATAAATGACTTATCTTCTGGGCCCGAAATTTTTCAAATGGCTGATCCTCAAGTGTTACGTTTTGAATGAGAGTTATAACGCCCTGTGATTTAAGAAATTCACTGCACATTCTCACACGTAACATACATAATCTTGCGTGGAAATTTACTTTGAAAGTAATGCTTCTCAAGCCACTATTCGTAACATTTTCCAGTGATCTGTTAGAAATGCAAACAATTGCGACGCAAGCACATCGAATGCATGTTAGTTGTTACAGACATACTGCATAATCTTCGACCTAAAGCCTTCACACTTTTCGGTGACGGCAAACTGGTCTGTGCATTGTGTAAATTACTCATTTTCTACGCAACTAAACTTTTATTTTGATGTTATTCTCTGATTTATGTTTCATTGCTGCAGTATTATTCAGCAATAGTAGGCTAAAGTTCTTTGTCAGCGTATCAGATCTTACACGTCAAACCTACAAAAATTTAACTGAAATCTACAACAATGAAAAATCCCGGAATTCTAAAAAATTCCCGGGTTTTTCCTGGATTTGACCTGGATGAAAAAATTCCCGGATTTTTCCCGGATCTCCCGGGCCGTATACACCCTGATCTAACATGCTTATGAAGTTGTTGTAAGAGTACAAAAAGTTTGGTTAGAAAATTAATTTTGAGAAGATGGAATGTCTATGTCGTGGAGAGGAGGGAAGTAACCCGGACATTGATAGACATATTATCAAACTGTGTAAAAAGTTTAACTACCTGGGTAGTATCTTATTGCATGATGGAAGATATGACAGAGATACCCAACAACAGATCAGGCAGGGAAGGGTGGCTATCCAAAACGAACACTGTACTTTAGGTCCTCAAAAATGAGTTGAAAGGTTAAAATTCATTTATACTAATCCATCACTGAACCAATAACAAGCTATTGAAGTGAGTGTTGGGAGTTCACAGAAAGAAGCAGAAAGACACTTGGGGCTTTAGAAATGGACCACTTCAGAAGTTCCTGTAGAATTTCCCGACTTGACCACATAAGAAATGAGGAAGTAAGAGAAAGGCATAGATTCATTACAGTATTATGGACAAAATAGAAGAAAGATTGCTAGGATGGTTTGCACACATCAAAAGAAAGGATGAAGACAGATGACCCAAGAGAGTACTTTCATGGCAATCACCAGAAAAGAGAAGAAGAGGAAGACCATGGAAAGTGTGGATAAGTGGTATCCAAGAAGGAACGGTGAGAAGAGGAATGGAAGAGGATGATGAAGAATGGTGAGATCGAGACATTTGGCAACAGAGATGCAGGATGCGGTGACAGCTGTAGCACCCCTGCAACATGGAAGAAGTTACTCCATTTTTCACATAAAAGGTAAATAAATGTATTGTAGTTGGTGAAACATACTATCAACCCTCACCCACTTCCATGAAGATATGAAATTATTCACAATTGTGTTCAGCTGCTGACCCCATGTAAACACTCACTGATGTAAGATATGTTATAGTCTTCACAGAAACAGAAACTGTCTGCTGGGTTGTATAAACTAGAAGCATGATTATTGCAGCCACTGGAATCACATTTCATTATGTAATCAGGTTTACTGTTACTTCGTGGTTTCAGTAACCATCACATAATGTCTCAGAAGACACTACACACACATACAACATCTACGATCTTTCTTTACTACTCTCGATCCATTTAAATCAGATCTGCCACTGTGAAGCCACATAGCCTTCAGGAATACCATTTCTACACTCGTCCTTCTTCAGTGGTAGAAAGGTGACAGTACATCCTAAAACAAACGCTAAACTTGGGCATTGTTGCTTTCTACTGTTGGAACAATGCTCCTCATCCTGATCACTTAGTACCACCCCATTACTTACTATTCTCATTATTCCAGAATAGACCCATTAGTGTTCAGTATGAACAGTAATATTTAATTCTTTCACTACACAGCCCGTGGAAGAGATCTGCATGCTAGTTGCCATGTCTACAGCCATTCGCTAACCCCTTCGGCCAAAAGTCACATACACACATCCAGCTGGTTGTCAAGCTCCAGTAATCTGCCAGAACCAACCAACATGCCTGCAAACCAGTACTGGCCTGCACATGCTTCATGTGTATGTAAACTTATCAGACAAGGACCAAAACATGCTGGCTTGCTGTCCCTGGTATCTCTGGCAGCTACCACATGATGTGCCAGTCTTACTGGCAGCATACGGTGCCTCGTACACTACAATCAGGTCATGTGCTCCACATGGAAATCTTTCCACCTGCCTATTTAAGATTCCGTTCAACAACCAGCAGGCAGAATTTTCTTAAGTTCTGGGCTTTACACTTGCTGCGACCAGCGGCCGCTCTGGGTTCTACGCCACCTGTGCCCAGTGGCTCACCTGTTGGAGCAGACGCTGAGCTCACAGTAGCTGCTTCGTGTCGACTCTGACACCAGCCTGGACTTGTGGATTAATGGACATTTATGTGCCATGTGGTATTTCTTCTAGTAACTCACAAAAGGAAACCAAGAAATACAGATAGTTACTGGGTGAGAGTATTTCTTCTTGTAATTCACTGTGGAGGGTTCATAGTATCATGATCTACTTGGGAGCCAATATTTTCTTCGTGCAACATGTATTGGTCACCTCATAATTGGCTATTGTACCCCCAACCAGTTGTAGGTTAGAACACTAGCATATCAAATTTAACTAAAGATACATCCTCATATTTCTGATACCAGTTTTCCCTATAATGAATGATGTCCTGATTAAAAGGCACAGATTATTGAAAAACACAAAGCCAGTTCACCGCTGATTGCAAAAAACTGCCACAAATTGTGAATTGATATTTCTGGTCTTTTGTTCTCTTAGTAAACTGAACAACTTCTGAGATTTTCCAATGAAATGCAGTCTTTGTGTTACATGTTCTTTTTACCCTTTCAACTTGTGTTACCTATCACACACTGCTCGTATTAGTATCATCAAGTTTCTTGAGGCATAGACAATATCATACACATCCTTCGTGACCCACAATTTAAAAATTATATGTATTTGTTTCAAATAATTATGTATCAAGAGAATTTTCTGTTAGGATTATATTCTTTAAATGGAATGTCAAGTGTCCTGGTCTGTTGAAGTTCTCTTAAGGGTCACAGTTCATGTTTTTCATTTAATTAACATTAGCTATAACATCGGATCAGAACATGGATATTTGGTTGCCTCATAGCTCATGTTTCCAAAAACCTTGATCATGTCTACACATAGGCAAATTTTAGTTAAAGAAATTCATTACGACTAATCACAAAAAGTCAGTTAGAGTGTCTTGTAACTTTATGCAGCAACTGTGAAAGCTTTCCTAAAATCAAGAAAAATGTGCTCTCTTACCATATGATCATCATCTAATGACAATCAATTTAGCTTTAGGAAAGGTGTAATGGATCTGGGAGATGTTATTTTTTTACCGTATTTGTCGATACTGAATTGAAAATGTTTTCTTATATTTTTGTCAGAATTTATTATAATTTGTCTTATTATATGTTAATTTACTTCTGTTTTTGAGAGTAAAAGCATATTGATTACTATTAGAAAATGTATCGAAGAATAGCAAAGAAACTGATTGTGTAAAATATCTTTGACGTTGGAGTAGTCTTTGACTATAGTCAGTCCGAGACGGAAGCTAACTCTTGGTGTGTGTTGATGGAAGAACAATGTGAAGGTCGCCGTCATAAATAATTTTGAATTATGTTAACTATTATTTTTGTATTATCTGAAAAGAAGAAACTACATTGGAAGAAACTGTATTTGAAACACCAAAATGAGAGAAACACGCTGAACCACGTCATTTTCTGCAGCCGACAACGATGCATTGTGGAATCATACTTAGACAACTGAAGCCAAGACTTATATTTGCTTGCAAACGTCTAATGGAAAAGGTACTGTCACGAAATATGGCAAATTTAAGTTTATAAAAAAAATAGTGACCATATTTTCAACTTGTGTAATAGCCGGGAAGCCATATTTCAAAGGTCAAGGCACCAGACAGGTCGTCCTGGCAACAACGAAAGTAAAAGGAAGGTTCAAGAGTAGGGATTTAAATTCCAGCCGAGAAAATATCGACGATAAGATTTTCCAATAACACTGGTATTCTCAGTGAAGGTGAAGAAAAATCACAAGATCTGTTGAATGAACTGAACAGTCTAATAAACACAGAATACAGATTGAGCAAGCTGAGGAAAGACAAAAGTAATGAGAAGTAGCAGAAATGAGAATAGTAAGAAACTTAACGTGAAAATTGGAGATGATTAAGTTAATGGAGTTAAGGAATTCTGCTACCTTGGAAGCAAAATAACTTATAAATGACAAAACAAAGAGGACATAAAATCAGACTAGCCCAGGCAAAGAGGGCATTCATGGCCAAAAGAAGTCTAGTAGTATCAAACATAGGCCTTAATTTTAGGGAGAAAACTCTGAGAATGTATAATTGGAGGGCAGTGCTGTTTGGTAATGAATAACGGGCTGTGGGAAAACAGGAACAGATGAGAACTGAAGCGTCTAAGATGTGCTGCTACAGAAGAACATTGAAAATTAGGAGGGCCGAGGAAGTCCTCCACAGAATCAGTGAATAACCCCAGCATATGGAGTAGACTGGCAGGAAAAAAGGGCAGGATGGTAGGACATACATTCAGAGATCAGGTAACAACTTCCACAGTAGTAGAGGGCGCCGTAGAGGATACAAATTGTAGATGAAGACACAGACTGGAATACAAACAACAAATAACTGAAAGTGTAGATTGAAAATGCTACTATGAGATGAAGAGGTTGGCACATGGGGGGAATTTGTGGTGGGTGATGTCAGACCAGTCAGTAGGGGTGGGGGGTGGAAATTGCACTCTCCTTGAGCACAGGGGGATCAATGAACAAGTGAAACTCAATTCCAACCCACAAAAGATTTTTTCATATTTAAATAAGCCAATGACAAAGAAGGCAGTCTAACACAATAAGAAGTTTCCATTTTATTTTTATAATTAAACTCCTCTGCAACAAAACAGCTAGCAATCCGTTTTCTACATGGATATCACTAACCAATTCAGAAAAAAATATTACAAGAAGTCCAAAAATGTAAACTATGAAGTGAAAATACAGAAAATTTCTTAAAAGTACTTACACTATATATATCTTGTGTATTTCTTGACCGTTAAAACCAATGACTACACTGACAAGAGCAATATCAATTATTTGTAAAACTTAATACCTGCTCAGAGGCTTCATCTTTAGTGTCTGGATAAATTCAGTATCATAATTGAGTAGCTTCAGTTTGTCATGAAGATCTTCCATGACAATAAATGGCATGAATGCAAGACCTGGCCCCACATCTTGTTTCTCTGGAGTACGCAGCACGTGATCATCATCATCCTCCATATTTTGGTGTACCTGCACAACAAAATGACACTACATGAACACAGAACAAAGTACTACTTATTCTTGTGAGACCCATTAAAAGGAGTATGGTATGTTCATGATTACAAGAAATACTGACATCAAACATTAAACAATGGAAAATCTGGGATGGAATATCAACAATACAAATCAGGACAGACTGCTACTTACATAAAGAGGAGACATTCAAAAGTTAACAGAACTGGAGTAGGTGGCACCAACCCATCCCACTACCACTTACTCCAGTTCTGTCACAGACATTACCTACCCCATCGAAGGCAAGGCCATCTGGGAAGGCAGCCATGTGGTTTACCAACTTACCTACAGTCACTTTGTGGCATTCTAAAAGGACATGACAACTATAAGCTCTGCATGTGCACGAATGGCCACTGTCAACAAGTGTCCAGGGACAATCACTGTGCAGAATTCTTAAAGTACACGATAACTATAAGCTGTCCGTGGGCACGAATGGGCACTGCCAACAAGTGTCCAGGGACAGCTGGACCACCCAGTTGCTGAGCATACAGACAAAATACCGTGTACTTGACTTCCACGACTGCGTCACACCCTGTGCCATCTGGCTTCTTCCCACCAACACTACCTTTTTCTGAATAATGCAGGTTGGAACTCTTCCTGCAACATATCCTTAACTGTTGCAACCCCCTGACCTCAATCTCTGCTAGTCCTCCTCCTCCATCTGCCTCTATCCCCAGCACTGCTTCCAGTGCAGCCTCACACATGCCTTCTATTACCCTAACACACCTGCATAGTACTTTCCCCTTATCTGCTTGTCTCCTCTTCCTTTTTTCCCCTAAGCACAGCCTTCCAATGCCACACCTAACAGCACACCATCCTGTTCTCACCATGTACCTACAATTGTTGATATTAACCATTAATGGTTAACATGTGCTGTTAATTAGGTTTCGGTATCAATATATGTTCGAAAGTCAGTCGCTGATCAACCCAGGAAGACCATAATGCAGTACAAATTTAGTAATAGGAGGGAAATTTGCTAGTTATTAGACTCAAATGAATGTAACAACAAGCAAAGCTTCACATTCTGACCCAGATGGGACAACTGGGATAAACTTAGGACAGGGTCATCCTCTGCCACCGGTGGCACTTGATGCGGTATGGAAGGTTGTGGTGTCAGTACACTACAGTCCTGGCCATTGTTGGCTTTCCTGACCTTGGAGCTTTTACTTCTCACTCAAGTAGCCTCTCTATTGGCCTTACGAGACTGAGTGCACCCCATTCCAGTTGTCCCACTGAGCAAAACTCGCCTGCTGCACAGGGAATCAAATCCATATCCTCTGCACAGCAGCTGGACAGGTGGAACACTGAGCTACAGGGGTGGACCATTGAACATTTTTTCATAATTTTCTTTTCAACTGCTAACACACATTATACTCTTTTAAATCTTTGTACCCTGTTTTGTATAACATGCAGATTTTATTATCATTATCTATTCATTATGTGAACAGATTATTTTCATCTATGAAGTAAGAGGCTCAATCTAGCGTAACTACCACGATTCTTTTCTTTTTCAAAAGCAATTTTCAGCCAGACTGCTAATATTATTTGAGTGCTGAGTGTTGTTTAACGAAGAGTTATATGGCTACAGAATTAATTCCTTTCAGAGTCAATAATGAAGTTATTCCATTCTTTTCCACTACTGGCTTTAAGAATGAGAACATTTCTGTCACTTTCAAACTGCAATGAGTTAATATAAAATATTCGAAGGATGTGATTATGCCCACTGTCATTTTGAGAGGCCTGAACATAATGAACACAGGCGAACACCATGTATTGTTCTTGCTATGAATTCTGTACAAGAAATCCTTTATTTAAAAAAAAATAATAAAAAAAAGTTTTGTGAATGAAAATAGGCTACATAATTTAATCTACTGCTTCATTTACCTCCAGCACAGGCAGTGACATGGAAATCTCAATCTCAATCAATCTCTCTCTCTCTCTCTCTCACACACAGACACACACACACAGACACACAGTCATATTTTATGTAACCATCAGTTTGTGTTGTTGTTGTTGTTTTGGTCTTCAGTCCTGAGACTGGTTTGATGCATCTCTCCATATCATACAGTAAAACTGCATGCCCTCGGGAAAAATTACGGCCGTAGTTTCCCCTTGCTTTCAGTCGTTTGCAGTACCAGCACAGCAAGGCCATTTTGGTTTGTGTTATAAGGCCAGGTCAGTCAATCATACAGACTGTTGCCCCTGCAACTACTGAAAAGGCTGCTGCCCTTCTTCAGGAATCACACGGGCCTCTCAACAGATACCCCTCCATTGTGGTTGCACCTATGGCAAGGTCCATGGTTTGTATATGAAGCCAAAAATTTATGACTCATTCTTTTGCACAGCCATCTGCGAAACATATAACACTGGAATTTACCATGGTAGCAGTAACAGTTTTTATGTTAAGTTTAGCACTTAATCAGGTTCGATTCCAAATGGTACAGATGTGCTCAGCAACTGTGTTTATTGAAGGTTGTGAAAATGTATAGCAAGCAGTCTCTAATACTCTATTTATGATAGGTCTCGATTTCAACCACTGTATGTCTATCATCAGTGCAGTAAGATGCAAGTCGAATAATTTTTTTGCTTGTCAATTCAGATAGCCCCTGCTAGACCATCGATGGCAATATTTCACTCCACACAGCGTTAAGCGAAATACTGACATGGATAGACCAGCAGGAGCTGTTTGTATGGACAAGTAAAAATGATGATTTGATTTGCATCCCTGACATGGGGTTCTGCATGATTTTTCCATAACTCTCCCCTTTCCTAAACCTTTCTAGTCTTTTTCTTTCATCCCTCTTCCTTTCCCTTCAACCCTTCTGCCAGAACAAGGAGCCACTAGCTCTGAAAGTTTGTGTATTTCTATATGCTTTATGTATGTTTTCTCCTGCCTCCATTTATTGAGTAGATTATTTATTTGTTAAAGTATATTAAAAAATTGGTATGAGAAGTGTTGAAGTTTTTAAATTTTCTAATCAGCATTCAGCCTTGGTTTCTAGTCAGCCTTGGTTACCATGGTTGCATGGAACGTGATAAATAAATAAATATTTTATTTTTGTAATTTAGTAATGATGACATGCAAGTTGGAATTTAAGGTAATTATCAGGTAGTACCAATGCGCAATGAGACAAAATACTGAAATCAAGAGGAAGGATGATGAATGTTTGATGTTCCCTGGGGCTGTAAATAATGTGAAAGTGGATACAACAAGAGGTAGGTCAGTTGAGAAAGAATGAATACCCCTAAAAAAGTGATCACAGAAATCAGACAGTATCTGAAGAACCTGTGGGAAACAGAAGACATACTTCAATTAGCCAATGAAAGAAAGAAATGCAAAAAAGTTCATAGTAAGAAGGGAGTACCGCAATATAAGTCACCTATATATGAATTACGTTGGAAGTGCAAGGAAGCTAAAGTAAAATGACTGCAGGAAAAATGTGGATAAACCAAAAAGAAAATGGTCATCAGAAGGACTTATTCAGCATATATGAAACTAAAAGAAAAGGTGTCAACATTAAAAGCAAGAAATTCCACTTTTGAATACCAAGGAGGGAGCAGATAGGTGGAAAGAGTACAATGAGGGGAGGGAGGATCAGTCTTGTAATGTTACAGATGAAAAAATGGGTATTGATTTGGAAGACAACCCCCCATGAATTACAAACCTTGCCGAAGTGGGATGGTCGCATACCTCAACGATACATAACATAGGGATATCCACAGAGGGGCCAGACTTACTCATAGTTCCTGAAGATGAGCAACAGCCTTTTCAGCAGCTGCAGTGGCAACAGTCTAAATGAATGGCTGATTTGGTCTAGTAAGTTTAGTCAACATGGCCTTGTTATGGTGGTACTGCAAACAGTTGAAAGTAAGGAGAAACTGTAGTCGTTATTCTTTTTTACAAGGGTGTGCAGCTTTATTGTATGACTTAAGATGATGCAATCCTCTTTTCTAAACTATTTCAGAGGTACAATAATCCCCCATTCGTATCTCCAGGTGGGTACTACTCATGACAAAAACAAAACCGGCATTCTAGAGATTGGAGCATGGAATGTTAGATCCATTTATAGGGAAGGAAAGTTAGAGAATTTAAAAAAGAGAAACGGACAGATTTAAGACAGACATAGTGGGAAACAGTGGAGCTGAAGAAGCAGGAAGAACAGGACTTCTGGTAACATGAGTACAGAATTATAAATACAAAATCTAATAGGGGTAATACAGGAGTAGGCCTAATGATGACTAACAAAACAGAACCATGTTTGAGCTACCACAAAGAGCGTTGTTGTTGTTGTGGTCTTCAGTCCTGAGACTGATTTGATGCAGCTCTCCGTGCTACTCTATCCTGTGCAAGCTTCTTCATCTCCCAGTACCTACTGCAACCTACATCCTTCTGAATCTGCTTAGTGTATTCATCTCTTGGTCTCCCTCTACGATTTTTACCCTCCACGCTGCCCTCCAATACTAAATACTAAATTGGTGATCCCTTGATGCCTCAGAAAATGTCCTACCAACCAATCCCTTCTTCTGGTCAAGTTGTGCCACAAACTTCTCTTCTCCCCAATCTTATTCAATACTTCCTCATTAGTTATGTGATCTACCCATCTAATCTTCAGCATCTTCTTCTGTAGGACCACATTTCGAAAGCTTCTATTCCCTTCTTGTCCAAACTATTTATCGTCCATGTTTCACTTCCATACATGGCTACACTCCATACAAATACTTTCAGAAATGACTTCCTGACACTTAAATCTATACTCGATGTTAACAAAGTTCTCTTCTTCAGAAACGCTTTCCTTCCCATTGCCAGTCTACATTTTATATCGTCTCTACTTCGACCATCATCAGTTATTTTGCTCCCCAAATAGCAAAACTCCTTTACTACTTTAAGTGTCTCATTTCCTAATCTAATTCCCTCAGCATCACCCGACTTAATTCAATTACATTCCATTACCCTCGTTTTGCTTTTGTTGAAGTTCATCTTATATCCTACTTTCAAGACATTATCCATTCTGTTCAACTGCTCTTCCAAGTCCTTTGCTGTCTCTGACAGAATTACAATGTCATCGGCGAACCTCAAAGTTTTTATTTCTTCTCCATGGATTTTAATACCTACTCCGAACTTTTCTTTTGTTTCCTTCACTGCTTGCTCAATATACAGATTGAATAACATTGAGGAGAGACTACAACCCTGTCTCACTCCCTTCCCAACCACTGCTTCCCTTTCATGTCCCTCGACTCTTATAACTGCCATCTGGTTTCTGTACAAATTGTAAATAGCCTTTCGCTCCCTGTATTTTACCCCTGCCACCTTCAGAATTTGAAAGAGAGTATACCAGTCAACATTGTCAAAAGCTTTCTCTAAGTCTACAAATGCTAGAAATGTAGGTTTGCCCTTCCTTAATCTAGCTTCTAAGATAAGTCGTAGGGTCAGTATTACCTCATGTGTTCCAACATTTCTACGGAATCCAAACTGATCTTTCCCGAGGTCGGCTTCTACTAGTTTTTCCATTCGTCTGCAAAGAATTTGCGTTAGTATTTTGCAGCTGTGACTTATTAAACTGATAGTTCGGTAATTTTCACATCTGTCAACACCTGCTTTCTTTGGGATTGGAATTATTATGTTCTACTTGACGTCTGAGGCTATTTCGCCTGTTTCATACATCTTGCTCACCAGATGGTAGAGTTTTGTCAGGACTGGCTCTCCCAAGGCCGTCAGTAGTTCCAATGGAATGTTGTCTACTCCGGGGGCCTTGTTTCGACTCAAGTCTTTCAGCGCTCTGTCAAACTCTTCACACAGTATCGTGTCTCCCATTTCATCTTCATCTACATCCTCTTCCATTTCCATAATATTGTCTTCAAGTACATCGCCCTTGTATAGACCCTCTATATACTCATTCTACCCTTTTGCTTTCCCTTCTTCGCTTAGAATTGGGTTTCCATCTGAGCTCTTGATGTTCATACAAGTGGTTCTCTTTTCTCCAAAGGTCCCTTTAATTTTCCTGTAGGCAGTATCTATCCTATCCCTTGTGAGATAAGCCTCTACATCCTTACATTTGTCCTCTAGCCATCTCTGCTTAGCCATTTTGCACTTCCTGTCGATCTCATTTTTGAGACGTTTGTATTCCTTTTCGCCTGCTTCATTTACTGCATTTTTATATTTTCTCCATTCATCAATTAAATTCAATATTTCTTCTGTTACCCAAGGATTTCTACTAGCCCTTGTCTTTTTACCTACTTGATCCTCTGCTGCATTCACTACTTCATCCCTCAGAGCTACCCATTCTTCTTCTACTGTATTTCTTTCCCCATTCCTGTCAATTGTTCCCTTATGCTCTCCCTGAAACTCTGTACAACCTCTGGTTTAGTCAGTTTATCCAGGTCCCATCTCCTTAAATTCCCACCTTTTTGCAGTTTCTTTAGTTTTAATCTACAGTTCATAATCAATAGATTATGGTCAGAGTCCACATCGGCCCTGGAAATGTCTTACAATTTAAAACCTGGTTCCTAAATCTCTGTCTTACCATTTTATAATCTATCTGATACCTTCTAGTATCTCCAGGATTCTTCCATGTATAAAACCTTCTTTTATGATTCTTGAACCAAGTGTTAGCTATGATTAAGATGTGCTCTGTGCAAAATTCTACCAGGTGGCTTCCTCTTTCATTTCTCTCCCCCAATCTATATTCACCCACTATGTTTCCTTCTCTCTCTTTTCCTGCTCTCGAATTCCAGTCACCCATGACTATTAAATTTTCGTCTCCCTTCAGTACCTGAATAATTTCTTTTATCGCATCATACATTTCATCAATTTCTTCATCATCGGCAGAGCTAGTTGGCAAATACACTTGTACTACTGTAGTAGGCATGGGCTTCGTGTCTATCTTGGCCACAATAATGCGTTCACTATGCTGTTGGTAGTAGCTTACCCGCACTCCTATTTTTTATTCATTATTAAACCTACTCCTGCATTACCCCTATTTGATTTTGTGTTTATAACTCTGTAGTCACCTGACCAGAAGTCTTGTTCCTCCTGTCACTGAACTTCACAAATTCCCACTATTTCTAACTTTAACCTATCCATTTCCCTTTTAAATTTTCTAACCTACCTGACCGATTAAGGGATCTGACATTCCACGCTCCAATCCATAGAACGCCAGTTTTCTTTCTCTTGATAACGACATCCTCTTGAGTAGTCCCCGCCCGGAGATCCGAATGGGGGACTATTTTACCTCCGGAATATTTTACCCAAGAGGACGCAATCATCATCATTTAATCATACAGTAAAGCCGCATGCCCTCTGGAAAAATTACAGCCGTAGTTTCCCCTTGCTTTCAGCCATTCACAGTAGCAGCACAGCCAGGCCGTTTTGGTTATTGTTAAAAGGCCAGATCAGTCAATCATCCAGACTGTTGCCCTTGCAACTACTGAAAAGGCTGCTGCCCCTCTTCAGGAACCACACGTTTGTCTGGCCTCTCAACAGATACCCCTCCGTTGTGGTTACACCTACGGTACGGCTATCTGTATCGCTGAGGCACGCAAGAGCATAGTGAATGCATTATCGTCACCAAGAGAGACGTGAAGCAAACACGCACGGAGACACAAAGCAAACACCCACCACAAAGTAGAAATGTATGCTTGAAAAAATATTGTGATGAGATAAAGAAGTTATACAGACAGTTAAAGGAGACAAAAATTCAGTTGTGGCAGGTGACTAGAATTTGGTGGTAGAAAAAGGAAAAATATTAGAAGAATTTTTGCATAGAGGCAAACCAATATTTATAGTGTTTCTAGATTTATAAAAAAAATTGGCAATGTTGACTGGTGTACACCATTTAAAACTCTGAAGGTGGCAGGGATACAATAAAAAGGAAAGAATGGCTGTCTGCAACTTGTACACAAGCTAAACTACAGTTACAAGAGTCAAAGGACATGAAAGGGAAGCAGAAGTATAAAAGGGAGTGAAACAGGGTTGTAGCTTGCCCTCTATGTTACTCAATCTATACAGTGAGCAGGCACTAAAGAAAACCAAGGGGAAATTTGGAAAGGGAGTTCAGAAGAAATAAAAACAATTTGGTTTGCCAATGACATTGTAATTTTCTCAGCTACAACAAAGGGCTTGGAAGAGCAGTTTCAATAAAATCAGGCAATGCAGAGGGAGTCTCATTACGAAATGAGACACTAAACTTAGTAATCGATAAGTTTTATTACGCGGGCAGCAAAATAACTACTGACGTCCAAAGTAGAGAAGATATAAAATGCACATTGGTAACAGCAAGAAAAGCATCTCTGAAAAAAGAGGAATTCGTTAACATCCCTTATAAATAGAAGTATTAGGGAAAAAAAAGAGGTTTGGAATGTAGTCTTGTATGGAAGTGAAACTGGACAATAGTCAATTCAAACAAGAAGAAGACAGAAACTTTTGAAATGTGATGCTATGTAATAACGTTGAAGATTAATTGGATCGATTGAATAACAAATAAGAAGAAAAAGAATTGAGTTGGGGGGAAAAATGAAACTTGTGGCACATTTGGTTAAAAGAAGGAATCAATGGACAGGACACATCCAGAAGCGTCAAGGAATTGTCAGTTTGGTAAAGGAAGAAGTGTGAGGGTTAAAAATTGTAGACATGTAGAGGGAGACCAGGCTTGCACAGGATATACTAGTGTGGAGAGCTGCATCAAACCAGTCTTTGGACTGAAAACTACAACAAAAACAAGCGGGATCCAATATTGGAATCAGAGTTTCACAGAGCTTTGGAAGACATGTGATCAAACAATGCAGAAGGGATAGATAACAAATCACTCTAATTTCTAAAGCCACTGTGGGAAGTGGTAACCAAACAATTATTCAAGTTAGTGTGTAGAATAAGGGAGATTGGAGATATGCCAGCTGACTTTCAGAGAAATACTGTATCTTCAATACAATTCCAAAAATAAGCAAGGCCCTAAAATGAGTGACTGTTGCATAATCAGCTTAAAATTCATGCATCCACGTTGCTGACAAGAATAATGTACAGCAGAATGGAAAATAAAATTGAAGATCTCTTAAATGACAATTGGTTTGGCTTTAGGGAAGATAGAAGCACAAAAAACCCAGCCCTGACATTGTGCTTGGGGACGGAAACAAAACTTTAAAAAAATCTAGACACCTGTGCAGGATTTGGCGACCTACAAAACACATTCAACAATGTAAAATGGTGCAGGATGTTTGAAACCACCAGATAAATAAATACTTTCAGAGGGATAAGACGGGTAATATACAAGAGCTTCAGGAACCCAGAGAGAGAGAGATAAAAATGTAAGACCAAGAGAGAAGTGCTCAGATTTTACTACTCCTCCAGTTAACCTGTATACTGAAGGCGAGATGAAGGAAACAAAAGAAAATTTTGGCAGTGGGATTAAAATTCAGGGTGGAAGGATATAAGTGATACAATGCACAGATGACAATCTCATCCACTTGAAAGTGAGGAAGTATTACAGGATCTTCAGATAACAGTTTACTGAACACAGAGTATGATTGGAGAATGAACCAAAGAAAGACAAAAAGTGTTCGTTAGTTGTGGAAATAAAATTAGCAACAAACTTGACATCAAGATTGGGGACCACATATAAGTTGAATTAAAGGAATTCTGCTATCTTTGGAAGGGACGTAATAGATTATGGATTAAGTAAGAGCACATAAGAAGCATATCAGCACAGCAAAAGAGAGCATTCCTGGGAAAAGAAGTCTAATAGTATCAAACATACAGTTATATTCTAGAAAATTTCTGAGTCTGTAATAAAAGCTTCTTGGATTTCCAGCCATGTCAAGTGATTCAAATCCCATGAGCTTCTGACTGAGCTTTCCTTGGCCACTGTCAATGGTAACTGTCATAAGCTTGTGAGATTTTTAACCACCTGACTCAGCTGGAAACCCGAGAAGATTTTATTAATTCATATCGCCACGGGACCATACATCCATACTATGTGAAACTGTACTTCTACGGTAGTGCATTGTCTGGAAGTTAATCATGGACAGTGGGAAAAACCGAAAAAGTAAGAGAACTGAAATGTTTGAGAAGTGCTGTTATGGAAGAATACTGAAATTCAAGTGAATTGATAACGACAGAAATGAGGAGGTTCTCAACAGAATCAGCAAGAGAAGGAACATGTGGGAAATACCAAGGAAAAGAAGTGGTAGAGGGTAGGACTAGTGTTACTGTGCTGTGTGGGCCTGTTTTGATCTCAATAGTTTCCACTCACTATTAGCCTCTCTGGTTGCAATAGCTTCTCGAGCGGTTTGTTCCCTGCAGAGCACAGATCTGTGGGCCAATATTTAACTGCTGTCAAGGCCAGGAGGCGCTCTCAAAGTGATGGGCGGCTGAGAAGTGTGTTTGACAGTTGCTGGAGAAAGGGTTGTGATGTCGTGTCTGACAGCATCCTTCGCCCGCTGCAAAAAGTTGCATTTTTGGTCACTGCACATTTGGTTGGGGCCGTGAAGACTGCTCATTGAAAAAGCTATCTCTGCGCAATACACAGAACCCCAAATGTTCTTGACATTTTTTTAATTTCATTCAGTCATTTCTGAAAGTCATGTAATACCCACCAACAGTTCTTGGAAATTAATTTTATTAATTCCAGGGGTAGCTGCTCAGATTGTCTTGCATGTTTTAATAAATTGGTTTCTGTTTTTCATACATATGTTAATAAATTTGTGGCCCAGTATCCTTCCAGTCAACACCAACTCTCTTTCACATTGCTGTTACAACATCATGGAATAACGGAGGGACCGAGCGAGGTGACGCAGTGGTTAGACACTAGACTCGCATTTGGGAGGACAACGGTTCAATCCCGCATCCGACTAACCTGATTTAGGTTTTCCCTGATTTCCCTAAATCGCTCTAGGTAAATGCTGGGATGGTTCCTTTGAAAGGGACGGCCGACTTCCTTCCCCATCCTTCCCTAATACGATGAGACCGATGACCTCGCGGTCTCATCTCCTTCCCCAAACAACACAACGCAATAACGGAGGGAGCCACAGAGGGTGAAAATTGTAAGCGTAGATAGTGGTTGGAGTACATTCACCAAATAAAGTGAGGACACTGTGCAAAAAAGTCCTACTCTGCAATAAAGAAATTGATTCTAAGACAAGATCATGGACGGGTGCTGCATCAAACCAATCAGAATAAAAGACAATAATGTAATCAACAGATATCTACTTAATACAAGAGTTCACGATGGGAGGAACCCCCCAATGTATACAGCCACTGTAAAGAAACCGACCACTGCATAACAGATGTAAAACAAAGCATAGCATTACAATAGAAAGATGCTGCGTGAAACAGCTGTTAAGAGGACAATGTGTGCAGCCTCCAACAACTACAGTAGCAGAATATTATTGAGAGATCTCTCACAAAACCCAAAGAAATTCTGGTTATCCATAAAGCCTGTTTGTCTACACCTACATATATACAACAAAAGCCACCAAATGCTGCATGGTAGAGGATACCTTGTACCACTACAAGCCAGTTCCTTTCCTGTTTCACTCGCATAGAGAGCAAGGGAAAACAATTGTCTATACACCTTCATATGAGCACTAATTTCTCTTACCTTATCTTTACGGTTCTTACACAAAATGTATAAAGCTTCTACTGAACATGTAAATCCACAGCTTCAGGAATCACTCATGAGATGGGTAATGCCACACATGGCATGGTCCACATCTGAATGATTCCAGTAGGATGTTACTTGTATAACTAATTTCTAGAAGCAGAACACTTTCTGCCCAGTCTTTGTGATTTACGATACTTTCAACCAGGCTTTGTTTAGATCATTGTTTCACAACCTGTGGTTTGCAAATCCATAGGGGGTTCGCAAAATATTTCGAAGAGTTCGCCAAAACTCCTTTCCATAATGGTGGGTTTTGAGGTTAGGCCTATTACTGTTTTGTTCGTTTCTATTGCGTTAATAATAATAATAATAATACTTTAAAATTAATTGACCCAATAATGGTCCTTGTTACATACATGTGACATTGTAAATTTATCACATTATTTTCACAATAAATTAATATTTACCACAAATGCCTGATTTACAGTTATGTTACAACATTAGGGATGCATTTGATTTTGCTACAGGGGAAATTTGGTCTTCTAAATTCTTTGTGTTCTAACAATACTAACAACACTACCGCAACCCCCCAAAGGAACAGTTACATGGTGGTCTGGCCTTTGATTTTCAACAACAGCCTACTTCTTCTTTCCTTGTGGCAAATACAGTAAGTTAGCATCTGGGTATCAGAACCATTCCCATTCTCACTAAGTGGATAACTGGTTGAAAAGTGAAAGTTGGAAAGGGGAACAGGATTTAACAAAATTGCAAGTTACATGTTGTGTCAATGTGTGAGAAGAAAAGAAAGTAAAATGATAATTAGATTAAGTCTGAAGTAACAACAAAAACTAAAGTTCCCTCCCATACAGCCTTGGCACCTGAGGCAAACAAATTTGTTTGGATGCAGACTCTTTACAGCAATATACCATCATTCTCACTCAGCCTTCACTGGACATAATTACCCCGCACATCATAGTTAAGAAAGCAGATTTCTTGGGCCATCACATCCAATCCTGGTACTGTTGATCCCGCTAAAAAATTACTTCAGAGCATTCCACTGGTGACTCAGTATTATCCTGGTCTGGAATGTGTTAATCAGCTACTTCAACAGGGCAATGACTTCCTAAAATCATGCCCTGAAATGAGACCAACTCTGTCTGAAATTTTGCCCACCACACTAAGAACAGTTTTCTGTCGCCCTCTCAACTCCACAATATTCTTGTCAGATCCTATGCTCCTTCTGCGCCCATCTCCCTACCCTATGGCTCCTACCCCTCTGACTATCCCCACTGCAAGACTTGCCTATGCACCCTCCTACCACCACCTATAGCAGCCCTGTAATTGGCAAAACATATACTATCAGAGAGAAACAACACACGTGATATACCAGCTGTTATGTAAACACTGTTCGGCCTTCTACATCGGCACGACTACCACCAAGTTATCTATTAGGATGAAGGGGCATAGGCAGAGGGTGTATACTGACAACTCGCAATATCCTGTTGCAGAGCACGCTCTACAACATGGCAATCATGACCTCAGCACCTGTTTCACCACACGTGCCATCAGGATTCTTCCCCCAGGCACCAGTTACTCAGAACTCTGCGGGTGGGAAGCAGCATTACAACATGCCCCTTGGTTCTCGCCACCCACCTGGCCTTAGTTTATGTTAATTTCTTCTGCCTCAGCATTTCTTCACAGTAACTACTCTTTTCGTCACTCTGTTTTAGTTTTTTACATCTTTCATTGCCTTACCTATCAATTTTTTACTGCCCCCTCCCATCTCTGTTACATGCAATGCACTTAGCTTTTCACTTTTATTAACCAATGCGTGATGTTTAAGCAGTAATCACTGTCTTGCATATTACCCTGTTTTCCACCTTTAAGCTCTCAGGTTTCAAAACTCATCCAATGCAGTCCCCAACAATCAGTCTTTCTTTTTCATCCCATGTGGTAAGTCTCCCCTGACCCACGGTTCTGGGTGGCTTTCCCAAAATATACCTCTTTCCCTAGACCTCTCCAGTCTTTTTCCTTCACCCCTCTTTCTTTCCCTTCAACCCTTCTGTCTGAAGGAGCCACTCTTTTATGTGTGTGTTCTGCAGCCTCTTGGATAGCAGATATTTTTATCTATGCAATTACATTATTTTATTAAAAATTGATCTTTTCCATATTTATATTAAACAATAACTAGAGTAGATTTAAACCCTTATGGGTTAAGTTAATTTAAGGTTATCAAATCTCTTGCTCAGAATTATCTTTCATGCATGTCTACTGTATGCATATTTGAAAATCAAATGTTCACCCAACTCAGACCACTTTTTGTGAGTCAGAAAAGATTGGGAACTGCTGATTTAGATCAAATGTTTCTGAAAGACAGAACTGCCGAAGAACTATAAAACACTTGCAACAATCAATGAAAAAAACAACAAATGGCAGCTCGGACAGTAAAAAATAATACATTTAACTTTTCCATCAAAACATAGTAAGTTTGTTCAATAAGAAAAATGAAAGTCTCATATCAGTACAGGATAATGAAAAATCTAAAGGTATTTTTCCAGCTTTGCTATGCAGAACAGAACATCATCTGGAAGTCACAGAGACTGAACAGTTGCACCTAGATGAGTATAGGTTAGCATCACATTACTGTTGGCATATGACATGAGGACAAGAAGAGAATAGAAGCTTTTGAAATGTGGTGCTACAGAAGAATGCTGAAGATTAGATGGGTAGATCACATAACTAATGAGGAAGTATTGAATAGGATTGGGGAGAAGAGAAGTTTGTGGCACAACTTGACCAGAAGAAGGGATCGGTTGGTAGGACATGTTCTGAGGCATCAAGGGATCACCAATTTAGTATTTGAGGGCAGCGTGGAGGGTAAAAATCATAGGGGGAGACCAAGAGATGAATACACTAAGCAGATTCAGAAGGATGTAGGTTGCAGTAGGTACTGGGAGATGAATAAGCTTGCACAGGATAGAGTAGCATGGAGAGCTGTATCAAACCAGTCTCAGGACTGAAGACCACAACAACAACAACAATGACATGAGGAAAGGGGGAGTGACTACATACAAAATAATAACACAGGCTATGGGTCCTGTGAGTATTGTATTGAACAGCTACTTGAGTGTAATTATCAGAGTTTCCCAGTGATCTGTTGACATCTTAGAGGTGTCAGGTATTCTGACTGATATCAACACCATTCTAGCAAGATATTTTGATAATGTGTCTTGTAATCTTCATCACGTGCTGCCTGGGACTGCTCAATGAGTGGGACAGGTTCGATAGTTACACCAATGACAGGTTCCAGATGTTCTGTCTGTGATCCACTCCTTATGTGTTTCCCTTTCAGTCCGCAGCGCCTGACCCTGGGCTGTTCCAGATGCTCTCTCTGCATTTCACTCCCACTAGAAACATTCTTAGGCATTCCCTTTTCGGCCAGGTTTGGCATGCTGAGCATCAGTTATCCTTCTTCAGACCTATGTGGTCATCTGCATGGTAGTGTTTCCTCTTCAGTCTAGAATGGATCTAGGTGTTCTCTTCGCAGTCCGCTCCCCCTAGAAGCGTCCGGCAATGTTCCACCTGATGCCTGGTGTGCCTGGCACTCTATGTCAAGTTTGTTTCCCCTGTCCAAAACCTCAGTTATTGTTTTTGTTGAGTTCTGCTGCTGCCCCTGTTAACTTTTCAGCAACTCCAGTGCAGGATACCAGGCTCTACTGAGCTGGTTCCCAGTGTCACAATTCATGAGGTTTTCTATCACATTTATCTCTAAATACTTTCTTATAACACTGTCCCAGTATCTGGGGTTCTGTGCCAGAATCCCTATTTCATTATAACTTAAGAAATGGTTGAGTTTAAGACAGTGCTCAGCAAGGGTTGATTTAGTTGCCTGTCTTAGTCGAGCTGAGGCATGGCACCTTATATCGCTCCTGTCTAGAGCCTGTGTATTGGGAGAATGACTCATGCGTGCAAAGTGACAGATGGTCTGAAGCGAGTTCAGTCAAGTATGTAGTTCTAATTTTCATCTGCTAGAGGACAGTAGTGCACAGAGACATTCAAGAAACCGGTCAAGAGAATGTTTTTGTGAATTGTTCTCTTTATTTCTTGAAGGCTTTTTTGTTCATTTATGTTTGTGCAGTTTTGTATATGCTTTTAGCAGCGTGAATGCGGTCTGAAGTAAATATGTAAATCACTGATCTACTAATGAATGTTGTACGACGAGAATTTTGTATCATAACATGTTAAGTAAGTTTATGGTAAAAGGAAAGCCAATTTGAGTGCAAAAGAAAATAGTTAACAACATAAAGTATAAATAAAATTTCAGAATGTTAACTATTTATTTTGGGAAAAAATTCAGTTCGAAAGTGTGTTATTTGTTGATTGGTTAGTCATGAAAAGCACGGACTAACGCGGAAGAATAATGTTTTTCTATTGGCCTTAAAGAAAACTGACCAATCAGAATGTGCTATTCCTCGCGTGTCTTTTTTCTTGGAAACAGAGAATGCTTACGGCAGTCGAGGTAGTTGGAGCCCAGCCTTTCAATGGTACGGTCGTGTGCAGTATGAGCTCCGAAGGAAGTTATAATTTGACAGTTTTAGTTGTGCTACATGTTTCAAAAGTGTTCTAAAGTGAAGGCATATTTGCTCCGGTTTGATATTTAGAAAGTATGGATATTTTAAGCAATTTTGTATGTGAGAAAATATAGTAATTACGCATGGTGTATTGAGCAGATCAGTGACTAAAAACTTGAGCGCATTAGACACTGATAAACTTAATAGCATGGAAAGTGTTTTCATTTAAGAAAAATCTGTTCTTAGTAGCTGATCATATTTTGGGAATATTTAATAGTATGGTGAGCATTTTCATTTAAGGAAAATCCGTGCTTAGTAGCTGTTCATATTTCGGGAAACTTGCTAACGTGAATGAAACGGTTGGTGCATGAATGTGTTAAGATAAGCATGGGCTTGGCAGTGAATGTGTACATTATCAAGGTTCAGAATATACCGAAGTTTTCGCAGTATTTCCTCCTTTCATTCAAAATTAAGGCCTTTTCCTGATTCTTGGACTAGTTATGTTGTATGCATCCTTGTGCGAGTTGCAGTGCGGTAGATTTTTGCTTGGCTTTCCTACCGGTGATCTGTTGCAACAAGTTCACAGGTAGGTGAAGGTATTAGACGAAAGGAATCGCGTCGCCACACATGGTGCATTGGCCAGGAAAACAGTTAAAAAGCCATAGTACATTGAATCTGTAGTTGAGAGAAATTTTGTGAAACACCGTATAGTGGACAATAATGAAAAGTTTTGTAAATCGGTACACGTGGAATTTTGAATGGAACCCGTTTTGAGTCACCGGAGAGACTTATAAGAAAGAAGAAGATGTTAAACAGTCACAATAACAATGTGGGAGCATCATAGCAGCAGACGGCGTCATAGCGGTATCAACGAGCAGCAGTATGACAGGGCAGTGCTGCCAACTTACACAACGAGCGGGGACCCTGAAACTGGTACAGCAGACGAAGAGGTCAGACTCTACAGATTCAGCACGTCGAGGCTGCAGCATTCAACAAAAGATAAGTTAAGTTTGTTACATGTGTTGCGTATGTGAGCTGAAAGACTGAGTAACATGGAAAGTGATAAAGATTTTGTAAATGCGATAAAAGAGGAGGAACTCTCATTCAGTGTAAGTGCTTTACAAACTAGCATGCCTGAAGAGAGAGAAGGAGTACATGTTAAAGTAAAAGAGGAGGTTTTTGATGATATTTCTTTGTTATTTACAGACAGTGGAGTAGAATCTACTTCAAGGATGTCAGTTAATGTACCTAGTGGGGGTAATGTAAATCCTGAAAGTGACATTAAGCATGAAATCGGTAACAACCAATTGTGTGTTACTGAATTAAATGGGTCAAATGTGGTACAGTACAGGCGGAACAAAGTAAACAGGAAACAGTAATGCAGAAAATACAACCTGGAAGTACACAAGAAATGTTTGCAGCATTAATGGGTTCTATAAAATGTGGGCATACTAATTTGGCTGAAACAATTGGTCAGACAATTAGTAAACTTGATGAAAAACTCGAAAAGCAAACTTCTGATTTTAATGAAAAACTTGAGAAGCATACTGCGGTTTTAAAAGAAATGTGTAAAAACGATCTGAAGTTGTTTGAAAGTAAAGTGGACAGCAAAATTTCTCAAGTTGCGAATAACTGCCAACAATCCATTAAAACTGTAAAAAGTGATTAACATATGCCTTGAAAAAATTGCTATTGGAAATAAACAAAGGGTAGATTTGATAAACGAAGGTGTGCACAAAGTAGAGGTCAAAATAGCAGTGGTAGAGTCTATATGTGTAAATGATCACAAATTGTTAGACAGTAAAATCAGTTCTGAATATGTCAAATGTATGAATGAAGTAGAAAGTGTGTCTGAACGAGTGGGTGTACCTGAAGAAAATGTTCTTCAGCTAACTAACCACGTAGAAGAGGTTGAAAATAAGGTGGATGAGCAAAGCATTAGATTATGCCAAGTTGAAACTAACTTCAGACATAGAACTAACAGTAGTGGGTGTAGTTTTGTAGTAAAATCATCTGAAATATCGTATGTCACTAACAGGCAGTTTTTACATCTCGATCCAACGGGAAATGTGCATCCAAAAGAATTTTGGAATTACTTTGAAGGTGTTCTACCTAGTTTGTGGTCAGACAGAAAAAATAGGGTTTGCTATACAGGGTTATTACAAATTATTGAAGCGATTTCACAGCTTTACAATAACTTTATTATTTGAGATATTTTCACAATGCTTTGCACACACATACAAAAACTCAAAAAGTTTTTTTAGGCATTCACAAATGTTCGATATGTGCCCCTTTAGTGATTCGGCAGACATCAAGCCGATAATCAAGTTCCTCCCACACTTGGCGCAGCATGTCCCCATCAATGAGTTCGAAAGCATCATTGATGTGAGCTCGCAGTTCTGGCACGTTTCTTGGTAGAGGAAGTTTAAACACTGAATCTTTCACATAACCCCACAGAAAGAAATCACATGGGGTTAAGTCGGGAGAGCGTGGAGGCCATGACATGAATTGCTGATCATGATCTCCACCACGACCGATCCATCGGTTTTCCAATCTCCTGTTTAAGAAATGCCGAACATCATGATGGAAGTGTGGTGGAGCACCATCCTGTTGAAAGATGAAGTCGGCGCTGTCGGTCTCCAGTTGTGGCATGAGCCAATTTTCCAGCATGTCCAGATACACACGTCCTGTAACGTTTTTACATAAAAATCTGTACATTTAATGGAAGTTTAGGGGACTTTTTGGACAGACATAAACAAAATAAGCACTGTATTGCAGATGAAATGTGTGATGCATTAGCAGGAAATGTGACAGAACCTGCTTGCCAGAAAGTCATTAGCAACCAAGATGAAGTCGAGTCATGTTCTGGGAAGGAGAGAGTACAGAAGCTGCAGAATTACAGGAGATTAGTGATGTCAGTATAGAAGAAATACTAGCGGCTATAAATGATGACTTTAGTGAGGCTATAACGGAGAGGCAGGAAAATGGTGACCAAAATGGGGGTCAGCCAATTAATTGTGGAAAAAAGGGAGAGAGACAGGAAAGGGAGAATGGTGAAATGCCAAAAAAAATTTTTGAGCTGTCATTGGTGGACAGAATAGTTAGTATGGGAGAGAAAAGTGATGAGGTTAATTCTGCAAAAATTTGTGTAATTTCTGGAAACAAGGAAGGTTTCAATAGAAGAGAAGTTGTGAATAATTTGTTGGAGTAGGGTTCTGACACTAGCAATGAAAGGAAGTTCTGTAGCCAGTAAAAATAAATGGTGTGCAAGTACTCCATAACTTCCTTATAATCCCTGAACTATGTATAAAAATGCTAATTGGTGAGGATTTCTTTAACCAGTACAAAGAGAGATTAACTTTTAATGAAAATGTAGTAATTTTTGAAATAAATAGGGAAGATGTGGTTGTACCATTCATCCGAAAAAATAGTTTGACCAAAGAAGAAGCAGCCAGTATGGAAGGATGGGAGATTTAGAGGGCTACAATGAGTATGGGGATGATGTGGAGGTGGACCCCGAGGAAATGAAGGTGGTACAGCAAAAATAGGGAGGCCTCAGAGGGCACTGCAACCTATGCAATGCTAGGTGTTTGACCAACACCAGGTGCTCGAGTTATTGACAATGCTATTTCAGTTTCTTTTCGTGTTGTCAATCTTTCTCTTCTGTCATTTTGAACTGAATCTATCATCTTTAATTTTCTTCTCTGTCAGTGAAGGTAAAGTGTTTGAGAGACTTAGAGGGCGTTATGGTGTCTTATGACGAAATAAGTTTTATGGTGAGAGAAATGGGGGTCAAATTGTAAAGGAGTGAAGTGACGACATAAGTATGTTGATGTAAGAAAATAATTAAAGGTATAACGGTGATGATGTAAAGGGAAAGTAGAAAAAAGGTGCATTATCCTGCTGAAAGCTGACATTAAGGATTGACATCAGTAATGTGAGAAGGTATACCATGGTATGTGGAAGTGTGCAAAGCATTAATGCATCAGTTAAAATAATGGAAGAAAGGAAGGAATATCCTGTTGGAATTTGTAAAAATAAATTGGAGACAGAGTGAAATGTAGTGAAACGAAAGTGCAGTAAATGAAGGAGATTTTGATGAAGGAACACCAAAGTGTAGTGGTCAGGAAAAGGCATTCCGTAATGACGAGAAGAGATATCCAGTGGCCACATAGGTAAAGGGAGTTTATAAATATGACTAAAAATATACCTGGATAAAGCTGAAGAACATTTATTCTGAAAGAAATATGAATGAATGTGGAGATTTTTATAGAAAAATTTTTTCGACTTATGTTCAATAGTGGTAAAAAATATGAAGAAGAAGTGATGCAAAGAGACACAGCATCATAAAAGTGGTAACTATGAATTATAAAATGTTTGTAAATAATTGCTTTGTGTGAAATGGGTTTTTCACAATAAATGCTCTCAAGTTGAATTAAAGTAAAGAAAAACTTTAAGTTTTACTTTCAATAGCAACTTGTCTTTTTTTTTTTTTTTTTTTTTTTTTTTTTTTTTTTTTTTTTTTTTTTTTTTTTTTCCCCAAAGCTCATTAACTCTACTGAAAGAAAACAATTCTTTAAAAAAAATTGCAAGTAGATTTGATCTTGCTGATTAAAGTAAAATAAAAAAGCAATACTGTGAATTTACTTTCATTTGAACTTAAGTTAAATGAAATATAAAATTTGTAAATAATTTCTTGTATTAATAAGTGATTGTGTAACAGGATATATGTAAAAAAAAGTAGTCTTAAATGGAAATATGGTTTTTAGGGACAATGTTGCATGTAAACCCTCGGAGGACAGATATGTGGAGAATGGAGGAATGTTATGGATCCTGCATACCATTATCAAATGGAAGGACACAAATTGCTACGCCTTAAAAAAAAAAAAAAAAAAAAAAAAAAAAAAAAAAAAAAAAAAAAAAAAAAAAGTGAACAAGTAGTTAACTTCAAAAGACCTTCATAAAACATGAATTTAAAAATGTTGAAAAAGTTATTAAAATGTTGAAAATTTGTTTCGAAAATTTACATCAATTTTCTCAAGTACGAAATGGTTTTTTATGAAGAAATTAAGAGATTAGGCTAGGTTAATTGTAGAGTGCCAAGTCTGGAGTGAGAAATTTGTAATTTTAGATTATAAGAATGAGAATAAGCGGGTTTAGTCAAGTATGTAATTCTAATTTTCATCTGCTAGAGGACAGTAGTGCACAGAGACATTCAAGAAACAGGTCAAGAGAATGTTTATGTGAATTGTTCTGTCTATTTCTTGAAGGCTTTTTTGTTTATTTATGTCTTTACAGTTTTGTATATGCTTTTAGTAGTGTGAATGTGGTTCTACTGATGAACATTATATGATGGGGAATTTTGTACCATAATATGTTAATTAAGTTTATGGTAAAATGAAAGCTAATTCAAGTGCAAATGAAAATAGTTAATAGCATAAAACATAAAAAAATATGAGAATGATAAATATTTATTTCAGAAAAAAGTACAGTTCGAAAGTGTGTTATTTGTTGATTGGTTAGTCATGAAAAGCACAGGCTAACGTGGTAGAATGTTTTTCTATTGGCCTTAAAGAAAACTGACAAATCAGAACGGAGTATTCTTTGCACGTCTTTTCTCTTGGAGATAGAAAATGCTTACAGCCTTTCAATGGTACAGTCGTGTGTAGTATCAGCTCTGAAGGAAGTTATAACTTGTTGGTTTTAGTTGTGCTACATGTTTCAAAAGTGTTTTAAAGTGAAGGCATATTTATTCTGGTATGTTTCTTAGAAAGTATGATTTTTTTAAAGTAATTTTGTGTATGAGAAAAGACAGTAATTCCGCGTGGCATATTGAGCAGATCGGTGACTAAAAACTTGAGCGCATTAGACACCGATAAACTTAATAGTACGGCGAGTGTTTTCATTTAAGAAAAATTTGTGCTTAGTAGCTGTTCATATTTCGGGAAATATGTTACCATAAACTTGCTAACGTGAATGAAAGGGTTAATGCATGACTGTGTTAAGACTGGCTCATGCTTGGCAGTGAACGTGTACATTATCAAGGTTCAGTATATACTGAAGTTTTTGCCAGTATTTCCACATTTCATTCAAAATTGTATGCACCGTGGTGCGAGTTGCAGTACGGTAGGTTACTGCTCGACTTTCCTACCGGCAATCTGCTGCAATGAGTCACAGGTAGGTGCAGGTAATGGATGAAAGGAACTGCACCGCCACAGGATGCACCTCTGATGCTCGTTCCATCTGATGTCCTCTTTTGTAGTCGTTTGGCCAATGTATGACATACCACATTAGCAAGATATAGTTTAAATTCCTGGTTTTCACAGTCCCAGGTTGTATTTCACATTTTCCAATAGCCCTCTTATTTTGGGAGGGGGACACACACACACTTGATGTTGTGCTACCTGACAATTCAGCTGATTTTGGCAGAAATAGATCCTGCATAGGGCAGGTACAACACAGTCTTTGCCTCTCATTGCTATTCTTCTAGATTGTGTGGCGGATTGGCTCACTGAAGGGCCTTCTGAACTGTTGAGTCGTGTATCCAGTCTTCAAAACACTGATCGTAAATGCTCTTTATCTGCTGTCAAACTATCTGGATCTGACAATGTTTGTGCCCTGTGGATCAACATCTTCAGAACTCTGTTCTTCTGCGCTGGGTGGTGACAGCTTCTGGCTTGCAGGTACAAATCAGTGCGTGTAGGTTTGCAGTACACACTGTGGCCAAAACGAGTCATCTGCTCTCCTTTTGACAGGTACGTCCAGAAATGGCAACTAGCCACTCTTTTCCATTTGCGTGATGAACTTAATGTTGGTGTGAGTTCAGTGTTCCAGAAACTCACTGAGGCTATCCCTACCTTGAGGCCACATCACAAACGTATCATCCACATACCTGAAGAAGGATGTGGGTTTGCGTCTAACCACCTCTAAAGCCTCCTTTCCAAATCACTCCAGGAACATATTGGCTGCCACAGGAGACAGAGGGCTGCCCATGGCTACACCTTCTGCCTTCTGTCTGGTCACTGGACTGAATAGGGAATGTTTAAGAACATTTCTAGTAGAAGTGGACCACAGAGACAGCACATGGGACCACACCAGATTGAAAACAGTACGCCAGCCCATAGACAGGTGCTCTGGGCCAAAGAGGGAACATCCAGGGATGCTGCTAGTGGGAACAGACCACAGATGGAACACCTCTAAACTACCATGGACGGGGAAGATAAAATGTATTCGGACACATGGCTGAAAATGACTTACAAGTTCGTGGCATCCTCCAATGGTACAGCTATCAATATGGTGTTGGCCCATCCTTAGTCTTGATGACAACTTCCACTCTCGCAGGCATATGTTCAATCAGGTGCTGGAAAGTTTCTTGGGGAATGGCAGCCCATTATTCATGGAGTGCCGCACTTAGGAGAGGTATCGAGTTGGTCGGTGAGGCCTGGCACGAAGTCGGCATTCCAAAACATCCCAAAGATTTTCCATAGGATTAAGGTCAGGATTCTGCGCAGGCCAGTCCATTACAGGAATGTTATTGTCCTGTAACCACTCCGCCACAGGCCGTGCATTATGAACAGGTGCTCAATTGTGTTGAAAGATGCAACTGCCATCTCCGAATTGCTGTTCAACAGTGGGAAGCAAAAAGGTGCTTAAAACATCAATGTAGGCCTGTGCTGTGATAGTGCCATGCAAAATAACAAGGGGTGCAAGCCACCTCCATGAAAAACACAACCACACCAAAACACCACTGCATACGAATTATACTGTTGGCACTACATACGCTGGCAAATGACGTTTACCGGGCATTCGGCACACCCACACCCTGCCATCGGATCGTCACACGTATACCGTGATTCATCGCTCCACACAATGTTTTTCCACTGTTCAATCATCCAATGTTTAAGCTTCTTACACCAAGCGAGGCGTTGTTTGGCATTGACCGGCATGATGTGAGGCTTATGAGCAGCTGCTCAACCATGAAATACAAGTTTTCTCACCTCCTGCCTAACTGTCATAGTACTTGCAGTGGATCCTGATGCAGTTTGGAATTCCTGTGTGATGGTCTGGATAGATGTCTGCCTATTACACATTATGGCCCTCTTCAACTGTCGGCGGTCTCTGTCAGTAAACAGACGAGGTCGGCCTTTTTGCTTTTGTTCTGTATGTGTCCCTTCACGTTTCCATTTCACTGTCACATCAGAAACAGTGGATCTAGGGATGTTTAGGAGTGTGGAAATCTCATGTAGAGACATATGACACAAGTGAAACCCAATCACCTGACCATGTTTGGATTCCGTGAGTTCGCGGAGTGCCCCATTCTGCTCTCTCATGATGTACTAATGACTACTGAGGTCGCTGATATGGAGTACCTGGCAGTAGGTGGCAGCGCAATGCACATAATATGAAAAACGTCTTTTTTTGGGGGTGTCCGGATACTTTTAATCACATAGTGTATGTATAAATACTGGACCCATTCCACTCGACAAGCAGTCTCAGGTAGCACCTGATGAAGATTATGGGTCGTGTTGTCAAAATATTGTGCAAGAATGATGCTGACATACAGCTGAATACCCGACATCTAAAGATGTCAACAGATCGTCAGAGAGATATGAAGAATTGCATCAGGAGAGCCTACAGAGCAGAGATGCACCAAAATATCAAGCTTCAAAAGAAGGAAGGGGAAATGCAGACTTGTGTTAGTTGAGATTGAGATGTAGTACCAGTTTTCGTCACAATTAAGTATCACATAAACCCCACAGCAGCAAATAAGATAAAACATCTGGCCAGCATGGCGCTTGTGAGAGAGGGGTTTCGAGATATGCGCCACAGGCTAGATTGATAGCCTGTGAGTTTTTACACTTTCACCTGTACATGGCAGCCTCCTTAGCAGCTGTAGACAGGGACAGGGTAGATAATGCCTCTTAGTCTCTAACAGCGTGAACCAAGAACAATGCCACAGCATGTCAGTCTTTAAGGTTTGATAGCATGAGTAAGAAAACACAGCAGATAGAGGACTTTTGTGCAGTGATGAACCTAAGTCACCAGCAGTTCGATGACTCCACTTTGAAGGTATTCAGCAAGGGTCTCAACTCTGGAATGACTCCTAGAAATGTGCTCATTTCAGGTTTCATAAGTGCAATGAAGCAAGCAGCCAACATACTTCCACCAAATGTGGCATAAACACTTGCTGTAGACCTACACGGTGCTAACCAAAGCAAAACCTCCAAAAACGAAAATCTCAAATGATGAGAGGCTTGCAGTCAAGAGGCTCCAGGAAGCTAATAGCACCATGGTGTTACCAGCACACAAAGGGAATTCTACAGTCGTTCTGCAGCCAGATGATTATGATGAGAAAGTGTGCCAGTGTCTGGAGGATCCTGCATACAGACTTTTCGAATGTGACCCTATGGACAAAGCGGACGAGGACTTTCTTGAAGGAAACAAGTATGCCATACAAGGTCATTAAACAACTACAACTGAGAGCACCAGTTCCAGTTAGTGTGTCAGACGTACACAAAAAGGATGGGACACTGAACCCAGTTGTCAACAACACTGGTGCATCAACAAGTTCATTATCTAAGTACTCCAAAAAACTGCTGCTCCCCCATGTGGGGAAGCATATTCACACATTCACAGCTAAGGAGACTTCTTGTAATGTCTGAAGGCACTGAATCTGATATAACAGTCAGTTTCGATGTGGCACCCTTTTCATGAGGAAGCTACTGAGACTCATGGGAACTGATTGCAGAGAAATTGGAAAATGCTCCGATGGACCTGTTCAGGCTTATGAAGACTTCAACTTATTTGCTGTAGAGGGCAATATTAATAGCAGATTGAAGATGTAGCCATGGGCAGCCACCTGTCCCTAGTGATTGATGTTCATAGAGAGATTTGAAGAAAAGGCATTATGGATGGCTAGATACAAACCCACATGCTTTTTCAGGTATATGGATGATATATTTGTGATCTGGCCTCATAGTAGGGATAGGCTCAATGAGTTTCTGGAAAATCTGAACTCAAGCCACCCATATATTAAATTCACCATGCAACTAGAAAAGAATGGCCAGTTGCTGTTTCCAGATGTAATTTTCAGAATGAGAACAGATAGCTCATTTGGCCACAGAGTGTATCACAAACCTACACACACAGATTTGTGCCTGCAAGCCAACAGCTGTCACCATCCAGTGCAGAAGAATAGAGTTCTGAGGACATTGGTCCACAGGGCACAAACATTGTCACACCCAGATAGTTTGGCAGGGTAATGTTCTGCTAGAATGGATATAAAACCAGATTTAGGACGCTCTTCAACCAACCACTCCACCTCAGTCTTCAGAGATAAAGGTGACAAAAACCCCATGAATTGTGACACTGGGTTGGTTGATTGGTTTGTGGGGGTTGAAGGGACCAGACTACAACATGACACTGGGAACCAACTCAGTAGGGACTGGTACCCTGCATTGTATTTGCTGAAAACTTAACAAGGGCAGCAGCAGAAATCCACAGAAAGAAGAACTAAGTGTGTTGACGTGGAACACAGACCTCAAACAGAGCACCAGGCACTTCGAAACAAAGACAGGATGTTGCAGGGCACTTCTAGGGGGAGAACAGACCACAAAGGAAACACCTACAACCACATTGGACAAAAAATGGATGACCAGTGCACAGACGGTCAGACCAAAGAAGGGAATACCTACGAATGTTTCTAGTGGGAGCAAACCACAGTGGACTAAAATTGGAATGCCAGCCCAGAGACAAGTTCTTTGGATCAATGAGGGAATGCCTAAGGATGCTGCTAGTGAGAGCAGACCACAGACAGAACGCCTGGAACTTACCGTGGAGGGGGAAGGGCGTAGGTGAAAATACTGGATCTGTTCCACTAGAAGAGCAGTGACGCAGCAGCTGATGAAGATAACAAATCACATTAATAAAATATCTAGCAAGAATGACACAAATATTCAACAGAACACCTGATATCTCAAAATGTTAGCTATTTGAGTTCTATACCTTATTGATAGGCATGGAAATGTACAAGATAGTTGTTCTGACAGTCAATAAGCTCTCAAAAGTAACGTTTGAAACTTCATCAACCAACCACAGGAGTATTAACAAGACCCAGAAGCAATAACTGGGAAAAGATTATACGTGGATATTTAGAACCAATCAAGATTTTGGATGGTTGTGATTGAAAGCTCTGTGTTTCACCCCCAAAGTAACATTCCAAACAAAAACAGCATGCCAAAGTGCAACAATGATAGATAATTTACTTGTAAATCAACCTGTCTTTCATGAAATAGATGTGGATCCCATAATAAATGGTTTACCCGATGATGATGATGGTCAAATGGCAGCAATAAAGCATCCGAATCAATCAAGTTTAACTTCCAAAGCAGAGAAAAAATTCACTGAATCGTAAACACTGAGTCAGTTACTCTATTTAGAGAGAATGTACAAAATTCAATGTGGGAAGTAATTTAGCAAGAACACACAGTAGCTGAAAAATTCAGTTATTTACTGAAAATATTATTATAACACAAGGAATGCAATTATGCTTTGCAAAGGCTCAGTGACACATAGAGCAGAAACAAAGAAAAAATGTGGCTAGTATCTGGGAACAAAACATGTTATATGACAAGCACAGGTCCAGTTCTAATCAAGCCTTATGACACCAGTACAAGCAGTACTGCAAAATTCTTCAGTGTGTCACAAAAATGGCAAAAATCATGTACTCTGCACAAAAAATTTAAAAAACCAAGAACAAGCAGGAACAATTTGGAGCAGTTTTATAATTTTCGTATTTTGGTTTGACATTTTCTTATATTATTTCTTGCGAAACAGATCCGGCTGATGGAGTGGCCACGGAAGGATATCTTCATTTTCAGAAACGGTAACTTGTATCAGGAAACGGTTAACAGTTGACATATTTATGCCGTCATTTAATTTTATGCCATATCTTACCTACGTATACGATTTAGTTAGCTTAAAATGACTATTTTCTGGTATATTGTTATTTTACTCCAGCTTGATTGCGACACAAGAATGTCCTGGAGAGACTTATCGAACATAGCTAGGCCTATGTGAAAACATGTCCGCAAATATCAAGCAACAATGAGAAAATTTTGAAAGACTCATCATCATCATTATAACCTCCACGGAGTGTTTTAACTAATTACGCAAACAATGTTTAGAAAGCAAGTGCCGCGGTTGTTCTTTGCTGACTTCATTAACACACTATCCATTATTTTTCTTGCTGCTTCAAGTAAGTCGTTGTCATCAAATAACTGCATAGGGATTTAAGAAAATAAAAAGTTGTAGGTGAAAAACTGGATCATATTTCGTTTCAACCAACAGAACGCTTCGTTAAAACTAAAATGCAAGCAATGGTTCACGAAACGATCGCCTACAGGAAATAACAATTTCATTCGAAAACTTAATCGTAAAAAGCCCTATGTTTCTGAAATAAAGAACAAATGCTAGAATGCATTCTACACAAAATTACGTCCTAAGTCGGGTAAAGTTTATAGACACTATTTTATAAAATCTAGAGCAAATGTAAAAGTTTCTGAAACAATTGTTGACCCGCTTAACTATTACGGATCTAAAATTCATAAATGTATCATAGCACTTTTATATACAGCAGCTTCAAATGTGAGAATAAATCGAAAAACTTACACATGAATATCTGTCCAATCAACAATTCTTGTTTCTCTCCACAGCGCATTTATCAACAATCTCGATTTTTGCGGGCAAAAATTTTCCAGAGATGCCACAACTTGTAAACAAACCCTGAGCTCAGATCTTTGATCAGCGTGTACTGTTTTGTACTGTATACAGTGGCGCTCGGAAGTACCGGTGCGCTTGTTTGGGGGAGTGGTTTGTGTGTGTGTGTATTTATAAAAAACGCAAACGACACTTTGAAATACCAAGTTATGTTAATTGCTGGCGTATGACAACAGCAACAATGCCGAGAGTATCCCAGTAACAGTGAATTTTGGATGTGTAATTAGAACGCATAAAAGAATTTACGCAGTCTTTCGAACTAGTTGGCACAGAAAATGATATTGCCCGATCCATTTGTATTAAGTATATGCCTTGTGGATACTGGAGGCGTGCTGTTTTTGTTGGTTTATTTTGTATCCTTTCATGCATTAAATTTCACATGCAGTTTCTTGGGCAACTATTTCTGTAGAAGGAAATCCGTTGCTATATTTATCAGTGTATTTACTACCTTTCTCGTTTACAAAAGTGTTCATAATCGCGGTACCTAACCGACGAAGAAAGATTTTGTTAGATTTTATAATTGTGTATATAATAGGTTTTTTATGTCTTGTTCCAAATTTGGGAGAAAGAGAGATCGTAGGGAATTCAATAGGTGGCGAGAAATTGTGTCGTTTTAATGCATTGCTGCCTTTCTGTCGAAGTAGGCCAGAAGTGATAGACGTGAATCATGTTTGATACTTGTTATGTAGGCTGTGTAGTAAATTGCTTGCTAGTGGAAAAGCACATTTATTTATTTATTTATTTATTTATTTTTGTTGCATAACGTAGGGTGTACCTAGTGAATTATTTGTGTAAATTTGCACCCATGTCACCAATATAATGATAGTGGATTTGACAAGAAGGTTTACAGAACATTCAAGGATTTACATTTAATCACTGTGCTCACCTTCATACACATATATCTGAATACAAAGTATGCCTACTAGCCTCAGGGCCTGGTGGAATCCCTGTCAAATTCTGTACCTAATTCACAGCCAAGTTAGCCCCTTGATGTCTGTTATCTGTCATAGACCCCTTAAACAAAAAACTGTGCCCAGTAGTTGGAAAAAAGCACAGGTCACACCTGTCTACAAGAAGGCTGGCAGAACTGTTCCATAAGACAACTGCCCATTGTCTTTTTCATTCCTTTGTTGTAGAATCTTAGAACATATTCTGAGCTTGAACATAATGAAGTATCTCAAACAGAACAGCCTCCCCCATGACAACTGGCATGAATTTCGAAAATATACATCATGTGAAACCGAACTCTCACTTTTCTCACATGACCGCCTGAAAGTCATGGATCAAAAGTCAGATGGATCCAGTATTTATTGATTTCTGAAAATCATTTGACCCTGCACAACACTTACACTTATTATCAAAGGTATGATCATATAGGTTCTCAGATAAGTTGTGTGACTGGATTGAGGATTTCTTGATAGGGAAGACACAGCATGTGATCTTGGATGGAGAGTCATTGACAGATGTAGAAGTTAATTCTGGTGTACCCCTAGGAAGTATGTTGGGTCCCTTGCTGTTCATGTTGTATATATTTATGATCTTGCAGACAATATTAATAGTGATGTCAGACTTTTTGCAGATGATGCAATTCTCTTCAATAAAGTACAGTCTGAACAAAGCCATACATAAATTTGGTATGACCTTGATAAGACTCCAAAGTGTTGGAATGATTGGCAGCTTTAAACGTTCAAAAACGTAAAATTGCGCACTTCACAAAACAAGAAAATATATACTCGACAGTCACAGTTTGAATCTGTAAACTCACAAATACCTGGGTGTAACACTTTGTACGAACATGAAAATCTCATAGGCTCACTAGTGAGTAAACCAGGCAGCATATTTCAATGTATCGTGAATATTAAGTAAATGCAATCAGTCTACAAAGGAAATGGCTTGCAAATCTTTCGTGCGACCCATGCTAGAATATTTTCAAGTGTTTGGACCCATACTAAATGGACTAGCAGGAAGTCATACAGAGAAGTGCAGCATAAATATTCACAGGTTTGTTTGACTTATGGAAGTGTGTGACAGAGATGTTTAAGAAACTGAAATGGGAGACTTTTGAAGAAAGACAAACTGTCCCACCAAGGAAGTCTACTAACAAAGTTTCAAGAACCAGCTTTATATGATGATTCTAGAAATATACTACAATCCCCCCCACCCCACCCCCGCGCGCGTGCACACACACACACACACACACACACACACACATTTTCTCATGCTCCATATGTGAATGGAATGGGAAAAAGCCCTATTAACTGGTACAGTGAGACTTACCCCTGCTATTTACTTCACAGCGGTTCACAGAGTACAGATGTTGATGTATTAATGAACTTGAAATAACAATGGTGATGGTGGCTCATTTGTTCAGAATTCTAAACTTCTAACCTCTAAAACCTATGTACAAAGACTTGCCACATTATTGAGTCAAACCTCAGATCCATGATACCCTGGTTTAGAAACACCACAGACGACCTCTCTATAAATCATACCCAAAGATGCCTTTGACAGGGATCTCTTCTGCACGATGATAGAGAAGAAGTTACAGTAAGATGAGCAACAAAAAAGAACAGACACTCCTTGAGTTTACTACGTAAACATTCAGTGCCAATCTAAGCTTTCAACATGCTTCATACTACTGAACTGATTTAAATGTTTTCTTTGATGTCAGTGTTTTCATATTTATTGACAGGTTCAACTGTCATGCCTCTCCAATAAAAACGTTCCCATCTGAGAGAACCTTTAGTTGTATTATTTGAATTCAACAGGAGGGAAAAATCAGAAATAAGAGAAGTTTGGGTCAGTTGTATAGTTCTCAGAAGCTAAACTGAAACAATGCACCAGTTAAGACACTGTGTTCATGTTTGAGAGATGTAGATATCAAATCCATATATGGCCACGTTGATTTGCGTTATCTAAATTACTTCACGCAAATTACAATATAATAAGAGCAATTCTGTCATCCACCCTTCACCAACTGAGTATAATCAGAATCCTCACATGGAAAAAACAGATAGGCCTATACAAATAAGTACAAGAAAAGGGCAAACAGATGAGAATGAAAGGATTTGAACAAACCATTGGAACTGAAGAGACCAGCTCAGATCAATAAAGACAGGGAAAGTATTTAATATTAGAAATAAATCAACCCCTGGTTGCAAGGATAGTTTTTAATTTCTTTATTGCATAACCAATTTTGGGACTACCCACCCCATTTCAGATGCAACATACATCTAATCGATGTAAGAGAAAGACCCACATCCTCAACACCCCACAAGAAACAACACGTCTACATCTCTCAAACATGAACACAGTGTCTTAACTGGTGCATTGTTTCAGTTTAGCTTCTGAGAACTATACAACTGACCCAAACTTCTCTTATTTCTGATTTTTCCCTCCTGTTGAATTCAAATAATACAACTAAAGGTTCTCTCAGATGGGAACGTTTTTATTGGAGAGGCATGACAGTTGAACCTGTCAATAAATATGAAAACACTGACATCAAAGAAAACATTTAAATCAGTTCAGTAGTAGGAAGCATGTTGAAAGCTTAGATTGGCACTGAATGTTTACGTAGTAAACTCAAGGAGTGTCTGTTCTTTTTTGTTGCTCATCTTACTGTAACTTCTTCTCTATCATCGTGCAGAAGAGATCCTTGTCAAAGGCATCTTTGGGCATGATTTATATAGAGGTCGTCTGTGGTATTTCTAAACCAGGGTATCGTGGTTTTGAGGTTTGACTCAATAATGTGGGAGATCTTCATGGTCAACCTGTACCTGCCCATTTGTTTGAGGTGACTGTAAAATTGCACACATCTTTTGTGAGTTATGTATAATTTTCTTTGTTTTGTCATAGACATCCTTGATGGATCTTTATTGGTTGATGCCATTCATGGAATGGGATTCCAGGATTGCCCTACCAGTTGTTCACTCTTTTTTTTCTCCAATACTTTGAGGTGGTCTCTGTTTGCATTTAGTGTCAGCTGTGTACATAATTTTTGGCTTCAGAACTGTTTCACAGTTATGTATATTAGTATTTTGTGGAAGGCATTTTTTTGCTGTGGATCCTGCATGAAATTTGGTAGGCTATTTCAAGTATAGATATTCATTTTTTAAGTGCTTCATTGTCCAGTCTGCTTTTCATTTTATCTCACCCAGGTACTTATATTTTTCTGCTCTGCTGATGCCTTCGTATTTCATCTGGAGTTTTTAGGATATCTTTGACGTCAGTCTGTTCTGTCCCCCCACCCCCTGAATATCTGGAGGCAAGTTTGTTTGGTGGTTACCTTTAATTGTTCAACATAATAGCTACATTCTTGGCAAAAATAAGGCAGTGTGTCATGATTCCCCTGGATTTAATTCCCATTCTCATCGGGCTGTATCATTTGACAGGTCCTGATGTTTTTTTCTTCCAGAACACAGTTGAAAAGCAATGGGAACAACCCATCATTTTGTCTGACTCGTATTTTGATCTTGAAGGGGAGAGGCATTATAGGAATTTTATATTGGAGTATGTATCCGCTAGTGACACTAAAAGTTTGGAGACGTCTTGGTGGTGTGCTGTATGCTCCAAATGGTTAATGAAACTGCTCCTAATAAGTATGAGGTCCAGGCACAAATTTTCACTTTTATTGCTAAATAAATAATTTCGTGGTAACTGCATTAATGAACTGATATTTATTTCAGTGTCTCCATCAATGTAAGTTAAATTATTTTGTGGGCTGTAAATATAAATTTAAATGATGAAATAATTGTATAATTTCTTTGAATATCACTTCTGGCAGCATTATGCTCAAATGTCCAACTGGAACCTCTGTTGTCCTGCCTTCTCCAGTGGTTCATTCCGTGTCAGTTCAACCAGGGGCTCCATCTCATAGTCTCAGATTTGACTGAAATTCAGTACACTAATTCTACCATGTGTGGAACACTCATGTACAAAGTATTAGTTTCCCCTGCAAATTAATTCGAGAATTATGACTTGTGAAAGAAGGTGGCGTGACCCAGAAATTGCAACCCACGCCTGGCAATCTGTCTTCAGACCCAACTTCAGGTCTTAATAACTTTGGAACTATTCCACAAAGTCCACTGAAATTTTTGCAACCCAGTAACATCCATTTAGAGAACACACTCCATGAATCAAAATACCAACAACATATTTCTGAGGGAAAATAAAAAATTCCAAAATGTGTTTAAAAAATGTAATACGTTAAAAGGTACATATTGTAGGTGCCCTCTATGCCAAATATAATTCACTCAAAAATAGTATAAATTTTTTGTGGTAAGCTTAATGTGGCCTAAACACACACAGAACTCATCATGCCGATATCAGTCACAAAAACTGAGTTACATGCACACGAAAATACAAAAATTTGAAAAATTACCTGAAAAACATGGATTTTCGAAGTGTGGTAGCACAAAAGGGACAAGTGGTATCCAAGCCAAATTTCACACACAGCATAAGTAGACCATAATGATATATATCTCAAAATTTCAGCATGTTATTGCAAGACATTTGTGTACAATGGAAGTTGACAGATGTATTTGGTGATGTGGCCATTGTTTCACAACACAATTTTGTAAAAACATATCGTAAACTGTTCTGCATCTTCTTATGCTCTCCCGCAACTGTTTAATCACTAAGCAACAACATATAGACAGATTAACACAACCTATCATTAATGTTTACTGCACCTTAACTGCTAAAAACCAGTCGATTGTGCTTAGAACAGAAGTTCTCCCACACTTTGGCTACTGTACTCTGTGCATTGAGTGGCAAATTGTACTGTCTTCCTGACACTGTGATAGGAACTGGAACTGTCATAAGAATATGTTCAAAAGGAATCCAACACCTATCTGCCAAACATGGCCAATGGAATGATGTTGCTGGTCCTGCTGGTGCCATGAAGTCACAAATACATCACATTCTGCTTCACAGCACTCTGCAACACATCCTAAGTACCATTTGTCATCATAAACAGCAATAACATAGCAAGCTGGTTGTATGTTGCTGCTTTTGCTTCTGAATCCTGAGTCAGACACACTGTGAAGACACATGTTGTGCATGAACCTATAGTTATCACCAGACAGTCTGCTCATCTGCACATTGTCAGAGTCCGCTGGAGAGAAGTGATGATGGCTCCTTGTGCCTGCAACAATTTTAACGTGTTCTAGCGTGCTTTTTAGCAACTCTTCAACTGATTTCACCTCATCTTTCGAAACACAGAATGATTGTATGCCAGAGATATTTTTCTGTACCCAGGTAAATAATTGAATAGGTGTTAGAATGTGACCTTCTGTAGGGTGCTGCAGATTAGCTCGTGATGCCATGCACTTAATGGTAGCACCAATACCATCACATACATTTTTACCATGACTTGTTGTGAAAAAATTCCATTCTGCGTGAATCTGAAAATCATGGTAATGCATGCATAAATTTTTGAGATTTTTACAGTTTTTGTACTGACTAGCTGCCCCATCACTGAAGTATTTCGCAAAACGTATGTGAGGCAGCTTGTTTTTCACATATGCCATGACAGTGCGAATGTGGGCATGAACTGCAATGACATCATTAATTAAACAGTCACCAAAAACACACAGGTTCATGACAGACACATCACCTGATTCACCTCTATAGTAAATTGCAAATGGCTGGAGAGTTGCTTGACTGTTGTCTCAATGATATCCTTGGATGGCATCTTGAACTATAAATGCATAATTTTAAGAAAAGTCTAGTAATACTATAATTTCATCTTGTTTCAAATTATCCTTACAAAACTGGAGATAAGCCAATGGTGCTGTTGCTATGAAGCTGTGGGTGGTCAGTTTGTCCGTTTTTTGACAACACATTTCAACAAAATCTTCCACTGTACTTTGTTTTGTCTCAAGACTTGTGCGATCCATGTGTGTCCATTGTTTAAAGAAAGAAGTTCATCGTCATCCATAAGGAGTTCACCATACAGTTTGTTATTCATGTTTTCTGCAAGGTTTGTCTTACCAGGACACTTCTCACACCAGTGTATCATGCACTGGTAGGAGCTGATGTCACACACTATCAGCTTCATTGCACCCTTGTAATCCAGACCAGAATCCTTTATAGCAGCAAACATCAGCTTAGCATTTTGATGGGTCTCACATACACAAACATTGTGTGTGCCCCTTGCACTTACAGGCACGACCCATTTTGGCCAAAGATTGAAAAAAGCTGATAAACCTACTTTAGTATTGGGATACTTTTCCTTAAATTCTACATATAGTTCTGATATGTTGCATAGCAACAGTCTTTTTTTCATCTGTACACATACATTTCCCATTTTCACCGCTACATAGTCTCTTTTACCAGGCATTATTCGGCTGTAGTCATTATTTTCATAAAACTCCGCCAGTAGCACCTTTATTTCTGAACTCAATTGCTTACCTTGAGCCTGCTGAAGTTGTGGAAGCACTTCTTGGGGTGCTTTTATTTTCCTAGCTTGCTTTACCATATATGTATAAACATGGAATTCCTTTGCAGTGTAGTCAATAGACCAGCTGGAAGGTGCAAGGGTAAGAATAGCTTCTTTTTTCTGACATTTGGATATGGCACATTTTTCTTTCAAATCATGCACAATTTTGCCCAAATCAGAGCATTTCTGGCATGATTTCTGTTCCTTTGGAGCAGATAGTTCTTCCTCTTCCACCATTAGTGTGTCAGCTATTTTGTGTTTTAATTTCATTTGAGCTTCTTGTAGTTTTCTTCTACCATGGCTGGGCCTGTCTCTTTCCCCAACTTTGTGTGTCTTCATGGGAGACAAACCAAGAGCAGTCACTGAAGTATTTAATTGCTATTCCGCTGTGGTTGTAGGTGGCTGATACTCTTCGTCACTGTCATGTAAATTATCAGAATATTCTTGATTTTTTAGCAGTGTGACACACGTGGAACATAACTTTTGTCCTGGTTTCATGTTGAGTCCCATGCACTGATTCACTTTCAATACTGATTTTATATCAATTTCTCTGAGGCTTCACTTCACTGTCTTCTTATGGATCAAAACAACTTCTTTGTAGGAGAGAATACTTATCTGGAAACACTTTCATATGATAACAAACACTAAAGTTTCCTGGAACTGTACTTCTTGTGCCCACAGGGTGTATCCTGGATCTCCGAAGCAACAAATCTTGGTCCGGTTCATCCAGATCATACAGTACAAAGTCAATCCCACATTTTGTTCCATATGTTGTTTTATGACATTCAGATGCTTATGCTCTACCAATACTGCAACTTGTTTGAACAAAAGCACCACTAGTACACTCTTCTGCCTCCATACGGACTCTCCTCAACAGTACTGACCAGTCTGAACTAGAATCTTAAAAACATGAGTAACCTGTAGTTGTTGCTTGTTTCCTTTGTTGTTCCTGCCTAACAATGACTCATTCTGTCCCTGAAAACTACCATTGTTTAACTTTCTGCTGCCTAATGGTTCCCAACAATTGCTGCAGCTTTATCTGAAACAAGCTGTTTACATCATCACTATTACTTGCTAAATCGTGTTAAAAGAAACTTAACCAAATACATCTCTGTCAACTTTTATTGTACACAAATGCCTTGCAATAACAAGTTGAAATTTTGCCATGTATTATATTATGGTCTACTTATGCAGTGTTTGAAATTTGGCTTGGATATCACTTGTCCCTTTTGTGCTACCACACTTAGAAAATCCATGTTTTTCAGGTAATTTTTCACATTTTTGTATTTTCGTGTGCATGTAACTCTGTTTGTGTGACTGATATGGGCAAGATGAGTTTTGTGTGTGTTTAGGCCACATTAAGCTTACCACAAAAAATTTATACTATTTTTGAGTGAATTATATTTGGCATAGAGGGCACCTACAATATGTACCTTTTAAGGTATTACATTTTTTAATCACATTTTGGAATTATATATTTTCCCTCAGAAATATGTTGGTGTTTTGATTCATAGAGTGTGTTCTCTAAGTGGATGTTTTTGGGTTGAAAAAATTTCACTGGACTGTGCGGAATAGTTCCAAAGTTATTGAGACCTGAAGTTGGGTCTGAAGATAGATTGCCAGGTTCAGGTTGCAATTTCTGGGTCACGCCACCTTCTTTCACAAGCCATAATTCTGGAACTAATTGGTAGGGGAACTTAAAATTTGTATATGAGTGTTGCACACTTGGTAGCATTGGTGTGCTAAATTTCAGCCAACTCTGAGACTATCAGCTGGAACATTTTCTCAAATTGGTTGAATTGACACGGAATGACCTCAGTGTGAAATCAGTAATGCAGGAAACCTCAAAAAAGTTGATCTAACAGTTTGTTGCTTTTGGCATGAAAAATTAGCAAAATAGTTTACAGCTACATTAATGCACTTTAGTTTGTGTGAAAGTTTCTTGGCATATAGCATTATTTGCAGAATTGTCCAACCTATACATATATTATTTAATTATAACATTGGTGTTTTTGAACCACCTCATCAAGGAGAGATCTTTAAAAGTGTTTGTATGGTGGCAATTTAACAATGTTTTATACAGATTCTTAACAACTACTCAGGTGATTACATTATCGGATTTGGAATGTGATTATCTTAATGCTCAGCAGTGCTGTTCGAAGCTAAATTTTGTAAGTAATGTTTATATGCATATATTTTTTCATGGTTTACTTGTTAAACAAAGCTGTATTTTCTGCTAATAAAATGTAGGAAAATTGTGTGTGTGTGTGTGTGTGTGTGTGAGAGAGAGAGAGAGAGAGAGAGAGAGAGAGAGAGAGAGAGAGAGAGTAAAACAGTGCCATGTTTTTCTTCTGCCAAATACAACTTTTTTGTACATGTGACAGTATTATGATAAGGATAGATTGCTACTCACTATACAGTGGAAATGTTGAGTTGCAGACATGCGCTACAAAAAGACTGCTAAACAAGTAAGCTTTTGCACAGAAAGATGTCTTCTAATTAGACAAAACACACACACACACACATAAATGTTCACGCAAATGAGGCTCTTTCACATGTGGCCACTGTCTCTGACTGTCCAAGCCAGACAGTGAGAACTACATGTGGTAGGAGAAGCAATTTGGTTGGGAGGGGGGGGGGGTGTAAGGAGGTGGCTAGTAGGTGGAGGGGCAGGTAGCAGGGTAGAAGTGGGGTCAGTAAAGTGCTGCTTGTGGGAGCATAGAGGAACAAGGTGGAGGGAGAGTAGGGAGATAGATGCAGTCAGGAGGTTGGACTGGGGCAGGGGAGAAGATAGAAAAGGAGAGAAATAAAGAGACTGTGTGTGCGTTGGTGAAATAGAAGGCTGTGTAGTGCTGCAATTGGAACAGGGAAGCATATAGGTGGCTAAAGGGCAATAACCAATAAAGGTTGAGACCACTATATGGTGCGTAGCAATCTATCCTTTTCGTAATATTGTTATTATTCCATCTTGGATTTTCTATTTTTCTTGCATCTTCTTGATTTGAACTTTCATTGTTTTCACTTTATTTTTATTTTGATGAACATTTCTTGTGAATATGTTTTTATTATTCTAGGTAAATACTTGCTTTTAAAGTGCACGGGAGGACAGTATAACACCAATTTCGTAATTCACTGTGTAATGAGCTTTGCATGTGGAGTGGAACACAACTCAGACATTTTAAACTTGGTTCCAGATAATGCATTTCTGGAACTTTTTGCTGAGTTTCTGTAAATCACACTGGCATTTCCCTTTTCTTTACCGTGGAACAGTGGAACACTACCATGAACGTTCTGAGCCACCAGAACATCTGTAATCATTCTGATGTTGTGTTGATCATCCCGTTGATGCAGCTCACCGTGCTACTCTAACCTGTGTGAGCCTCTTCGTCTCTGAATAACTACTGCATCCTATATCCTTCTGAATCGGCTTACCGTATTCACCTTTTGGTTAATGATTTTTTTACCCACACACTTCCCTCCAATATTAAGTTCGTGATCCCTGATGACTCGGAAAGTGTCCTTTCAACCGATCCCTTGTTTTGATCAAGTTGTGCCACAAATTTCTTGTCTCCCCAGTTCTACTCAGTACCTCTTCGTTAGTTACATGATCTACCCATTTAATCTCCAACATTCTTCTGCAGCACCACATTTTGATAGCTCCTATTGTCTTTTTGTCTAAATAGTTAATCATCCATGTTTCGCTTCCATACTCTAGACAAATAGATTCAGAAAAGACTTTATAACTCTGAATTTTATTTTCAGTGTTAACAAATCTCTCTTCTTGAGAAATACATTTCTCACCAGTTCTTGTCTATGTTTCATATCCTCTCTACTACAGTAAGTGCCAATACTGTAGATAATGACATAAATAATAAACAGATTTAAGAGTGCACAGAATAATATAAAAATTATAAAACAAATACCTAAAGAAGCCGCAATGAAAGAAAACAGATTGTTGCACATAATCAGCGCCCTCTGTTAGCGCTAACGCCGGAGTGCCGCATATGCGAGAAGTGGTTAGAGGAACATGACTGTCAGAGGGCCCCTAGTACCCTGCGGCACGCCATTGCAAGAAAAGTATGATAAAACCCCATACCAGTCCATGAACAAGATTATCTAGTTAATGAACTGTATACTATATAAACAGCAAAGGAACAAGAAAGCACAGGAGTTATGCACACTCTGAAAGCTGTTTATTATTTATGTGATTATCTATTATATTGGCACTTGGGCATACATCAGTTACTGTCTCTTTAACTGATTTGATTTGATTTCTTTATTAATCTGTGAAACAATTTACATTGTATGGATTTCGTCATTGAATAATAGACAATTTAACAGTTCAAATTTGTTTCTTACACAATAGTTGACAGTGAAATTTTCTTTTAATGTAATTTACATTTTTCAGTCTTATATAATTATTATTTCTCCATATAGTTTAACACAGAACTTTCATATTTTAAGTAACCTTTTTTAATTCAAGTACTCCATTACTGTATAGTAACTTTTATTTTGTAAAAATTTTTTTAGTTTTTCTTTGGAGGAGGAGATTGTCTCTATGTCTTTTATGTTTTGTGGTAATTTATTATATAATTATATATTATTTAGTCCGCCCCTCGTGGTCTCGCGGTAGCGTTCTCGCTTCCCGAGCACGGGGTCCCGGGTTCGATTCCCGGCGGGGTCAGGAATTTTTCCTGCCTCGAGATGACTGGGTGTTGTGTCGTCTACATCATCATCATTCATTCCCATTACGGTCGCAGGAAGGCAACGGCAAACCACCTCCATTAGGACCTTGCCTAGCAAGGCGGTGTGGGTCTCCCGCATTGTTCCCCTACGCTCTGTAAAGAAGCATGGGACTTCATTTCCATCATTATATAATTTGATGGCATTGTACAGTAGACTCTGTTGTGTTTGAACTTCATTTTTTCTATCCATACTTTCGTAAGCATGTACAGAACCATTGTTAACATAGTGTCCAATATTTTTTTTAATGTACATAACATTTTGAAAAATATATTCACATGGGACAGTTAAAATTTCCAGCATTTTAAAAAGTTCAAGGCAGTGAGCCATGGTGCCACTCTTGGTCATTATACGTACTGCTCTTTTCTGCAATTTGAATATAGCTTTGGTATTTTTCCTGCTCACTCCCCAGAATATTATCCCATAACTAATAACAGAATGAATTTACGCAAAGTATACTGATCTAATACATGAAATATCGCATGCTGAAGTAAGAACTCTGAGGGCATAGCATGCTGTAGAGATTCTGTTACGAAGTATTTTTACATGGTCTTCCCACTTCAACTGACTATCAACTTGCATGCCAAGAAATTTTGTGCTTTCCACCCATTGTATGGTTTCATAAATTCAGGTTATTATAATATGGTTTTTTGTTTATGTAAAAGTTCATAGCACTTGTTTTCTTAATATTAAGCATGACCTTTTTTGTTAGCTGCCCACTCATATACACTTTTTAGTGTTTCTTCAGCTTTCTCTCTTAGATCTACATGTGATGTGTCACTGATTAGCACATTACAGTCATCTGCAGACAATATTGTATGCCCATGCTTTATACTTTGTGGGAAATCATTAATATAAATTAGAAATAGTACTGGACCTAGGACACTACCCTGTGGTACACCTATATTTATATGTTTGGGGTCAGAAATATGTTTTTCTATACAGTTGGAGTTACATGATAAATGTGTTATTTCAGTCATCTGTATTCTATTTTCTAGATATGACTGGAACCATTTTTTTACAATCCCCCTTATTCCCAGTTCATCTAGCTTAACCAACAGTGTTTTCTGATCCACTGTGTCAAAAGCTTTGGTTAGATCGAGAAATATACATGTTGTATAGTTTCCTTTATTGAGTGCTTCTAGGATATATTTAGTGAGATATGCTGTTGCTGCTTCTGTGCCTTTCTCTGTTCGGAATCCAAACTGGTCCTTGGTTAGGAGGTTGTGCTTATTCAAGTAGCTCATAAGTCTACCTTTCACAATAGTTTATATATAAAAACAAAGATGAGGTGACTTACCGAACAAAAGCGCTGGCAGGTCGATAGACACACAAACAAACACAAACATACACACAAAATTCAAGCTTTCGCAACAAACTGTTGCCTCATCAGGAAAGAGGGAAGGAGAGGGGAAGACGAAAGGAAGTGGGTTTTAAGGGAGAGGGTAAGGAGTCATTCCAATCCCGGGAGCGGAAAGACTTACCTTAGGGGGAAAAAAGGACAGGTATACACTCGCACACACGCACATATCCATCCACACATACAGACACAAGCAGACATATTGGTCTTTAAATATGTCTGCTTGTGTCTGTATGTGTGGATGGATATGTGCGTGTGTGCGAGTGTATACCTGTCCTTTTTTCCCCCTAATGTAAGTCTTTCCGCTCCCGGGATTGGAATGACTCCTTACCCTCTCCCTTAAAACCCACTTCCTTTCGTCTTCCCCTCTCCTTCCCTCTTTCCTGATGAGGCAACAGTTTGTTGCGAAAGCTTGAATTTTGTGTGTATGTTTGTGTTTGTTTGTGTGTCTATCGACCTGCCAGCGCTTTTGTTCGGTAAGTCACCTCATCTTTGTTTTTATACATAATTTTTCCCACGTGGAATGTTTCCTTCCATTATATTGATTTCACAATAGTTTCTATTATTTTAGCAAAGCACGAGAGCAGTGAGAGTGGCCTATAATTTTCTATATTTCCTGTGTCTCCTTTTTTGAAGAGAGGCATTACTTTAGCATATTTTAAGTTGTCAGGAAAATAAACCTGCTTGAATGATTGGTTTATAATATTAACTAATGGTGATAACAGGCTCTCTATACAGTCTTTAATTAGAAAAATTGGAACTTCATCTAAACCAGCTGAATTTTTATTTTTCAGTTTGCTAACTACTTTGTAGACTTCTTTTTTTGTGGGCAGTAATACAATTGAATGTGGTACACTTTTGTTTAGCTTTGTGATCTGAGGGACTTTTTGCAATTTTTGCTGTAATTTTGTACCTATACTGCTGAAATAATTATTTATATGGTTCTCCTTTTTAACAGTGTAACTTTTGTCATGTTTTGTTTCTTCTTTTTTATTACTGTAATGTCTCTTACACCTTCTAAGCCCATTACAGACTTTACTGATTGCATCCCCCTTTATTTTATGTTGTACAATTAATTACTGAAGAATATGAGTATGCCTACAGTAGCAACATCTGGTGAACTTGAAACTCAAACATTTTGTGGCTTCTGTACTGCAGTTTGTTTTGAACAGTAGTGCTGCAGATATGATGACTCCTGCATATGCTGTTATTTATATATATTTGATGGTGCTGGTGCTGATTTTGTGTTTTTTATAAAAAAAAAAAAAACAGGTATGTCTCTTCATACTTGAAGCTCACAACTGCTCATGTATGTCAGTAGTACTTTTCGTTACAGTCTATTTTATTCTTTTAAGCTGTAGACAATCTGCTAGTGTATTTATGTTTTTCCCATATTTTGCTGAAGATCTGAAGATAGTCACTATGATTCTAAATTTTTTGACCTACCGGCCCAATTAAGGGATCTAACATTCCACACACCAATCCATAACATGCAAGTTTTGTTTCTCCTGATGATGACATCCTCCTGAGTAGTCCCCACCCGGAGATCTGAATTGGGGTTGTTTTACCTCTGAAATATTTTACCCAAGAGGATGCCATCATCATTTAACCATACAGTAGAGCTGCATGCCCTCAGGAAAAATTTTGACTGTAGCTTCCCCTTGCTTTTAGCCATTCATAGTATGAGCACAGCAATGCTGTTTTGGTTGATGTTACAAGACCAGATCAGTCTGTCATCCAGACTTTGCAGACTTACAGTAAGAGAACATAGTCTGTGCCCACTTAGTTAATGCATCAGTAACACTATACAGTTCGTGCAAAAATTTCATCTGCCAATCTACTTATAAACAGCATGGCATTAAAGGAGATTGTCACTTTTCATATATTCAGTCACATGTGATTTTTTTCTGTTGTGAATTTCTGTATTGGTAGTTTGATACATTTTAAGACTGATTTACACTGGATGTCACCCATCAACAAATCATCATGGAATGGAAGGGAAATTCACTGCGAAATTTGTCTTGCTTTCTGTACAGCTAATTAATAACATTGGAAGAACTGAGGTGTGTTTTTTCTCCATAATACAGCGAACCTTTTTGTTATTTAAACAGTGTATTAAAAACTTTTTATCTGTTTCTGTTATTATTTATGCTTAGTCTAAGCTTTTTATTTATCCAATTATTGTAAAACTGATGCCATTTTCTGCTTTATATTTAGTTTCTCTCAGTAGAGAACACCCATTGTGCTTGTGCAATTATCACAGTACGTCATGAAAACAACGCAACCCAAAAAATAAAGATTACAAAGAAATAAAGCCCAAGATCCCGTAGTATAAAGTTGTAGTAGTAGTAGCAGCAGCAGCTTTATTCTCCGTAGATCTCTTTTTACATGTATATAGGACATGTCAAAGTATTTACAAGTTTAGACCAATTTAAAATAAACTAATTCGTATACACATACATTAACAGATTTATAATTAGAGACAATCATTAGATTTACTCCTGATATACAATACGTTTTTTGCAAATAACTTATTAAATAATGCAATGCCACACTGTTCACTCATATCTCACTATCAGTCACTGCACACACTATACACACATTGTTTCATAACACTTTCCTCACTACACACATAAACACACACACTGGTAATCTCTGGGCCATTTTCTGTACCACAACTTCCCATTTGCTATCCTGAAAAGCTGAGTCAGCATCCTCTATAATGAGTGAGCTGTTGAGCTCAGAAAGAGAAAGAGGTGTTTGTATTGTGCTATGCATAGCTTGGGGGTAAGTATTTCTAGAAAAGGGCAAAAGAAGGGAAAAAACATAGTGTGAAGGTGTTATGTGGAGTGTTCGATGTTTTGTAATCATTATTATTATTATTTATTTCTATAACTTTTTTTTTACCAAATCCCTACTCTGTTTTATCTAAGTAATCCTTCAGTGTATAAAATGTATTGCATAACAGGTACTTTTTAGTTGCCTTTTTAAATAAGTGTATTTTTGCAATTTCTTTAATCTCTTTTGGTAATTTGTTGTGCAGTTTTACTCCTTGGTTGAAAATTCTGTTTTGAATTTTATGTTTATTTTTTCTTGATAAATGTAAGTTGAGTCTAGCTCTTGTTCCATGGTCATGGACAGAGCTGTTTGTGCAGTAATTACCAATGTTATTTTATGTGTACAACTAACTGGTAAATGTATTCACATGGAGCAGTGAAAATCCCCAGTGCTTTGAACATATTTTTACAATGAGCTCGACTACCATTTTTGGTTATTATTCTTAGGGCTGATTTTTGGAGATTGAAAATTGTGTTCATATTGTGCATTTGTTCCCCAAAAAAGAATGCCATACCTAAGAATTGAGTGTACATATGAATAATAACTAAAAGACACTGCATTGATGACAGGATTCTAAGGGCATAACATTCTGATGACATTCTGTTTGTAAGTACTTTTGTTTGTTTCCACCACTTCAACTGAGAATCAATATTCATTCCTAAAAATTTTGCATTTGTTACAAAGTCTATAGAGATGGGATTAGTTTTCTTAATGTTTAATGTCACTTTATTGCTTATTGTTGTTGTGGTCTTCAGTCCTGAGACTGGTTTGATGCAGCTCTCCATGCTACTCTATCCTGTGCAAGCTTCTTCATCTCCCAGTACCTACTGCAACCTACATCCTTCTGAATCTGCTTAGTGTATTCATCTCTTGGTCTCCCCCTACGATTTTTACCCTCCACGCTGCCCTCCAATACTAAATTGGTGATTCCTTGATGCCTCAGAACATGTCCTACCAACCGATCCCTTCTTCTGGTCAAGTTGTGCCACAAACTCCTCTTCTCCCCAATCCTATTCAATACCTCCTCATTAGTTATGTGATCTACCCATCTAATCTTCAGCATTCTTCTGTAGCACCACATTTCGAAAGCTTCTATTCTCTTCTTGTCCAAACTATTTACCGTCCATGTTTCACTTCCATACATGGCTACACTCCATACAAATACTTTCAGAAATGACTTCCTCACACTTAAATCAATACTCGATGTCAACAAATTTCTCTTCTTCAGAAACGCTTTCCTTGCCATTGCCAGTCTACATTTTATATCCTCTCTACTTCGACCATCATCAGTTATTTTGCTCCCCAAATAGCAAAACTCCTTTACTACTTTAAGTGTCTCATTTCCTAATCTAATTCCCTCAGCATCACCCGCCTTAATTCTACTACATTCCATTATCCTCGTTTTGCTTTTGTTGATGTTCATCTTATATCCTCCTTTCAAGACACTGTCCATTCCATTCAACTGTTCTTCCAAGTCCTTTGCTGTCTCTGACAGAATTGCAATGTCATCGGCGAACCTCAAAGTTTTTATTTCTTCTCCATGGATTTTAATACCTACTCTGAATTTTTCTTTTGTTTCCTTTACTGCTTGCTCAATATACAGATTGAATAACATCAGGGAGAGACTACAACCCTGTCTCACTCCCTTACCAACTGCTGCTTCCCTTTCATGTCCCTCGACTCTTACAACTGCCATCTGGCTTCTGTACAAATTGTAAATAGCCTTTCGCTCCCTGTATTTTACCCCTGCCACCTTTAGAATTTGAAAGAGAGTATTCCAGTCAACATTGTCAAAAGCTTTCTCTAAGTCTACAAATGCTAGAAACGTAGGTTTGCCTTTCCTTAATCTTTCTTCTAAGATAAGTCGTAAGGAAGATCAGTTTGGATTCCGTAGAAATGTTGGAACACGTGAGGCAATACTAACCTTACGACTTATCTTAGAAGAAAGATTAAGAAAAGGCAAACCTACGTTTCTAGCATTTGTAGACTTAGAGAAAGCTTTTGACAACGTTAACTGGAATACTCTCTTTCAAATTCTGAAGGTGGCAGGGGTAAAATACAGGGAGCGAAAGGCTATTTACAATTTGTACAGAAACCAGATGGCAGTTATAAGAGTCGAGGGGCATGAAAGGGAAGCAGTGGTTGGGAAAGGAGTGAGACAGGGTTGTAGCCTCTCCCCGATGTTATTCAATCTGTATATTGAGCAAGCAGTAAAGGAAACAAAAGAAAAATTCGGAGTAGGTATTAAAATTCATGGAGAAGAAGTAAAAACTTTGAGGTTCGCCGATGACATTGTAATTCTGTCAGAAACAGCAATGGACTTGGAAGAGCAGTTGAACGGAATGGACAGTGTCTTGAAAGGAGGATATAAGATGAACATCAACAAAAGCAAAACAAGGATAATGGAATGTAGTCAAATAAAATCGGGTGATGGTGAGGGGATTAGATTAGGAAATGAGACACTTAAAGTAGTAAAGGAGTTTTGCTATTTATTGAGTAAAATAACTGATGATGGTCGAAGTAGAGAGGATATAAAATGTAGACTGGCAATGGCAAGGAAATCGTTTCTGAAGAAGAGAAATTTGTTGACATCGAGTATAGATTTTAAGTGTCAGGAAGTCGTTTCTGAAAGTATTTGTATGGAGTGTAGCCATGTATGGAAGTGAAACATGGACGATAACCAGTTTGGACAAGAAGAGAATAGAAGCTTTCGAAATGTGGTGCTACAGAAGAATGCTGAAGATAAGGTGGGTAGATCACGTAACTAATGAGGAGGTATTGAATAGGATTGGGGAGAAGAGAAGTTTGTGGCACAACTTGACTAGAAGAAGGGATCGGTTGGTAGGACATGTTTTGAGGCATCAAGGGATCACAAATTTAGCATTGGAGGGCAGCGTGGAGGGTAAAAACCGTAGAGGGAGACTAAGAGATGAATACACTAAGCAGATTCAGAAGGATGTAGGTTGCAGTAGGTACTGGGAGATGAAGAAGCTTGCACAGGATAGAGTAGCATGGAGAGCTGCATCAAACCAGTCTCAGGACTGAAGACCATGACAACAACAACAACAACAACAACAACAACAACAAGTCGTAAGGTCAGTATTGCCTCACGTGTTCCAGTATTTCTACGGAATCCAAACTGATCTTCCCCGAGGTCGGCTGCTACTAGTTTTTCCATTTGTCTGTAAAGAATTCGTGTTAGTATTTTGCAGCTGTGGCTTATTAAACTGATTGTTCGGTAATTCACACATCTGTCAACACCTGCTTTCTTTGGGATTGGAATTATTATATTCTTCTTGAAGTCTGAGGGTATTTCGCCTGTTTCACACATCTTGCTCACCAGATGGTAGAGTTTTGTCAGGACTGGCTGTCCCAAGGCCGTCAGTAGTTCCAATGGAATGTTGTCTACTGCGGGGGCCTTGTTTCGACTCAGGTCTTTCACTGCTCTGTCAAACTCTTCACGCAGTATCATAACTCCCATTTCATCTTCATCTACATCCTCTTCCATTTCCATAATATTGTTCTCAAGTACATCGCCCTTGTATAGACCCTCTATATACTCCTTCCACCTTTCTGCTTTCCCTTCTTTGCTTAGAACTGGGTTTCCATCAGAGCTCTTGATGTTCATACAAGTGGTTCTCTTATCTCCAAAAGTCTCTTTAATTTTCCTGTAGGCAGTATCTATCTTACCCCTAGTGAGATAAGCCTCTACATCCTTACATTTGTCCTCTAGCCATCCCTGCTTAGCCATTTTGCACTTCCTGTCGATCTCATTTTTGAGACGTTTGTATTCCTTTTTGCCTGCTTCATTTACTGCATTTTTATATTTTCTCCTTTCATCAATTAAATTCAATATTCCTTCTGTTACCCAAGGATTTCTACTAGCCCTCGTCTTTTTACCTACTTGATCCTCTGCTGCCTTCACTACTTCATCCCTCAAAGCTACCCATTCTTCTTCTACTGTATTTCTTTCCCCCATTCCTGTCAATTGTTCCCTTATGCTCTCCCTGAAACTCTGTGCAACCTCTTGTTCTTTCAGTTTATCCAGGTCCCATCTCCTTTAATTCCCACCTTTTTGCAGTTTCTTCAGTTTTAATCTACAGGTCATAACCAATAGATTGTGGTCAGAGTCCGCATCTGCCCGTGGAAATGTCTTACAATTTAAAACCTGGTTCCTAAATCTCTGTCTTACCATTATATAATCTATCTGATACCTTTTAGTATCTCCAGGGTTCTTCCATGTATACAACCTTCTATCATGATTCTTAAACCAAGTGTTAGCTATGATTAAGTTGTGCTCTGTGCAAAATTCTACCAGGCGGCTTCCTCTTTCATTTCTTAGCCACAATCCATATTCACCTACTACATTTCCTTTTCTCCCTTTTCCTACACTCGAATTCCAGTCACCCATGACTATTAAATTTTCGTCTCCCTTCACTATCTGAATAATTTCTTTTATTTCATCATACATTTCTTCAATTTCTTCGTCATCTGCAGAGCTGGTTGGCATATAAACTTGTACTACTGTAGTAGGTGTGGGCTTCGTATCTATCTTGGCCACAATAATGCGTTCCCTAAGCTGTTTGTAGTGGCTTACCCGCGTTCCTATTTTCCTATTCATTATTAAACCTACTCCTGCATTACCCGTATTTGACTTTGTGTTTATAACCCTGTAGTCACCTGACCAGAAGTCTTGTTCCTCCTGCCACCGAACTTCACTAATTCCCACTATATCTAACTTTAACCTATCCATTTCCCTTTTCAAATTTTCTAACCTACCTGCCCGATTAAGGGACCTGACATTCCACGCTCCGATCCGTAGAACGCCAGTTTTCTTTCTCCTGATAACGACATCCTCTTGAGTAGTCCCCGCCCGGAGATCCGAATGGGGGACTATTTTACCTCCGGAATATTTTACCCAAGAGGACGCCATCATCATTTAATCATACAGTAAAGCTGCATGCCCTCGGGAAAAATTACGGCCGTAGTTTCCCCTTGCTTTCAGCCGTTCGCAGTACCAGTACAGCAAGGCCGTTTTGGTTATTGTTACAAGGCCAGATCAGTCAATCATCCAGACTGTTGCCCTTGCAACTACTGAAAAGGCTGCTGCCCCTCTTCAGGAACCACACGTTTGTCTGGCCTCTCAACAGATACCCCTCCGTTGTGGTTGTACCTACGGTACGGCTATCTGTATCGCTGAGGCACGCAAGCCTCCCCACCAACGGCAAGGTCCATGGTTCGTGGGGAGGTATTGCTTATTGACCAATCATAAACTTCCTTGAGAGTTTCATTTGCCTTCTCTGCGAAGAGTTTTCTTGTTTTCTCAGTGACTGTAATGTTGCTGTCATCAACAAAGAGAATTTTTTCACCACGATTAACACTACTGGGAAAGTCATTGATGATGTGTATCAGGAATAGTATTGGTCCTAATATGCTACCTTGCAGAACCCCTATATTAATGTATTGTGGTTCTGGTAAGTGTTTTACTAAATGTTTAGATCTATTTGAAGTATGTGTTATCTCTACTCTTTGTACACTATCTGCTAGGTATGATCGAAACAAGTCATTAGCTATCCCTCTTATTCCTAATGTTTCTAATTTATTTAATAGAATCTTGTGGTCGACTGTATCAAAGGCCTTAGAAAGATCCAAAAATATGCCTGTGACACACTCATCTTTATCAAGAGCATCAAGTAAAACTTTTGTGAATTCTACAATGGCTGACTCAGTATTTTTGCCAGTTTGGAAACCAAAATGTGATTCGCTTAAAATATTGTATTTATTCAGGTAATTTATTATTCTGTATTTCCTGATTGCTTCTATTACTTTTGAGAATGGTGTCAGCAGGGAAATGGGCCGGTAACTTTCTATGTCTTCCGCATTACCTTTCTTAAGCAAAGGTACAACTCTTGCCTGTTTTAACTGCTCTGGAAATGCCCCTGATGTGAGGGATTCATTTATTCTATTTGTTAAGAGGCCTTGTATAACCCTATGCATTGTTTCAGTACACACATTGGTACTTCATCTAAGCCTATTGGCTTTTTATTTTTTAGTTTTTGAACAGTTTTATTGACTTCATTCTCTGTGGTTGGAAGTAACATAATTTTATTTAGTGCTACATTATTTACAGGTGTTATGTTTATTTTAGGGAATTTTTGCTGTAACTTCTCTGAAATACTTGAAAAATGCTCATTTACATAGTTTGCCAAGTGTTGTGGATCATTATTACCTTATCCCCCTACCTTAGCATTATTGATATGAATATAATAGAGGGAAACATTCCACGTGGGAAATATGATGTAACATACCAAACGAAAGTGTTGGTATGTTGATAGAGACACAAACAAACACACAAAATTCAAGCTTTCGCAACCCACGGTTGCTTCATCAGGAAAGGGGGAAGGAGAGGGAAAGACGAAAGGATGTGAGTTTTAAGGGAGAGGGTAAGGAGTCATTCCAATCCCGGGAGCGGAAAGACTTACCTTAGGGGGAAAAAGGGACAGGTATACACTCGCGCGCACACACACACATATCCATCCGCACATATACAGACACAAGCAGACATATGTAAAGGAAAAGAGTTTGGGCAGAGATGTCAGTCGAGGCGGAAGTACAGAGGCAAAAATGTTGTTGAATGACAGGTGAGGTATAGCGGCGGCAACTTGAAATTAGCGGAGGTTGAGGCCTGGTGGGTAACGGGAAGATAGGATATATTGAAGGGTAAGTTCCCATCTCCGGAGTTCTGATAGGTTGGTGTTAGTGGGAAGTATCCAGATAACCCGGACGGTGTAACACTGTGCCAAGATGTGCTGGCCGTGCACCAAGGCATGTTTAGCCACAGGGTGATTCTCATTACCAACAAACACTGTCTGCCTGTGTCCATTCATGCGAATGGACAGTTTGTTGCTGGTCATTCCCACATAGAAAGCTTCACAGTTTAGGCAGGTCAGTTGGTAAATCATGTGGGTGCTTTCACACGTGGCTCTGCCTTTGATCGTGTACACCTTCCGGGCTACAGGACTGGAGTAGGTGGTGGGGAGAGGGTGGATGGGACAGGTTTTACACGGGGGGCGGTTACAAGGGTAGGAGCCAGAGGGTAGGGAAGGTGGTTTGGGGATTTCATAGGGATGAACCAAGAGGTTACGAAGGTTAGGTGGATGGCGGAAAGACACTCTTGGTGGAGTGGGGAGGATTTCATGAAGGATGGATCTCATTTCAGGGCAGGATTTGAGGAAGTCGTATCCCTGCTGGAGAGCCACATTCAGAGTCTGATCCAGTCCCAGAAAGGATCCTGTCACAAGTGGGGCACTTTTGGGGTTCTTCTGTGGGAGGTTCTGGGTTTGAGGGGATGAGGAAGTGGCTCTGGTTATTTGCTTCTGTACCAGGTCGGGAGGGTAGTTGCAGGATGCGAAAGCTATTTTCAGGTTGTTGGTGTAATGGTTCAGGGATTCAGGACTGGAGCAGATTTGTTTGTCACGAAGACCTAGGCTGTAGGGAAGGGACCGTTTGATATGGAATGGGTGGCAGCTGTTATAATGGAGGTACTGTTGTGTGTTGGTGGGTTTGATGTGGGCGGATGTGTGAAGCTGGCCATTGGACAGATGGAGGTCAATGTCAAGGAAAGTGGCATGGGATTTGGAGTAGGACCAGGTGAATCTGATGGAACCAAAGGAGTTGAGGTAGGAGAGAAAATTCCGGAGTTCTTCTTCACTGTGAGTCCAGATCATGAAGATGTCATCAATAAATCTGTACCAAACTTTGGGTCGGCAGGCCTGGGTAACCAAGAAGGCTTCCTCTAAGCGACCCATAAATAGCTTGGTGTACGAGGGGGCCATCCTGGTACTCATGGCTGTTCCCTTTAATTGTTGGCTGCCGCTATATCGGCCCTCATGTAATTTTCTCTTATTCTAAAACCTTGGCTCTCTGAGAATGTGTATTAACTGGATTGTGGACCAGGTTTCGTAATTTATGTCTTAAGAGCCATTACTGAATATCCTTAAAGTTTTGACTTATATACGTTCTATGTGCTTCACTAATATGGTAATATAACTTTTATATTCTGGCTATATATGCCACTGCATGTAACTCACGGCGTAAGCGCCACCTGCCTTTTTGATGTATGTATCTACGTTATTGTTCCTAAGGCTCCCACAATGTCATAACGGGAGTGTTAAATGCTTTCCTTTTATTTATTGTCACTCTATCTAAGGACACAATTAATATTGATATTTCACATGTTGCTTCAGTACGCCAATCGGCACATAGTTCGCGACCTGAGCACCACCTGCCCTGGCCGCAGTGCTACTACGCTGGCCGATTTTACTCAGTTGCTTATGCGCTCTCGAACTTCCATGTACTTATTTTATTTGTCTGACAAACCCTATTCTCAGGGCTATATTTTATTTGGACTAATGGAGCTATGCAGGTGTTTGTAAAAACGACAATGACATATCACTCCATGTTAATGTAATACTGTAAGTACCAGGGATCCTTCTCATATTTTGTAATACAAGATTCTCCTAATATATGTTAGACTCTATTCTTGACTTATGTTTCATACCTTTTAATATAAATTACGATGTTCATTGTCCTCAGGCCGCCTTCTGAAGAAGATAGATTTAAATCTATCGAAACCTAGGTAAAGATTACTTTATCCTTTGCAACTGGTCCTTTGCATTATGTTATTCTGCATTCGTTTGCCTCTCTCCATTTCCTTTTTTATAACATCCCATATTGCTTTGCTTTTATTCTCTGCATTATATATTATTTTGTCATTAAATTACTTTTTTGCAGCAATCGGCACCTTCCTATAGATGTTTTTGTGTCTATGATAGAAATTTAAGAATTCTGGATCATTACAACTCTTTTTAATTTAACTGAATTATTTAAATGTTTGGGAGGACTTCTTAGCACCTGCTGTTATCCATCTGTTTTTGTGGGATGTTGATACAGACATGCACACTTTTGGAAATGTCTTTTCAAAGTTCAATTTAAATAATGTGGAGAATTTAGAGAATTTGATATTCACATTGGTTTCCTTATATGCTTCATCCCAGCTTTGTTTTGCTAATTCTTTTGAAAAATCTTTTATTTTGCTTTCTGATGGATGTCGTTTTTAGTCTTGTAGTTTAGGGAATGATTCGAAGCCTGATTTTACTGTTGTTATTTGACAGAGATGATCTGATTGTCCAAGATCTTTTACAGCTACATCAAATTTTTCCATGTCCATATTTGTGGTAACATGGTCAATTACTGATGCAGTCATTGTAGTAACCCTTGTTGCACTATTGAACAATAGGGATATGCCAAAACTTTGAAGGATGTTTGTGAGGGTGCTGCTGGATTCATTTATGATATTAGTGTTGCTGTTAATGTCCCCACACAGAATTATGTTGACCTTTGTACCTGAGACTTTATCTAGAACTTCTGTTAATTTATTGAAGATCTATACAAACACAAAATTATTAATTTCTTGGTGATAACAAGCCCTGTTAATTCAATAGCTGATATTTCAAAGTGTTTGTCTTCACTTACTATACTGAGGTCATGTCTTGATTTGAACTGTGTTCCTTTTCTGATATAAATGCATGATCCTCCATCCCGTGAAGCAGTTCTGCAGTAAGAGTTTGCCCTTTCATACAATGATAATACTACATGTTGGATTTCTGTGTCTCTACACCAGTGCTCAGTAACACAAACTACTGTGCTCTTCAAAGATTGGAGCTCAACTTCTAATTGTTGTATTTTCTCTTTTATTGATTGGATGTCTCGTTGGAGAATTGTTAAGTCTGTGAAATGCCCCATGTTACTCTTTCCAGTGGTTTGTTTGTCTTTGTGACATCTGGTATGTCTGATATTTGAAGTGTTAAAATCTGTCTTGTGAGAGATTGTTTCAGTATTTTTTAAACTGCTGGAGATACTCTTTAGGGAGGGGAACCTGTTGTCTGGATTTATCCTAAAGAAGACCTACTTTTCCTACGCATAAGAGGTATTTGACCATGTGTGTCCCGAGATCCACCCTCTGTACTTTCATGAATCTGCTGTACCCATCTTCCCTTCCCAGTCGTGTCTAGGTGTAGGCCATGCCTAGTGAAACCCCATCTGTTGATAGTCCGAACAGGCTCCAGAGACACATGAATTAGTATAGGAAGAATAGATGAACTTCTAATGCTAGCAGACTGTGTCAGCAACAAAACCTTATTCTAGAGAAACCTTGCTTGTAACATTCCATCACATTGCACTCAGTTGACAGTCTGTGTGAGTACTACCACTTGAAATGAATTGTGGAATCTTTTGTCATTCCATTCTGTCATGTCCAGTATGTATCTCTCTTTAAGTTTCTTTATCTAAAAGCAAGCCACAAGTCTTTTCAGAAGGCTCTTGTATTGTACCCCAAAAGAGTGTATCTGTGTGTATGCGTGTAAACTACTGCTGTGCACTGAAGAATAAATAAGTTTCATATTCCAGTTGTCATCACTACTTCCTATATACCTGTCTCCCAGTCAACACTTCACTTAAAGATGGTAGGTAGCTTTTATTTATATTTCTCCATTGTAGTAATGTATTCATTTTATGAAACCAGAAGAATTATTTTCATTTGCTTAAAACTGTAAGAGGCACTGTCCACGCTCTTACATTGAAATGTATGTTGGTAATGCCAGTCGCAAGTGAACTTTTAAAGTCAGATGGTGGAGCAGCCAATTTGTAAAACCAGTGGCATGAAGACCAGTCTTTTACCACAAACAACATCTCATCTTCACATTTGTTGGCTTAGACATCTCTCAACCAGTGCGTCATCTTCCAATTAAACCTAGATATTGGGCTATGTTACAGTTCAGTCTGTCAACTCAATTGGGATTTCATATTTCAAATGAATTCAGTAATAACCATTTCAGTTTAAAAAGTTGTACTGTATATCAATAATGGAAATGCTGATAGATTGAAAAAGCAGAATTTGAAAATGCCATCAACATAATGTGAATAATTCGTATTTCTCTCCATGAAGATGTCATCTGGTTAAAAACTGATCTTTGGCTATTCGTTACTATCCTTCCATTGGCTGCCTTCATATACATACATTGTTAACATCTGATCTATACCATGCACAAGTAAGCTTTTTGCCCCAGCCTTCATTGGGAAAAAGGAAACACACACCATTCATTCACACAAGCAAGCACACCTCACACACACAGGACTGCCAACTCCTGCAGCTCAGATCAGAATGCCATTGGCATTTTAATCATGCCTGTTATCCTCATGGTAAGTAACAATCTGTCTTTTCCAACAAGATTGATATTCTTACCTGGAGTTTCCATTGTTTGACTTTGTCTTTAATTGTTATTTCCATGGCTGTGAGTGCTATGCATTTTCGTTTGTTTCGTGTGTGAGAAACTTTGCATATTATCTGTGAACGTCTTGATTCCATTTGATAATATTTCGTTTCTTTTGGTTTGATTTTCCCGACAATAATTTCATTTCCTTTGCTATCCCCACACCTCAATCTCCATTTAGTTGTTAGTTAGTTCTCCCCACTTTTTCTTTGTATCTTTGTTCAAATGTTTAACTGAGTTCATATCTCTCTCTCTCTCTCTCTCTCACACACACACACACACACACACACACACACACACTTCTCTCTCTCTCTCTCTCTCTCTCTCTCTCTCTCTCTCTCACTCTCACTCATTGGTCCCACTGTTATTGTGCATTATAGTGATATGCACCACAATCCTCTCTCTTGTACTTTTTTGTGCATGACTTCATCTTAAGATTAGTTTATGATTATTCTCTTCCTTATGAATATAACTACTTGATTATGTAATTTCTTAATCAGGCAGCAAAAATCATCTTTCAGCAAAGTGGATGGAGTCAAGGCTTGAAAGTTACTTATTGTTTTGTATTGTAAAAGAATGTAGTGATGTTAATAACAATTAGGGTAATCATATGGTAAAAATTTTCAATGAGTTCAGGAATAATTTAGGTAATAGTCATGGAATTCACAATTAAGATAAATTTTATTCCTGTCTCTATCCTGATATCCTGATTAAGCTTTTCATGGTCACTGTATACCACTCTAGGTTAAATAAATAAATACTGCCTTAAACAAAACCTCACCTACATCACTGTGAAACTGTATCCATACTTCATTTCCAGCAACTTTAATGTAGGCAGTATATTGAAGAATAAAAAAAAAAAAAAAATTAAAAAAAAATGAATGTCTGACATTATTTGGTAATGCAGATTAACATGAGTACTAATAATTCTGTTGTATTTCTTCTTCTGTATTGTTTCACCATAATTGATGTTATGTTTGTTTGTCAAGTAATTATTTGTAACTGATGTGTGTATTTCGTTTTTCCAGTGGACTATTCCAAAAATCGTAGCACAGCTGTTTATTGAAGTGTTGCTTTTGCTGCATGGCCATTGGGGTCTTTTCCTGATGAATATTCCCATAACAGGCTGGTTTGTTTGGGAGTAAGTATATGCAATTTGAGAAATAAAGAAAACTTTGTTCTGTGAGATATAATGATGTGTAAGGTATAGGAATCATTATAATCTCTGTTATGTTGAATAGCATGTACAAATACACCACACTCCTTGTTGCTGTTTTAAAACTTGAGATTTCTGTGAAGTTGCAATGTTGATGTGCTTTGACCTTTCATATTGTACCAGTAGACAGTGTGACACTCATAGAACTGAAGTGCCACCAATGCCGTACCTCTATTAAGTTTTCAAGGATTTTGCACCATGCCATAGCTGCACCTGCCCCTGTCATACCCCAGCCCACTGTTTTTCAAAGCTAATTTAGTGCTTCTACTCCAATGACTTTCTTGATGTTAGTAAGAATCCCATATTTTTTCTTGTGTATCAAAAGAAGAAATGAAAAGAGGATTTTTTGTTCAGAGCTTGTGTTGTTTCCTCAGTGTTAGGACATTACTGTTTTATTTTACTACATCAGTTATCAGTGATAGTAACTATAATTACATCTGGCACTGAACATCCTTGTACATCATGATGTACAAGCTGCAGCAACTTCTGAAATATTTTGAATGTAAATTTTGTAAGATGGTGCAGATGAATGTATACTATGTTTCGGCCTAACAAAAAGTGCTGGCACGAAGATGAAGAACACAAGAGCAGAGAAGGCTGTGAGACGACGTCAGCCAATGGCCCGCTGGCTGGGACAGCGCCACGACGGGAGCGGCCTCTACAAGAAGAGAATATAAGTGCCACTCCTGCCAGCCTCAGCCACACAGTACTAGACCGCCACTAGGACAGCACTAAGATAGCAGTTATTAGTGATCCATATCCATTGCTTGGATCAACATAGTATATAGAGAAAGACACTGACTGACTGCCTGTCGCCAATCACGTGTGACACGTTCTTGTAATACAAAGTTAAGTATTCTCTATCTTCTTTATCGTAACAAAAACTATTAATGTGGTTTGCTTGAATTGTTGTATAGCATTCTGAGAATGCAGCATCCTTTAGGCACCCTATATGAGACGACTGGGCAGGACCCCACATGCTACTCACTGCAAAATTATAGCTTCGGTAGAAAGATTCTGTTAACGTGCTTTTGTTACATAGGCTTGATTTCCATAGTTGGTTGGTGATGTATTGCTGCTTTCAGTTGTTGTGATTATAATTCTATCATGATTTCTGTGCTCTCCACCATTTTTAAAAAATACTGTTCATTGGGAGGGAGGTCTGCTGGGTTCTCTTTGTTGGGTTGGGTTGGGTAGATTTGGGGGAGGAGACCAAACAGCAAGGTCATTGATCTCATTGGATTCAGGAAGGATGGGGAGGGAACTTGGCTGTGCCATTTCAAAGGAAGCATCCCGGCATTTGCCTTAAGCGATTTAGGGAAATCACGAATAACCTAAATCAGGATGGCCGGACGCGGGATTGAACCGTCATTCTCCTGAATGTGAGTCCAGTGTGCTAACCACTGCGTCACCTTGCTCTTTGTCTGACAGGGAGAAGTCCCCAGTCATGGTATTGACTTTTTGAAACCATTTGTATGGTGATGTAGGTTAAGGTCGAAGGTACCACAACCTGCAGCCACTCACCCTGGTGAGCACTCATTTCCAAGTAATTGGTGGGAAAAAATTTCAGAATTTCACCTGATGCACTGTAGCTTACTCTCTCAGGGGGCTCACTGCTCTTTAGTGGGTTCGTGCTTGGCTACCACAGGCCCCCAGCCTTTGCAGCATCTTTTCCTTTCCATGCTGCATGTCTATCCTCTTGCTATTCTTTTTCCCCTCCCTTGGGAAACATGCCTGGGATGTTTTTGGGAATGTGTTCTGCATTTCCAATAGCTTTCGTCAGAACATTCTGTCCACTGTTTTTCATTCCTTTTTTGTTCTTTTATAAACCTTCTCCTATCCTTCCTCCGCTTCAGCATTTGAGGTTCCTCTTTTTCTTCTTCCTCCCTGTGCAATCCTGAAGGCCAGCCCATGTGTGTGACATGTAACAGGTGACTGGGTAACGCATAATTCCCAGTCCCGGGTCGACATGTAGGGTTCACATGTACCCGCTGGTACAGGCCAGGCCAAGGGAGGGGTGATTACCTGAGCTTTTACCTTCCCAAATTGCCAATAGGTCCCTCTGTCAGGTGTTTGGGAGGTGTGAATAATCACCTATGGCATTTGCTCCAAGAAATCAAACAGAGGCACACGGTCTTCTCCTTCACCGACTTGGAGATCCTCTTCAATGGCGTTGCCATGTGATACTCCCACCTGGCCAACCCCTGTGCCACTGGTGTGCATCGCCAACCAATTTTCTTCCTTGGACTCGCAGACTGCCTTGGACATTGACGATTCTGTAGATCTCATGGAGCAGGATCATCTACCCTCTGCCTCCAGAAGCAGGGGGTCTTCAAAGGGTAGCACTTGGCAGCCGCCGAGGTGACACCCCTTCACTTTACCCCTGCTTCCCCTTCCTTGCAATGATTCTCCTCAAATGGAACTTTAACGGCCTTAGATCCAAAAAGAGGAATTATGGCTGCTCTTGGAATCACAGCATCGCATCCACTTGTTCTCCACCTTCACAAAACAACATTGTGTCCTCATGGCCGCTTTTACCTCCTGCATTTTTCTCAGGGCGCTAATAACTTCGGCATTGAGCGCCCTTAAGCCCCAAAACACACACACACACACACACACACACACACACACACACACACACACTCTCTCTCTCTCTCTCTCTCTCTCTCTCTCTCTCTCTCTCTCTCTCACTTCCTGCATTCCTTTCTGGTCCACTTTGACCTTCCCCCTGAGGATGGCATTCCATCTCATGAGGGAGTGATGCTGCTCATTGGGGTTGGCATTCATAGTCAAACCATCTTCCTGACTACCCGGCTGTTGCAGTCCACTTTTTCCTTCCTCACTTCACCTTTTCCCTTTGTACCGTTTACATCCCTGAGTCATTCGGTGTCACGAGGGCAGACTTCCTCCTCTGTACTGGGCAATTCCTTCGCCCCTTTCTGCTGCTCAATGACTTTAACGCGCACCATCCCCTTCGGGATTCTCCCAGAACCTGACCAAGAGGTGCCCTCTTGGCTGACCTTCCAAATCAACAACTCAACTACCTTAACACAGGAGCACCCACGTTCCTTTGAGACTCCACACACATTTATTCCCATTTGGATATCTCCTTCTGCAGTGCCCAGCTCACTCATCTTCTTGAGCGGTCCTTTCTCTCTGACACGTACTCAAGTGACCATTTCCTGTGTGCTACCTGTTTTCTGACTCCTACCCTATTTATGTGCACACATAAATGGCAGCTTTCTAAGGCTGACTGGATGCTTTACTCCTCCCTGGTGACCTTTGATGAACAAAATTTTCCCAGTTGTGATGACCAGGTAGACCACCTAACCAACATTATTCTTACCGCCGTAGAAAGTTCCATTTCTCGCATTTCATCTTAACCTCACCATGTCACGGTCCCTTGGTGGAGTGAGGCATGCCACGATGCAATTCATGTATGGTGACATGCTCTCCACATTTTTAACCGTCATCCTACGATGGTAAACTGCATTTGTTATAAACAGTTGCATGCATAGTGTCGTCACATTCTTTGGAACAGCAAAAAAAACTAGCTGGATTTCATTTACTAGTTCTTTTAACAGTTCCACTCCCTCTTCGGTCATGTGGGCTAACCTCTGATGGCTCTCTGGGGCCAAGGTCCATTCCCC